>NC_133425.1:53022500-53322500 GCF_049350105.2 Macaca mulatta | reverse complement strand
TCCCCAGTCTTGAATCAGCTTTGTCTAGGCAGTGGGCAAGGTGAGTCCCTTGGGTGGTTACAATCTGGGCACACTGCCTATGGGGTAGCCCTGCTCCACAAGGAGCAGTCCGTCTGCTGCTGCCGTATGCTGCCACTTCAAAAAAAATTGCCTGTAACACCACCAGCTTGCCCTTGAATTATTTCCTGGAAAAAGCCACGAATCCTCACTGGCAAAGCCCTGATTTTGAGGCCTGCCCCTATGTCAAGACCGACAAAACTGACAAACCTCTAACCAGACTGACAGGAGAAAAAGAGAGACACACACATTACCAATATTAAGAATGAATGGGGTAATGTCACTAAAGACTCTAACATAGTAGAAGGAAAATAAGGAGCTACTTTGAACACTTTATAACAACAAATTTGAAAACAAATGCACAAATTTCTTGAGAGATACAAACACCAAAGCTCATTCAAAAAGAAATAACCTGAATATTCCTATTGAATTTGTACCTTAAAACCCTTCCACAAAGAAAATTCCAGCCACAGATGGCTTCACTTGAGAATCCAGCAAACATATACAAAAGAAATCATGCCAGTACTACAGAAACTCATCCAGAAAACTGAAGAAAAGGGAAACTTCCCAACTCATTCCACGAGACCAGCATTACTGTGATACCGAAACCTAGCAAAGATACTCTAAGAAAACTACAGAACAATATCTCTCTTCAACAAAGATGCAGAAATTCTAAGCAAAATTTTCAGTTCAAAACCAGTAATATTTAAACGATTAAACCATCCTAATGAAATGAGGTTTATCCCAGGAATGCATGGTTAGTCTAACATTCAAAAATCAATCCAAGTAACTTACCATGTAGATAGACTAAAAAAGAAAAATCATAATAATATCAATAGATTCAGAAAAAGTATTTGACAAAAATCTAGCATCTATTTCTGAAAAAAGTCTCAGCAAACTAGGACTAGAGAAAAACTTCCTTTATTTCATAAAGGGAACCAATAAGAGAAACCTGTGGCTAATACTATACTTAATGGTATGAGACTAAATGCTCTCCCTAAGATCAGGAATAAACAGGTGTGCTTTCATCACTTCTATTTAATATTTACTGGTGATTCTAGCCAGTGTGATAAGGCAAGAAAAGCATCCAGATTGGAAAAGAAGTAAAACTGTTTTTATTCACAGATAACATAATTATCTATATAAAAATTGATGGAATCCACACAAAGGCTATTAGGACAAATAAGTTAATTTGGGAAGATTTCAGGATAGAAAATCAATATGTAAAAATCAATTGCATTTCTATTCACTAGCAAAGAATAGTCAGAAGTTGAAATTTTAAAAAAAATCATAGTATCAAAAAGTAAAATATTTAGGAATAAATCTGACAAAAGATGTGCAAGAACTGTACACTGAAACCTACAAAATGTTGCTGACAGAAATTTTAAAAGACTTAAATAACTGAAGAGAGATACCATGTTCATGGGTGAAAAATTCAATATTGTTGATAAAACAGTTCTCTCTCAATTGATCTATGGATCCAGTATAATCTCAATCATAATCTTCTTTTCAGAGTATGGGACGGTGGTTCAAACGTGTGATCCCAGCACTTTGGGAGGCCAAGATGGGTGGATTGCTTGAGACCAACCTGGGCAACATGGCAAAACCCATTTTTTGTCTCTATAAAAAATATAAAAATTAGCTGGGCATAGTGGCACATGCCTGTAGTCCCACCTACTCGGGAGGCTGAGGTGGAAGAATTGCTTGAGCCCAGAGGTTGAGGTTGAAGTGAGCCATGATCGCATCACTGCACTCCAGCCTGGTCAACAAAGGAAGACCCTGTCTCAAAAAATAAAAATCTTCTTTTGGGGTGATGAAAAAATTCTGGAATTAGATAGTGGTGATAGTTGCACAGTTTTGTAAATATACCAAAAGCCACTAACTTGTGCACTTTAGTAGATTTATGCTATGTCAATTATGCCTCAACTTAAAAAAGGGGGGGAACACAGTCTAATTTACCAGTTAATAGAAGAAAAAATTATGATCATTTAATAGATGAAAAAAATTTGATATAAACAAATTTTGTTTGATTAAAAACTGCTAGCAAACAGAAAGAAATCCCTTAGTTAAAGGGTAGCTAGCTATAAAAACCGTACAGTCAAGATAAACATCATAAAAATAGTGAAATGTTATGATACTAAGGCTTTACTTGTGAATCAGGACTGAGACAGGATATTCAGAATCCCCACTTCAATTTGACATTATACTGGATGTACTAACCAGAGAAATAAAACAAGAAAAAGAAATGAAAAAAGTATAAGGATTAAAAATAAAGAAATAAAACGGCCGTCATTCAGCTGTAGGACTGATTGTGTATGCAGAAAATCCTTAAGTCTTTACAGATTAAATTTTAAAATGAATAAGTAAGTTTAAAACTTACTGGATATGTGAACAGTTTGCAAAAAGCAATTGCTTTTTTTTTTTTTTTTTTTTTTTGAGACAGAGTCTCGCTCTGTCTCCCAGGATGGAGTGCAGTGGCGCGATACAGGCTCACTACAACCTCCGCTTCCCGGGTTCAAGCAATTCTCCTGCCTCAGCCTCCCAAGTAGCTGGGATTACAGGTGCCCACCACCACACTGGGTTATTTTTTTTTTATTTTTAGTAGAGACAGAGTTTCACCATGTTGGCCAGGCTGGTCTCGAACTCCTAACTTCAAGTGATCTACCCTTCTCGGCCTCATAAAGTGCTGGCATTACAGGTGTGAGCCCCCGCACCCAGCCAAAAATCAATTGCATTAAATAAAACCACAGTGCAATACCATTACATGTCCGCTACAACAGCTAAAATGGAAAAGAAAGTATGCAGTATTGGCAAGGTTGTGGATGGAGCTCTGAGAACCCTCATACATTGCTGGTGGGAGTGTAAATGGATGCAATCACTTCAGAAATTGGGCAGTATCTACTAAAATTGAGCACGTGCCCACCCTGTGACCCAGCAATTCCACCCCTCAGTAGTTACCCAACAGAAATGTGTATATGTGTTCACTGAAATACATGTATACAAATGTTCATGGCGGCACTATTCAAAATAGTCCCAAACTGGACACAGTCTCAATGTGCAACTGTAGAAAGGACAAATAAGTTCTGGTGTATTCAAATAATGGAAAAGTAATAAAAAATGAAAACGAACAAACCACACAAAAAACCATAATGAATTTCATAAACATAACCATGAGTGAAGGAATCCAGGCATAAGAGTATTGAATCACTGTGTGATTCAACTGATGTAAACTCCCAAAACAGATGAAACTAATGGATGTTGTTAGAAGTCAAGGTAGTGCTTAACTCTGGGGACGACGGCGGGGTTGGTGGCCAGGAGGGGACATGAGGGGGCTTATGCTGGTCCTGGCTACATACGTGTGTTCAGTGTGTGATAATTCAATGACATGTACATTTAGGATCGTGACCTCCTCTGTATCCTCTTGTAGGTGCGTGTGTGTACCAGTGCCACATACATAAGTTAAAAATACATTTGGGGGAAGATAGTAATTATACAAAGGGACTTTCTGGGGTTCGGCCAATGTTCTATTTCTTGATCTGGGTGTAGGAAACCAAGGTATGTTCAATTTGTGGAATTTCGTTGAACTGTATGTATGCGTGGGATGAGTGCACTTTTCTGCATGTAGGTTACACTTCAAAATAGAGGTTTTTAAAAATGCAAACAATCCACATTTTAGAAGGATACACAAATCAGGAGAGACAATAATCATATCAGAATGGTTACTCATGGGCAAGGGAGTGGGCCATGGAGACTCAGCTATGGAGAAGGTTCAAAGCCCTCATGGCCTGGTGTCCCGCTCTCCCCCAAGGTCTGGCTGCCATCGCTTCCCTCTATTCCTGTCACCTGCATTGTGCCTGCCACGCCCACCCAGCTCCCCTTCCCCAGGCACCTTGCAGCAGTTCCAGCAATCCTGCATGTTGATCCAGTAGTTCTTGTGGTTCCAGAGGCTTTCGATGCCCAGGAAGCGCTCGTCCTGGGTGCTGTAGCTATGTCCTGTGAATGCATCAATGAAGAAGTTCTCAGGCACCTCGCGCTTCCCCGATAGCACAAGGACCCAGGAGTGCACCCGCAGGCCATGCAGGGCATCCGGCTTTGCCTTCTCCGCCTCCTGCCAAGGAAAGGTGGGTGACTATGAGTCAGATGGCTGGAAGAGGAGTGTCAGGGGCCCAGACATCTCCCTGGGGCTGGGCTCTGATGCAGACGGCACCATCAACTGGAGTGTGATGGCCCACCTCATCTCCCATCACCCAACCGCTGAGCCCATTTGTAAAATCAAAACAATGGGAGAGTCTGACTAGATCTGTGGTTTACAAATTGGACTCTTTGGGGCACTGGGCATCTGGGGGTTACCGGCTTTATATGTTGTGACTTTGGGTGAGGTTTCATCCACAGAAAGGAAATGGGAGACCAAGCAGCTTCCTTATCTGCCTCCCTCTGAGAGAACTGTGACTGTTCATTGTTATGTATAAATAGGTCTGGACCAGAAGAGAAGCTCAAGGAATACTCTATGGAAGGAAAGGAAAGAAGGGAGGGGGGAAAGAGGATTGGAGGAAGGATAGGAGTGTGGAGTTGAAAGAAGAGATGGGAGATGGGTGGAAGGATGGCTGGCAGGACGGATGAGAGGACTGATGGCAGGACAGATGGATAGGAGGATGGATGGATGGGAGGATGGATGGATAGGAGGATGGATGGATGGGAGGATGGATGGATGGGATGATGGATGGGAGGATGGGTGGATGGGAGGATGGATGGGTGGAAGGATGGGTGGATGGGAGGATGGATGGGTGGATGGGAAGATGGATGGATGGATGGATGCAAGGATGGGAGGATGGATGGATGGGAGGATGGGAGGATGGGAGGATGGATGGATGGGAGGATGGGTGGATGGGAGGATGGATGGATGGATGGGTGAGAGGATGGATGGATGGGAGGATGGATGGATGGGAGGAGAAATGGGAGGATGGATGGGAGGATGGTGGGAGGATGGATGGATGGAAGGATGGATGGGAGGATGGATGGGAAGATGGCTGGATGGGAGGATGGATAGATGAGAGGATGGATGGATGGGAGGATGGACAGATGGGAGGGTGGATGGATGGGAGGATGGTGGGAGGATGGATGGATGGGAGGATGGATAAATGGGAGGATGGGTGAGAGGATGGATGGATGGGAGGATGGACGGAGGGGAGGATGGATGGGAGGAGAAATGGGAGGATGGATGGATGGGAGGATGGGTGGATGGGAGGATGGATGGATGGAAGGATGGAAGGATGGGTGAGAGGATGGATGGATGGGAGGACGGATGGATGGGAGGAGAAATGGGAAGATAGAGGGATGGAGGATGGTGGGAGGATGAATGGATGGAAGGATGGATGGGAGGATGGATGGTTGGGAGGATGGATGGGTGGGAGGATGGATGAGTGGGAGAATGGGTGGATGGGAGGATGGGTGGATGGGAGGAAGGATGGGTGGAAGGATGGGTGGGAAGATGGATGGGTGGGAGGATGGATGGATGGGAGGATGGATGGATGGATGGGAGGATGGATGGGAGAATGGATGAGAGGATGGATGGGAGGATGGAGTGGGACAATGGATGGATGGGAGAATAGGTGGGTAGGAGGGTGGATAGATGGGAGGATGGATGGATGGGAGGATGAATGAGAGGAGAAATGGGAGGATGGATGGGAGGATGGTGGGAGGATGGATGGGAGGATGGATGGGAGGAGAGATCGGAGGATGGATGAGAGGATGGATGGATGGGAGGATGATGGATGGGAGGAGAAATGGGAGGATGGATGGATGGGAGGATGAGTGGGAGGATGGATGGGTGGGAGGATGGATGGATGGAAGGATGGATGGATGGATAGATGGATGGGAGGATGGATGGATGGGAGGATGGATGGGAGGAGAGATCAGAGGATGAATGGGAGGATGGATGGATGGGCGGATGGGAGGATGGATGGGAGGAGAGATAGGAGGATGAATGGATGGGAGAGTGTGTGCAGGTATATCCCCAGTAAGAGTCTAAAGCAAAGAGGACACCAGAGCTGCCTAGCATAGAATGGGCTACCCCAGGCAGTACAGTGCCCTGATGTTCGGAGTCCATCATGAGAAGCTGGCTGACCACCAGTGGGAGATTCCTGCAGGGCCGGGTAGAGGTCGGGGGTGATTGTGAGGTGGACCTAGTTGGGGGGTCCATACACACATCCCTTCCATGACTTGTGCCTCTTTTCCCATCCCTAGCAGTCATTTCTCGATAGTTGAGCCCAGGGGTTTGAGGCTGAGGACCCACCATGAGGCGCTCCTCCTCCTCCCTCAGCTGCTTCTTCTCCTGGGCTCTGATCTCCTGCTGCTTCTTTACCTCTTGCTCCTGCTCAAACCTGCTGCACAGGTCCCTGGGGGGTCTGATGGTGTATTTCTTAGGCAGAACCTTTTCCTCCTTCTGGACGGTCTGTCACCCAAAAGAAGAGGAAGGGTCAGTGGCCCTGCATCCCCCCTTCACACATGCAACTCCAAGAGGTGAGACTTGCCCAGCCAGTCCCTCGGACCAGGGGATGGCAGCTACTCCTGTAGCCTGTGGCCTTTCTGGCCCTAAATGCAGAGGGAGCCCCAGCTCCAGCTCCCTGACCTTGGGAGGTCCTCTCACCTCTCTGAATCTCAGGTTCATGGTGTGAGAATAATAGGAACTTTCTCCCCAGCCTCTTTCTGAGAAGTGAAGACAGAAAAAATGCGCGAGGGAGGTACCCGTCAGGGCCAGGAGCTCAGGAGGTGTGGCTTTCTCCTCTTCAATCCTCACTACCCATCCTAGCCATGACCTGGGTCTGATCCAGAAGTGGGGAGAATTGTCAGGAGTTGGATTTTTCAGATCTTGTCATCAGAGGGCCTCATATGTTGACTGTAAGAATTTGTTGGGCCAGGAAGGAGAATAAACTGTGTGTGTGTGAGTGTATCTGTGTGTATGTGTGTGTACACATGTACACTTGCGTATGTACAAATATGTGCTAGGTGGTAAGAAGTGTTCCCAGGAAAGTGCACTGCAGAGGCTGCAGAAGTGGGCCTGTGATAGTTATGAAGGAGAAATAGTGAATCTCCAGGGTTTCAAGTTCACCTGACCCGGGCTTCAGTTCCTGAGCCTCCATTTTCCCGCTGTGTGACTTTGGCCACATTATGTTACCTTTTGATTTCATCAACATACTCATCTGTAAAATAAAAGTGACAATACCTACCACACTGGGCCATCATGGGGAGCAACGAGCGCAATGGACATAAAAGTGGATTTTAAACCCGAAAATTCTCTGCATCTGTTTGTTATTGATATAACGTTAATCATTAAGCTTTTGGCTGAGCTGAGAGGGCTGAGATGCCCAGGTGGGAGCTCAGAGGCTCCTTTTTTTTTTTTTTTTTTTTTATTTTGAGCCAGAGTATCCCTCTGTTGCCCAGGCTGGAGTGTAATGGTGCAATCTCAGCTCACTGCAACCTCCACCTCCCAGGTTCAAGCGATTCTCCTGGCTCAGCACCCGGAGTAGCTGGGTTTACAGGCATGTACCACCATGCCCAGCTAATTTTTATATTTTAGTAGAGATGGGGTTTTGCCATGTTGGCCAGGCTGGTCTGGAACTCCTGGGCTCAAGTGGTCCACCTGCCTCAGCCTCCCAAAATGCTGAGATTACAGGTATGAGCCACCGCGCCCAGCCCGAGGCTTTTGAAGCCAAAAGCCATGGCGGAGCTCATGCTCCCTCTTCTCTTGGGGAGGCGGGCCTGAGAGAGCAAGGCTCTTCTTGTGCCTCCCCTTCTATCTCGCCCTTCTCCCACCAGAGCACCCACCCTGGGGTCCCTGGGTGCTCACCCAAGTATAACACAGCTACACAGTGATCCTGCTGGGTGCCTCAGGCCCCTGGATCCCCATCCCCAAGCTGCAGACACCCACGGGAGCCTGACCCTGATCCCAGAGTCCTGGAATTAATCCACGTCATGTAGAGCATTTTCTGTCTGTAGTATGACTGTTGTCTAAATGTAAAGACATGCATTTGTGATTCTGATATTCATTTCAGAGTGTTTCTTGTGTCTGTAGCAGCCTCTGGTCCTTATGGAATTCTTAATGAGCAAATCTAAAAGCACAGCCACCAGCCACTGAAGGGTTGGTGATTTTCTTTTTTTTCTTTTTTCTTTTTTCTATTAAAAAGGGGCCTGAAGGCCAGGCACTGTGGCTCATGCCTATAATCCCAGCACTTTGGAAGGCTGAGGCAGGACAATTGCTTGAGTCCAGGAGTTCACAACAAGCCTGGACAACATAGTGAGAACCTACAAAAAACAAACAAAATTAGCTGGCCATCGTGGTACATGCCTGTAGTCTCAGCCACTTGGGAGGCTGAGGTTGCAGTGGTCTGAGATCATGCCACTGCACTCTAGCTTTGGGTGACAGAGTAGGAGAGACCCCATCTCAAAAAAAAAGCAGGGTGGTGGGGGGCTTTTTACCTCGGGAGTGTGGGACTGAGAACCAAATGTCTGTCCACTTGTCTGTTATTTTTTATTTATTATTTGAGATGGAGTCTTGCTCTGTCACCCAGGCTGGAACGCAGTGACACAATCTCAGTTTACCGCAGCCTTTACCTCCCGGGTTCAAGTGATTCTCCTGTCTCAGCCTCCTGAGTAACTGGGACTACAGGCACATGCCACCACGCCTGGCTAAATTTTTTGTATTTTTGGTAGAGACGGGGTTTCGCCATATTGGCCAGGCTGGTCTCGAACTCCTGACCTCAAGTGATTCACTCGCCTAGGACTCCCAAAGTGCTGGGATTACAGGCGTGAGCCACCACACCCGGCCTATTTTCTTATATAAAAATGGCTGGCTGGATTTTTATCAAATGCATAGGGTAAATTTGGAATCATTTGACTTAAGATATAAGCTATGTGGCATTCATAAAATTTACCAAGCAGGGAGCATAGTAACTGAAAACTGAGTTACAACAGACAGAGAAGAACAGCCAGCTTGGAAAACTGGGCTGGATGTGTTAAGACATTGAGGACATAAATCACTGGTGGTTTGAAATATGAACTCCAGGGCAGCGGAAGGGCTGGTGGTGAGGGATCTCTGTCCACGTGGCCAGGGCCGGGGATGAGGCGGCAGGGACGGATGTCTCTAAGAATGGCACGACAGCACCGGGAATGTGCATCCTTTGGGAAACCCAGGCAGCTCGAGCCCGACCATACCTCCTTGGGCTTCACAGTGAGTGGGCACACCTCCCGCGTCAGGTCCATGTGGCACAGGTCCAGCGAGCCGTAGCCGTTGACGCAGTAAGCATCATAGCCGGAGCCAATGAGCATGGAGCAGAGCATCGTGCTGAAGTCAAAGCAGTTCCCCTTCTGGTAGTTGAGCACAGTGGTCGAGGAGTACAGGTGCGAGGGCTGGTCATAGTGGGACGGACGGTCAGCACAGCTGGGGCTCCACTGCCCCAGCCTGTCCTCCCCACCGGTCACAGCCCACCACCTGTCAGGGCGGGGAGCCAGGACCAATGCACAGGCTGGACCTGCTTTGGGCCCCTAACCCTTGTGGGGTCAGGGAGCCTGCTAAGAATGGAATGAAAACCAGACACCATGCCATTCACGTTTGCCTGTCATTTGAAGGGGCTATGGACTTCCTGATAGAGAAAACCTTTTGGACTGTAAAAGTGTCTGATCTAATGCCCTCTGATTGGTAAGTTTACTGTTTCACTCCAATGTTCCCCTTTCCTTTGATCCCTACCTTTCCTCCTCCTCCCTTTATCAGTTCTCCACTGTTGACCTCGCCCTTTCTTCCTCCCTCCCTCTATTCTGAAGGAGAAGCTGATGGAGTTGATCAGAAGCCCAAAGATGGGGTTAGGGTCATGGGTAGCCGGGCCTCCCTTCTCTTTCCTGCACCTCTTGAAGCCATGGCAGGGAAGCTCTGAACGCAAAGGAGAAAAGAGGTGGGAACCAGAAGCCCAGGCTTGCTGTGTGTCCTCAGGCAAGTGGCTGTCTCTCTCTGGGCCTGTTTGCCCTTAGGGCCCTGAGAGGCTGTGCCCTGAGTCTGGCTGAACTTCCTTTTCCCAGACCATGCCTGGCATCCCATTGAAGGAAATAATGTACACAGTGATCAGTTTCCAAGGAAAAGTGCCTTGAATCTGCTTAGGTCAGCAAACTACCAAAAATAAAAACCCAGAATATACTAGGCCCCTGCTTGAATAGCCAATGCCTGTTTGTCAGCCTCCTCCTTACCGCCTTAGCTGCCCTCACTCAAACCAAAAAAGTTTAGCCTAAGATAAAAGTTTACTAGTTTGCTAAATAGCTGGCTTTGTCTCGCTCTGTCGGAGTCTCACTCTGTCCGAGTCTCGCTCTGTCGCCCAGGCTGGAATGCAGTGGCCGGATCTCAGCTCACTGCAAGCTCCGCCTCCTGGGTTTACGCCATTCTCCTGCCTCAGCCTCCCAAGTAGCTGTTCTTATCAGCTTGCCCAGTTACCTAGGTCGTAAGTCAAATACTTAAAGAGCCCCTGAGCTAACTAGGATTGCAATGCATTGCGGGTTGCAACAAAATGCCGCAAAACCACCCTAGAAAAAACACCTAAAGCCCCTGCCTAACAATCAATAGGCGATGTCTGGGAAGATTGTGGCCCCATAGTACTTAGCCTGTGAAGAACCAGGGGAGGGACCTGCGCACTAGGGGATAAATTGCCTGTTAAAACTGTGCTGGGTGTGTCTGCCTATCAGACACCCAATCTTGCGAGACCATCATTCAAAGTCTCACTTTCACTGTTCTCCAGGTCTCTATGTCCATTTTTTTTTTTTTTTTTTTTTTTTTTTTTTTTTTTGAGATGGGAGTTTTGCTCTTGTCACTCAGGCTGGAGTGCAATGGCGCCAGCCATCTCGGCTCACTGCAACCTCCGCTTCCCAGGTTCAAGTGATTATCCTGCCTCAGCCTCCCCAGTAGCTAGGATTACAGGCACACGCCACCACATCCCGCTAATTGTTGTATTTGTAATAGAGACGAGGTTTCACCATGTTGGTCAGGCTGGTCTCGAACTCCTGACCTTGTGATCCACCCACCTTGCCACGCCCGGCCTCTAACTCCATTCTTTGGGTTTGGATGGGTGAGTTTGTTTCTCACACCATCTTAGTCCTAGTGGGCTCAGGCATGCAGCCTGTGAGTGGCGCTTACCGGCTTGAGGGGGTCAGGCAGGGGCACCATGGTGAGGAAGTCAGAGACAAACTGGGCACAGCTGTCCCAGTTGTAGAGCTCGGGGTAGGGCATCAGTGTGGGCCGGAGGGTTGTGCTCACGAACTTCTGCAAGGAAAGAGATGGTGCCAGTGGGGTCATGGCAGTAAAAACCTCTGAGATCCAGTGTTGGGGCCTTCTCCGAATCCACAGGGGGACCCTAGAGGCCCGAGCAAATGCAGGAGGCCAGGCCCACATGCCCTGGGGTGGCAGAGCAGCCCTTGGCTGGGAAGGTGACGCCCAGATCTGGTGCATGGCAGCCATCAGTGGCGCAGTGGCAATGACTGGGAGGCCCCCATCACGTTGCCAGCACCTGGAGACAGCACAAGCATATTCTGGATCTGGACTTTGAAGAGCTTTGAAGTTTTGCCGCCTTCAACCCCTAGGGCATCATGGAGACACCTGAGGCCCAGAGCGGGCTTGAGAGCTGCCTGAGGTGACCCAGCAAGTCAGGGCTGAATGAGAAGATCAGGTCTGTTTCCTGGGGTTCCTGGGAGCGCTGTGCTCTCCTCCCAAGAGCGATGCTCTCCCTGGGGCCTACAGAGGTTCTGGGCTGGGGCCAGCTGGTGGCCAGTACAGTCTGAAGCCTCAGAGGTCAGCCTGTCCAGCGAAGGACAGAGAAATAAGACAAACTGGACCAGAACAGGCATAAGAACCTAAGCTCTGGCTTCTTCCTTCCAGCCCTGTGACCCAGAGCATGTGTCTGAGCCTTTCTGGGCCTCAGTTTCTCCATCTGTAGATGGAATGACATGGGATTCATCCAGAGGGTGGGAAACAGCTGCCCATTGGCTGACAGGGACACACAGACCCGCTTTATTTGGCCCATGTGACGATGTTTAGCATTTATGTCAGCTGCCAGCATTTAAAAATCAGAGACTCCCACACAAATCCCCAGTTTCCTCTTAATCAGGTAGCCCCACACCTGTAGTTTCCCTGCAGCAATCAGCAGCTGCCTCTTTAGGCGAGGCATGGGGTCTCCAGGCCACCACCACCCTCCAGGGTACTCTGCACTGAGCCTGCTGAGGCCTGCTGGCATTGGAGTTTATGTTTCCCCCAGACTAGAAGCACTCCAGTCCACAGGAGGTCTGTGATTTGGCCCAGTGCCCTTGGAGAACCCACCCCACTTCCCTGTGCCCTCTGCTCTCCAGCCCCAGGCTCCCTGGCCCTGCCCTCAACATGCCAGCCTTACAGGCACTTCGCACTCGTTCAGGGGGTGCAGGAAGAGGGGCACGCGATCCGGGCACAGATGGCTGTACTGGCGGGAAAAGTTGTCTGCCACCTGCAGCAGGTGCTCCTCCTTGGGTGTGTTGGTTTTGTAGGAAACAGGCAGCTTGGAGATGTCAATAGTGTCCTTGGTAAAGGCCCTGTGCCACAAGAGGGACGGCATTAGGGAAGCCATGCCTGGTACTCAGGAGCCCTGGTTCCACTGAGTTGCCATTGGCTCTATCCCTTCCTCATTTAATCCTCACAGCTACTGAGAAAGCAGGTATCATTAACATCTGCTTATTTATTTATTATTTATTTATTTATTTATTTATATTTAAGAGACAGGTCTTGCTCTGTTGCTCAGGCTGGAGTGCGGTAGCACAGTCATAGCTCACTGCAGCCTTGAACTCCTGGGCTTAAGTGACCCTCCCACCTCAGCCTCCCAAGTAGCTGGGACTAGAGGCACCACCACACCTGGCTAATTTTTGTATTTTTTGTCGAGATAGATGGGGGTCTCGCTATGTTGCCCGGGCTCGTCTCGAACTCCTGGTCTCAAGCGATCCTCCCACCTCTTCCTTCTAAAGTGCTGGGACTACAGATGTGAGCCACAGCGCCCGGCCAGCACCTGCACTTTTAGACAGATAAAGGCACTGAGGCACCGAGAGGCTGAGTGACTTGCCCAAGGTCACACAGCTAGTCGGGGGAGCGTGGACACTCGGCCCAGGCCATTTGAAAGCAGAAAGCCTTCACTCTTAACTGGTCACCCTGCCAGACCAGTCGCCACCACTCTGCCTGGGTCTCCCTGTGCCCAGCCCCGGTCTGCCCTTGCCAGGGCCCCCACACTGCCACACTCACGGGAGCTCCGCTGAGATGGGGATCTGGATCTCCGACAGCTTCTTCTCCAGGTCTCTGAGCATCTCCTGTGTCAAGGTGGTTTCCTCCTTCCGCACCTCAACTGGCCTCATCATTTTCTCGGTCCTCGCCCATTCAGCCCGCTTGGCCGCCTCCTCCCGCTCTGCCTCCTCCTCCTCCTCCACCTTCTCCCTCAGGACCTCCATTCTGGAGCGTCTCTGGCTGTCTGGAGACAGAATGTCTCTGTGGGGAAGGGGAAGTATACGCCATGGCTGACTGTCAGACCAGGCAGGAGCCACCAACACCACTGGGGCATCCCTGGGAGGCCTGGGAGATGGTTTTGGGGAGGTGTAGAGCACATAGGAAGGCAGTGATTCCCTCTTTGACTTCCTTTCAAACATGGAGAAGGTCTCTGTTTGGTGCTACCCCATCTGTAACACCTTTCTAATCCTGGCAAATATTCCTTTACAACAAAGACAAAGCAGGCCTCCGGCTGGAAGCCATCATCAGGACAGGACAGGGCAGGACACATGTCAATTTGCTTTAAGTATATTTGACAGTTATCCTTTTTTAAATTTTTTATGTTTTTGAGACAAGGTCTCACTCTGTCACCCAGGCTTGGAGTGCAGTAGCGCAAACATGGCTCACTGCAGCTTCAAACCCCCAGGCTCAAGCAATCCTCCCACCTCAGCCTCCCCAGTAGCTGAGACCACAGGCACGCACCACCACACCTGGCTATTTTTTTTTTTTTTTTGGTAGAGACAGGGTCTGGCTATGTTGCCCAGGCTTAAACTCCTGGCCTCAAGTGATCTTCCTGCTTTGGCCTCCCAAAGTGCTGGGATTACCGGCATGAGCCATTGTGCCAGCTGACAGTTATCAATGACAAGTACTGCTAATGCTGTGGGTACTACTATAGTATTGTCACATTTCCTATTTAAATAAATGAATTGGCTGTGTGCGGTGGCTCATGCCTGTAGTCCCAGCACTTTGGGAGGCTGAGGCAGGTGGATCACTTGAGGTCAGGAGTTCGAGACCAGCCTGGCCAATATGGCGAAACCCCATCTCTACTAAAAATACAAAAAATTAGCCAGGCATGGTGGTGCACACCTGTAATCCCAGCTATTCAGGAGTCTGAGGCAGGAGAATCACTTGAACCTGGGAGGCGGAGGTTGCAATAAGTCGAGATCACACCACCGCACTCTAGCCTGGGCAACAGAGTGAGACTCCATCTCAGATAAATAATAAATAAATAAATACATGAATAAATAAATTGGTTTAAAGAAAATCCTAACAGTAAGGTAATATGGACTACAACCCACCCAAAAATGAAGACAGCAGGTGAATGATATCTCACCTGACCAAATTGGGAACCAAGGCACAGAGAGTGAAGGTGCGTGCACCAGGGCACACAAACAGGAAGTGGGGGGTGGGGTAACAGAGCCTGCTCTCTCTTGGCCAAGGCCTGTGTCGGCCCAGAGAACAGGCTTCATTCTGTGATCCACGCAGAGACGCCACATGTGTTCACCATATGTCCTGCGACCACAGAGCAGAGCCTCACTGAGCGGGTACTGCTAGTCACCTACCCAAAGATCCAGTCTCCTCTTCTATACGGCAGAACCCCAGTTGTGTGGGGTCAGCAGTGTGCCTGGTTTGAATTGCTCAGCTTCCCAGATCCTCTTGTAGCTAGAGGTGGCCCTGTGATGTGACCTGGTTCTGGCCAATGAGATGTGGGCAGAAGTTATCGGGGCACCCTCTGCCCTTCTCCTCCTCCCACCTGGAATGTGGAGATAAAGTGGGAGGTGGGGCAGCCCAGGTGAGACCATGAGGTGACCACACATGAGGGCTAAAGTAGCCTGCTAAGGATGGCAGGGCCAAGAGACCGGGGAGCTGTGGTGCCACAGAGGACTGGAGTGCCACCTCCAGCCTTTCCTTATATAAGAAATGTCAGCCTCTATGGGGGTCCCTGATCCACACCGCCCAACGCCACCCCAGCTGATCCAGCCTCCCAGCTGGGGTCTTTCTATTTCTCTCCTCCAACATCTGTTTTCCTTATAGTAAACAGGGGTCCAGAGAGGAGGAAAACAAAGGAAACCCACAGGACAAAGGGCGCGAGTAGTGAGGAGAAAAAAGCAGAATCCCCTCGACTTTGTAATCATCCCCCACTTCCCTGGGTGAAGCCAGGAACAAGAGGGCAGAAGGGAGCAGCAGATAAAGGCTGGCCCCATTCCCCACACCACACCCACGCGGGCCGCCTCGGCCTCTTAGGGAGGTGAGTCACTGGCCACCAGCCAGGACTGAGCCCGGTTGGGGAAATCCTGGCTTTGCCAATAGCTCCTGCTGGACCCTTGGGTCACTGTCTGCGCCTTTCTGTGCCTCAGTTTCTCTTTACAATAGGAAGGGAGGGCAGATATTTTCTGTCCAATTCTGACATTCTGTGTTCTGGGACTCAGGAGGGGATGAATGCTCATCTGGCTGGAGCCCACCCAAGCCCAGGTGGGCCAACAGCATTCAGGACCCCAGATCCTCAGGGGAGAACCTCTAGCCAAGCAGCACTTCCCAGTCATCAGATCCATTTATCGGCCTCTTGGTCCCAGAGAGAATGAGCACAGGGAGGGCAGTCATCACCATTACAAGGCACTTACAGTTTGCTGAACGCCTACTGTGTGCCAGGCCCTGTGCTTAGGGTTGTACGGAGATCATCTCACTTATCCTCTACTGACTCTGTGAGGCAGACACTTAGGACACCCGCTTTGCAGATGAGAAGACTGGGGCCCAGAGAGGTTGAGTGCACTGCTTAAGGTCACAGCTAGTAAGTAGCAGGTCTGGGATTTGAGCCCAAGTATTTCTGGTTGTGAAACCTGTGCATCTCAGGCTAGAAGAGATGTGAGATGGGGAAGTGCTAGAAGGGATGGTGGGGGAGTGGTGGGCAAGGAAAGAAGTAGGATGAAGAGAAAGCCAATGTGTCAGTCCCAGAACACCATCAGAGGCAGAGCTGGGGAGAAGAACCCACAGCACTTTATTCCCTACACAGGTGGCCTCTTCAGCTATAGCCCAGTGTGGGGAAGGCAGTCTTGTCTCAAGGTTCCCTAGATTGGGCCCCAACCCACAGGCCCTTTCCTGTACCCCCTTTCCACCAGCAACTTCCTCCTCCCAACACACATGAACACACACACACACACACACCCCAACAACTTCCCCAGAAAGATCAGGGCTGGAGGCCCCCAGGCAGAAGGAGGCCACCAGCCTCGCCCTCTCCCTGCCAGACAGGGTCCAACCACCCCAAGTCCCTTGCTCCCTCCTCACCCCTCCGAGGACAGCCTGCGCTAGCAGTTAGCCGTCTCCATGGTAACAGCCTGGGACGCTGAAGGCCGGTCCTGGGAGAGGAGGCTTCTGGGAAATGTAGTCTTCCCAGGTTGCATGGGTCCTTGGGCCAGCGGTGCGCTGGTATAGCGGGGCATCAACGTGCTAGTTGTTAACCTTTTCAAAATGGTTGTGAAACACAGCCATTATTAAAAATTAAAAGGGCTGGGCACGGTGGCTCATACTTGTAATCCCAGCACTTTGGGAAGCCGAGGCAGGAGAATCCTTTGAGCCCAGGAGTTCAAAATCAGCCAGGGCAATATATAGTGAGACCTTCTCTTAAAAAAAAAAAAAAAGGCCATGGGGTTATTTACACCACAAAAATTAGCAAATGCCAAGACCAGGGCTTTTCCCCTGAGCAAGCCAGTTGTTAAACATCTACCAGCACACCGCAGCCCCTGCCACACGGCATGCCGAATGTGGCCGTGATCCAGACAGACAGAAACCAGTGTGGGGCCTGGAGTAGCTGCCAGCTGTGGTGGACAGAGCCACGTTGCCTTGACTGAGTCCTGGGTTCTAGTCCAGGCCGGGGCTCTGATGTAGAACATTACTTCGAAGTACGGGGAAAACCTATCCATTAGGCTAGTGGCTCGTGAAAATGTTTAATTTCTTTTAAATTCAGAAGAAAAAAATAAGAATAATAATGACTATATAACTATGAATCTGCCCTGAATTATATTTATGTTTGTACTAATATAGTTCTAAAATATAATCTTTACTGTTTTATTTTTGGAGGGAGGGGTGCCCAGGCCTTTTTTGGTTAGGGGATAGGGCTGCCAGGAGGGAATCCAGACTGTCACTGTGCTGACAAGGTTGCACAGTTAGTGTTACCGCTAAAAACTTAGGAATTGCCTCAGTTCTCATGAATAGAGAATGATTTTCCCCCTCCCGGTTTGAATATCATGCAGCCATAAAAATAAGCTGTAAAGGATCAATTGCGCTGTGGAGAGCTCACCAGAGGGTGTGTGTATTTCAGACTTGGGGCTAAGCAACTCATAATTACCTCTGTGGGGAACTGGCTGGGATGAGGGAGGGAAGTGAGGAGGGAGGAGAAAGGAAAACAGGTGATGTGTTATGCTGGTGGGATGCAGCATAGGCTTCATTTTCTTTTTTCAACCCCATGCAATATTTTATTCCTTTTACATATTTATTCATTCCTTTTTCTCTCCATACCCACTTTCATTTCCCATCTCTATAAGGCAAGAGTTCTGATGCGTATTTTTTTTTTCCAAAATGAGTATTATTTTGCATGCTGGTATTTTAAATATATGTTTAATATGAGACTGAATGAATATATCCTTCTGGTTCTTATATTTTCATGAAGGGCTGTGTTTTTAAGATCTCTCCATGTTACTGTGTGGATCCACACTTATTACCTCTTTGTCCTTCCAGTGACGGGCATTCGGTGTCCAAGTGTTCTAGAGGGAGCTTTCAACGTCCCTAGGCACTGATAGTGGTTTAGGTTGTTGCCGGAAACATGGAAAGATCAAACAAATGCTAAACGTGCCCCAGCCCTGAACCAAATTCCTTAAACCCTCATATAAACTCCATAAACCCACCTCCTCGTTATGAACAGACACATCTCCCTTCTTGCTGTCCATCATGAGAATACTACAGCCTTCCCTATGTACGTTTCCCTAATCAATGCTTTGGATGGATACAGATCACCCCTGTTTTTAGTGTTTATTTCTTTGGAATTCCAGCTGGCCCTATCTCTTGACGGTTTGGGGCAGTCTTGAGGGAACTCCCCAGCAAACGCTGGGTGGTCTGGACAAACCACTCAGATTTGCTGCCAACTCCCTTCCATCACAGACAATGCTACACAAGTCTAGAAGAGTCTAGATCTGGAATAATGTTTCTTTAAGATAAACAACCAGTAGCAAGATTCCTGACTCAGTAGAAGCACTATGTTTTTCTCCAGGCAGCTGAAGCAGTCTAGACTCTCCCTGGCTCCCATATCATCCCTCCCGTTGGTACTATCTAGCTTTCTAGTTCATCAGTTTAATAAGGATACAATGAGGTCTCATTGTCATTTCAATCTCAGCTCTCTGATAACTAATGATTTTAAATGTGTCTTCATGAACTAATATGTTAGTTTTTAGGTATTTCCTCCTCTGAAAATGACGATGCCACCCTTGTCATGTATTAAATCCCCCAGGTGTCTGTGGGTCTGCCTCTGAGCACTGTTTGCTGTTCCACTGATCTTCTTTCCTATCCCTGCACAGACTCCACGTTACATTTACCAAACTGGCCTTGTAATATCTTTATGTCTAGACGTTAAGTCTTCCTTCTATGCCTTCTTTCTGTTTTTCCTTTTTGAGACAGGGTCTAGGTCTGTCTCCCAGGCTAAAGTGCTGTGGCACGATCTCTATTCACTACAGCCTCCGCCTCCTGTATGCCCTCTTCCATTAAGATTGACTTCGCTATTTGAGGTCTATATGCCTCCATATCAATTTTAAAAGTTTCTGGAGAATTCAAAAAAGTAAAATCAATTAGAATATTTATTTTTTTCCTTTATTTTATTTTATTGTAGAGACAGGGTCTCGCTATGTTGCCCAGGCTGTTCTGGAACTCCTGGGCTCAAGCAATCCTCCTGCTTCAGCCTCCCAAAGTGCTGAAATTAGAGATGTGAGCCACCGTGCCTGCCCCAAGATCTTTATTGTAATTGCATTGAATCCATTCATTGAGGAAGGATTTATATCTTTTAGTGTTGTCTATCTGACAGCATAGAGCAAAAGAGTCTTCTTGTTTCCTGTGTATTTGCTATGCTGTATTGAAAAAAGACAAGGAATGAAGAGATTTGGGCAGAACAGAGAACCAGGCAGGAGCCATGGCAGAAGGGACCCTCTCTGTGCCCAGGACCTGATGAGATGATGGCCAAGGCAAAGCTCTGACTTCGTCACACTCATTCTGGGCCAGGCAGGCCAGGCACTGTCCTTGCAGGCACTGTCGCATTTATTCATTTCCTTCATCGGCCCTGTGGGGCAGCTGCTGCTATTTCTGTTTTACGGGCTCAGTAGTTGAAGAATTTGCCCAAGAGAAGTTGCGAAGACCGAATTTGAAACTGGTGAACTGAGGTCAGGGTCTGTGCTCTCGCCTGTGATGATGGCCCATCTCCTAGGTTGCTGTTGTTGCTGTGCAATGACAGAGGAACTCCATCCATCCACTCTGGGCTTTGGAGTGTATTTTCACCATAGCCCCCTTGCCCTTATGGGTGCTCAGCTTGGCACTTGGAGCTGCTTTTGCAGGAACCCCAGGTGATGAGGAACTCCAGCTCCTCGGCCCCTGCCTAGCCCCAGGGTGGAGAGCCAGCCAGAAAAGCAGTGCACCCCCAATGCTAGTCACACCTCCTTACTGCCCTCTCCATCTGAGCCAGGAAGCCCAGCCATCAGGGGCTTGTGGTCTTGTTGGTCCCACATCCCACTGAGCAGTTTGGGAAACTCTGCGACCCAGAATTTCCCTTGAGTCTGGGGATTGGGACCAAGTGATAATTGTTATTCTTTTTTCTTCCTCCTCCTTCTTCTTCTTTCTCCTCCTCCTCCCCCTCCTCCTCCTCCCCCTCCTCCTCCTTTTCCCTCCTCCTCCTTCTTCTCCTCTCCTCCTCCTTCTCCTGCTTCTTTCTATTCCTTCTCCTCCTCCTCCTTCTCCTCCTCCTTCTTCCCCTCTCCTCTCCTCCTCCTTCACCTCCTCCTTCTTCTCCTCTCCTCCTCCTTCACCTCCTCCTTCTTCTCCTCTCCTCCTCCTTCTTCTCCTCTCCTCTCCTCCTCCTTCACCTCCTTCTCCTCCTCCTTCTTCTCTCCTCCTCCTCCTCCTCCTCCTTCCTTCTCCTCCTCCTCCTCCTTTCTTTAAAAAACATAGTCTCAATTTGTCATCCAGGCTGGAGTGCAGTTATGTCATCATAGCTCACTGCAGTCCTGAACTGCTGGGCTCGAGTGGTCTTCCTGCTTCCTCCTCCAAGGAGCTACCATGCCTAGATAAGTTTTTTGTTTTGGTTTTTTGTTTTGTTTTGTTTTGTTTTTTAAGAGATGGAGTCTTGCTCTGTTGCCAGGCTGGAGTGCAGTGGTGCAATCTCGGCTCACTGCAACCTCTGCCTCCCAGATTCAAGCAATTCTCCTGCCTCAGCCTCCCGAGTAGCTGAGACTACAGGCACATGCTGCCATGCCCGGCTAATTTTTTTTTGTATTTTAGTAGAGACGGGGTTTCATCGT
Organism: Macaca mulatta; assembly: GCF_049350105.2. NCBI lineage: Eukaryota > Metazoa > Chordata > Mammalia > Primates > Cercopithecidae > Macaca > Macaca mulatta. Next base: position 53,301,590 of record NC_133425.1, on the reverse strand, counting down.
GTTGCCCAAGCTGGTCTTGAACCCCTGGGCTCAAGTAATCTTGCTTTGGCCTCCCAAAGTGCTATGACCACAGGTGTGAGCCACCAAGCCCAGCCAAGGACCAGGTGATAATCCTTAAACTCAGGGACCGAGGAGGGCAACCTGGGGAGGCCTGGCCCTAGTTTCAGCCCAGCCCATGAAGTGACCTTAGTTGGGCAGGTGGCTGGGCCTGTCTGGGCCTCCATTTCTTCGTGCCATTACCCGTGGCTGGTCTTTCTTTAAATCAAGGCGGGGTCGGGGAGCTGACTAACTCCTGCAGAGTCAGTGCAGGGCACTTTATTTCTGTCACCTCATTTAATGCTGTCAGGATGAGGTGAGGACTTGATAATCCCCATTTTATGGAGGGGGAAACTGAGGCTCAGAGAGGTGAAGTAACATGCCCAGGATCACACAGTTCCTAAGCAGCTGAGCCAGGATTTAAGCCCAGACCTATCAGATGGTGGAACAGCTGTTTCTCAGGTTACTAACCCTGAGCCTCTGAGATAAGGGAGTCGAGACCTTGAGCATGAGACACAGATGTCTGTGAGGATAAGCCCCAAAACACACCAAGTTTGTCCACCAGAACTGCTCCTATGGCTCACCTGATGAAATATTCACACCCCAGGATTTCCCTTCCAGGAACACAGCGACTTGCATAAAGCGAGGGCCCGCCTTCCTGTCTTTCAACTGCTTGCGGGCTGGGAGGGGAAGCGAAGCGCATCCATTTGCAGTCAACAACAGCACCCACCATCTGGACGGGGAGGTGGGCTGCAGCCTGCAGCTTCCGGGGCTGTTGGGGGAGGCCTAATAGTGACAATAACTTCTCACCTGCACACAGGGCTTGACAGTCCACAGAGCTCCCTGGGGAGGATTGGGGGCCGGGTAGGGAGGATGGTTGGTAAGTTGTGGGTAGAGTGAGAGATGGACTTGTGCGGTGAGGCTCCAGGGAGGGGAATGATGTCAACATGCACTGCTGCCCTCAAGCAGGGAGTGTCGCTGGAGCTGGCGTGGGGCTGCCATCTCCCTGCATCTGTCTCTCTGCCTCCGTTCTCCCTCTTTGTGTCGGCCTGTCTGTTAAGTCTCTCTCTGTCTCTCCATCTCTGTATCTCTACCCCCATCTCTGCTGTTTCTGCCTCTTTTTGTTTCCTACTGAGAAATCTGCATGCGATTGTGACGTGGAGCCCCAGCTGCTGGAAGTGCCCTGCCCAACCTAGGTTTGGCCTGAGACACCCGCTTGGCTCAGGGCTCTGCCAGGCTGATGCCAAACTCATACATCCACTCATTCAGCCAACAAATATTTATTCAAGGCTTGCCATGAGCCAGGCCCTGTGCTCGGCCTGGGCTGGAACAGCGAGCGAGGCCACCCAGGTCCTTGTTCTCTAGGAGCTCAGGTTCTAGTGGCAATGCCCAGCCTCTGCTCAGGGAGCCCTCAACCCCACCCTCGCCCCTCGGCCCCACACAGCGAATGAGTGGGAGCACCCCCAGGTGTGCTGAGCCCCAGATCATTTGCTTTCTACCTCTATGATGAAAGCAAGGTCAGAGGTTGGGCCACCCATGTACGTGGCAGTCAGAGTCGGGAGTGGGGGGTTTGCCCAAGGTAGCTCACCCATTCAATGGTTCTTTGAAATGCAGTGTCCCTGGACACCTGCAGGGTTGCCAGCACCCTGAATACTGGGGTCTCTTCCAGGAGGGTGGGCTCTGATGGGATGGGCAGAGACCAGGGGCAGACTGGGTGGGAGGATCAACTCCCACCCCCCAAAACAAACCCCCAATGCCTGAGGGAATGCTGGCCTCCTGAATGCCCCTCAAGGTTACAGGCAGCCATAGGGGTAGTTGTGGGAGGCCAGTGACAAGGAAGAGGGGAGAGGCTGGGGGCTCCTTCCAGGGCTACGCCAGCAACAGACTCTCCTCCCTTGCTGAGACCAGAATGTGGGTGAGGGCTTTGCAATGAGGGTAGGGCATGGAGGTGACTGTCACTTTTTGCTGGCAGGAGGTCTCAGGACTATAGGAACTTTAGAGCCCTGCAAGCCTGCTTATGTGGACTCTTGAACCAACAGTTGGATCTGGAGGGGATCTCTGAAGCCACGTGGTCAAACCTGGTCCCATCCTCTCCCTCCCCAGCCATATTGTGCAGAGAAGGAAACTGGCCCAGAGGGAGGCACAGAGCTGCCCAAGGTCACACAGTGAGCCAGAGCTAAGTCCAGATTGCAGGGCCGTGCCTTCCTATTCTTGAGATGCGGAGTGGGCCTGGTCCAGTCGCGCAGTAGAGGAGGAGACTGTGGTGCTCTGACTTGGGAGGTAGAGGATGGTGAACCAGCAGCAGATGAAGACACCTGTCAGGGAGGAGAGGCCTCAGTGAGCCTGGAAAGGGGTGCCAGGGAGTGGGGCAGCCTGGGCTGGTGGCTGCTGAGAGGGAGGAGACCCACTGTAACCACTCAATAACTGCTGGGAAAGTCGGGCAAAAATGCAACCATTTCACAACCATTTCAAAAATGAAATAAAAAAGAACCAAATAGAAATCTTGGAAATGAAAAACAGAGACCTTCAAATAAAATATCTACATATGCCTATTACAGAAAAGAAAGAGCAAAATAGAGGAATTTTCAGACATGCAAAACAACCATCACTCCCTCTATAAAGGATTATTATGGGAGGCACTCCAGCAAGAGGAAAAGGGAAAGTGTTGGGTGCAAGAAATGATAGTAAGTATAGAACATGACTTAGAAAAACTCTGTTTCAAGGAAATCTGTAACTGAAACATGATATACATGACAAATATTGAGAAGAATTCAATGGACAATTCAAGTATACCAAGGGCTCTGTTGTATTGGAGAGGAAGAGAGGAGGTAACAGAATAATCCAGACCCAGTGGAAACTTTGTAGAGTGAAGTGTGCAGGCTTACCTATTAAGGTAACCTCTGAAAGAATAACAAGGTCAGCTATCGTTTCAAGGTGCATTTCTCCCCAACCATCAACCCCTGGGATTCTTCAGGCATGGATTCATGATTCTCCATCTGGAGACAGCCTCAGATGGCCTTACAGTCATAATTTCTGTGACAATTGATATAGTTCCCATATATTGAAGACCTAGTGGTTCCCACATATTCATTGTCATTGTTCATTTTGAAATCTGGCAGGCCAGGCACAGTGGCTCACGCCTGTAGTCCCAGCACTTTCGGAGGCTGAGGCAGGTAGATCACCTGAGGTCAGGAGTTTGAGACCAGCCTGACCAAATTGGCGAAACCCCATTTCTACTAAAAATACGAAAAGTAGCTGGGCATGGTGGCATGCACCTGTAGTTCCAGCTACTCAGGAGGCTGAAACAGGAGAATTGCTTGAACCCAGGAGGTGGAGGTTGCAGTGAGCTGAGATCGTGCCACTGCACTCCAGCCTAGGCAACAGAGTAAGACTCCACCTCAAAAACAAACAAACAAACAAACAAAAATCTGGTAAAATAAGTATGGGATTATTCCAATTTCGAGATGAATGAGGGTGGGAGGAGCCAAGGGACTTGCTGGGTCATGGATGGGGCTAGGATTTGGACCCAGGGCTGCCTGGCCCCAGCCACTAAGCCACAAAGTTTCATGGGGCACTGGGAGCCAGCCCTGGTCTTGGGGGCTTGTACCCGCTGAATCTAGGATGCCTGGGTTTCTAGTGACTCCTCTGAACAGGTTGAGTCTCATCACTCCTGTCTTGGCTGTTTCTCTCACACACAGTCAGGCTGTGATGCCTCTCTGAGCTGTGGATGTAAGGAAAAAAGAGAGCACATACAAACCCTAACCCATGCGCTGCTCTTACCCCTTTGCTGGGATCTCAGAGGAAGGGCCCTGTGGCGGCCAGTAACAAATGTAGCAAGCATTTCCTTCCTACCTCTATAGATCTCTGGAGATCCTGTCCATGTCATGTGGACATCAGATCACATGATTCTGCCCTTGTGGTCACTGCTGATTGGACCAGAGATGCATGATGAACACCCAACTTGCAAGGTCAGGTAGGGTTATGGTGGCCATGTTGGGTAACCATCTGGGGCCATAGGTAGTAAAGGGTGAGTGGAGAGAGAATGAAGGAGTTTTCACAGACACTAGGTGAGAGACTCCACAGCTCCAGGAAAACGATGGGGAACGTATCTGCTTTGGTTTGGGTGGCTTTTTCTGATCCTGGTAGCAGCTCCCATGAAGGCAGCTGATATGTCTGGGATGTTCGTTCCCTCCAAATCTCATGTTGAAATGTGATTCCCAATGTTGGAGGTGGGGCCTGGTGGGAGGGGATTGGATCATGGGGGTGGATCCTCATGAATCCATATCACCATCATGATGCTTAGCACCATCTCCTTGGTGATGAGTGAGCGCTCGCTCGGAGTTCATGCGAGATCTCATTTAAAACAGCATGGCGCCTCCCCACTCCCTTGCTCCCACTCTTGCCATGTGATATGTTGGCTCCCCTTTATCTTCCACCGTGATTGGAAGCTTCCTGAGGCCTCACCAGGAGCAGATACTGGTATTGTGCTTTGTCTACAGCCTGTGGAACCATGAGCCAATTAACCCCATTTTCTTTACAAATTACTCAGTCTCCAGTATTCCTTCGTATTATAGTAACACAAATGGACTAATACAGCAGCCAGACTTTGCTGCCCTGGATCCTTGCTCTGAATATTTGAAATCAACATCCTTGACTTGAGCTAGCCTGACCAGAGTCCTGTGTTTTGCAAACCACCCTCTTCCCCACCTCCCAATACCTCCTGGGACAGACAACACAGCCCATCACCTCCCTGGTGCAGGGGCCTCACCTTGCAAGGAGTTGAAAAGTGCAAAGATGTAGACGGTGGAGAGGCCCAATGGGGTGAAGATGGCCAACCCCCATGTCACACCCAACAGGCTCGAGAGGCCCAGGATGGTGAGCACCTTCTTCCAGTTCTGTCCCTGCTCCTTGACCGCTGTCGCTCCAGACAGGGTGAAGATCTTCCAGGCCACCAGGGCCAGGACCACCATGCCAAAGAGGAAGGTGATGAGGAAATAGCCGTGGACGGTGATATAGAGGGTGTACATAGCTGTCCCTTCACGGAACCAGCATCTAGAGGAGGGGACACGTGTGGTGGGACTGGGAGTGGTACCTCCAGCCAGCAAGCCCAGGAAGTCCCCTGGCTGAGCTTTTCTGTCTGTGTAGGTGCCTCTCCCATTTCCACCCATCAATCCTTGGCTCTCCCGCTGTGGGAGGGGCCATCACCAGACTCCAGTCTCTTTAATGCGAAAATGACCTCAAAGACATGTTTCGTTTGCCCCATATTACATTGTGAAAAAACTGAATTAGTGGCCGCCTTTAAAATCAGAAGCTTTGGTACAAATACCTAGATTTCTGCTTCTCCTATAAAATCATACACCTGGCAGCTCTGTGGATGCCCTCCTGAAGGATAGTAACTGGCCGCTAATTAGATGGGCTTGTGACTGCCAGTTCACTGCAGTCCCCACCTGGCCCACTGCCTGCACCTTTGTGACCTCCCCGGCTCCTGGGGCCCCTGCTTTTGAGGCCCTGGGGACAGGTCTAAGGCCTTACCAGCTCCTTTTAGCAGAGAGCCATGGGCCCAGTGATGAGTGCCCCAAGGATCCCAAGGTGGGAGTCTAGAAACTGAACTCAGTTCCACTGCCCCCTGCACTGCAGGGGCAAAGGGCCTCAAAGAGCATGTTGATCAGTTCCCCCATGGTGCAGATGAGGAGACTGAGGCCCTGGGAGAGATTGGGCCTGCCAAGGTCACACACACAGCAGACAGGGCAGAGCCCGGACTAGACCCAGGGCTACTGGGAATCACTGGGCAGGTGGTGGCCTGAACAAGGACACCTGGCTGGGCAGCAGGTGGGGACTGAAATCCAACATACCCTCCACTCTCCAGGCTGCACACCCAGCATGCGGACAGGGTACCTTCTTTACTTTGCCTCAAGGTGCCATGTGGGCTCGAGTAAGGCATCCTGCCTTCTGGTCCAGTTCTCCCTCTCCTTTCTCAGGCCCCCTCTCTCATTTCACTTCCTCTCTCTCTCTAGGCTTCAGTTTACTTCTCTGTGCCATGAGCTAGCTGGATCTGAGGATTCTTCTGGTCTTGACACATTTGGTCTAGATTTTCCTAGAAATCCCTCGTCTCCCCACCTCTCTCCAGCCCCGATATGCGGCATCGCCCCTGCTTCCACAGCCGCCACTCACAGCTCCAGAGAGGTGCGGTTCTCCCTGTCGCGGATGGTGTAGAGGCCATAGCTGTTGGCACTCCCAGTGCCGATGACCATCAGGGCAGGCAGGCCTGGGCACAAGGGGAAGCGGCATGGCATCACTGGGGCTTACTGGCACGTCCTCCTCCACATCCCTTCCAGATGGCCATCCTTCCAGCTCTGGGAGCCCCTCCTCTCTCTCCCCAGTGCTATTTCCCTCTGCACCCTCGGGGTCGGCTGTTTATTCTGTCCATCCAGGCAGCACCTACCCCAGCCCACCAGGCTCAGCTTCAGGAAGTAGTGCCCGAAGTAGGTGTTGAAGACCCTGACAGCGAGCAGGTAGAGGTGGAAGGCTTCCAGGCCCATCCAGGTGAAGGCACAGAGCAGGAAGTAGTGGAAGACAGCCCCTCGGGCCCAGCAGGCAGCATCAGACCCCTTTGAGCCACTCCCCACATTGACCAAGAAGGCCAGATTCAGGAGGAATAGGCTGCCACCCAGGGCCACGTGGATCTTTGGGGCATCTTCTGACTTGAACCTCTGCCGGGAAAGCCTGGGGAGAGAAATAAGAGGCCCCAAGGGGCCACAGCTCCCATGTGGAGCGCTCATGAGGCATCCAGGCCTGTCTACCCCAAACAGCCCATGGCTCTCCACCCCCACTGCCAGCTTCTGCCCCTGCCAGCAGACAGAGTGGAAATGTCCTGAGGTTCAAGTCCAGGAGCCTCTCATGGCATGTGGGGCCCTGTGGGTTCCGGATCCTACCAACCTCATCCCTTGATCGATGTGAGGCAGGATAATAGGGAAAATGAGGCCGGAAAATGAGGCAGGGGAATAGCAAAGGGAATTAAAAGTTGGATAAAGGGCAGAATAAGCAAAAGCAGAAAATAGAAGCAAGGTGAATGGGGTGGGTGAGCAAGAAGCAAGATGAAAAGCAGAGGTTCAGCAGGCAAGACAACAGTGATACAAAAAAGGGACCCCATGGCCAGGAAGATCCAGACCAAACCGGTAAGGGGCAGCTCTTCAGAGATGGGCATTTGCATTAGAGAGAAAAAGTATCTTTCACATAATCCTGTATGATAATTAGCTACTTAAGGTTCATGCATATGGGCTGCATATCATGCATGTACTTAAAATTATGGGATGGAGGTGACACACAAGTGCACAAGGGCCCAAAATAACTGAACAACACACAGCTATCAGTCAAAAGCCAGACACTGGCTAGAGATTAGGCAGCCTTGGGAAGAGAAGAAAAAAACACCCGGAGTGACCCAACTACACCAAGGTGAGGCTGATCTCGTTTCGCAGAGGTCAGCCCACTCTCCCCCTCTGAGAGTGGAATACTGTGTGGAATACACTTTCGTTGCTTTGCTTGGCTCTCTGTGTGTCTCATCCAATTCTTTGTTCAGGGCACCAAGAGCCCGGAGCTTCGCGGCACTATGCAGTAACAGTTGCATTAGCCAAACAGTGTAACTCGCAGTTTCCTGAATGCATGCTGATTTTTCACACCTCCCAGACTCTGCCAGTGCTCTTCCCATGCTCTCAATGTCTTTCCCTGCTCCCCAGCTCTTCCCACCTTAATTGCCTGACTCCTGTTCTTCTGCCTTTCAAACACCCCTTGGATGTTTCCTTCTGGGGAGGCCGTCTCTGAATGCCCCTTAGCCTGAGCTGATTTGGACGTTTCCCAGCAACATAGTGTAACTCCCCATTCTCTCCGTCCTCGGGTCTCTCCCATGCTGTGAACTTCAGGCCTAACCCTGGAGGGGCCATGGATTCACTGGTGAAGTAGATGGACAGGTGGGTGGGTGCATGAAGCCGAAAATGCAGTAGGAGAGTGAGGCTCAGAGAGGGAGAGGAGGAGTCTTACGGGGTCACAGAGCAGGGCAGGGGCTCCAACCCTGGGCTCCAGACTCCCTGCCCAGTGACTCACCAGGCTCACCTCCCTCTCTCTGGAGCTCCCACTTTGAATTCTTAGCAAACCAGATACAAAAGGGCTCTCAGTCGAGGGAGGGGAGCCGGGGGCTTCCTGGAGGAGCATCTGGGATCATGTCCACCTCACCTGAGATGCCAGGCCCCACCCTGAGGAGCTGGTGGCAATTCCTCCTGGCGCTCCAAGCCCCGCTCACAGGGTCCAGCAACACGGCGAGCTGGCAAGTCACACTCGGCTTGTTGGGGACCGGGACCATGTCCTAGGCCAGGGCTTGGAGGGTGGGGGTGAGGGGCACCACTTACACTCATGGGTTGGTCTGTGATGGAGTGGGTGGGCCTAGTGGGGCCTGCGGCCCGGGGCCAAATGCTGACACAGAGGCACATGGAGAGGGCAGTGGGATGGCCCTGGAGGCGGGGACAGGAGACCCAAAGGCTGCTTCAAGTCACTCCCAGGCACCCCCAGGAGGCTGGGGGACAGGACAAGCTGGGGAACTGGCAGCTCCCCTAGGCTCCTTCAAGCTGGCAGGTCCTGTGGGTCCCTCAGCCATGGCCTGGGCGCAGGCGACCGAGGCTGCAGTGCTCTCTGCTGTTTCTGCCTGTCCTGCACTCACTCCCCCATCTTCTGGACACAGCCCCAGGTTTCCCTGAGGAATGCCCGTCCCCACTCTCAAGCACAACATAGGTCAGGGGCCAGGGGTTCTTTGTTAACTCAAACCCAAGAGCAGGCATGTGGCCTGGCCGGCCAATCTGTGTATTCCAGCCCTTGACCACAGTGACCCAGGCAGGCATGGGCACATGGTCCAAGTTAGACCAGTAAGACTCAACTCTAGTGTATACACAGGATAAAACTGCATAGGCTGATGCACGCAGACACACAGACCAGGTTCATGAGCACGTGACCTGTGTAGGGCCCCATATGCAGAAGGACTTCATGTTCTACTGTCGCCATCTTGACATTCTTAAAAATTTTTGAATAAGGGGCCATATATTTTCTTTTTCTTTTTCTTTTCTTTCCCTCCCCCCCTTCCTTCCTTCCTTTCTTTCTTTCTCTCTTTCCTTCCTTCCTTCCTTCCTTCCTTCCTTCCTTCCTTCCTTCCTTCCTTCCTTCCTTCCTTCCTTCCTTCTCTCTCTCTCTTTCTCTCTTTTTCTCTTTCTCTCTTTCTTTCTTTCTTTCTTTCTTTCTGACAGAGTTTTGCACTTGTTGCCCAGGCTGGAGTGCAGTGGATCTCGGCTCACTGCAACCTCCGCCTCCTGGGTTCAAGCAATTCTCTTGCCTCAGCCTCCTGAGTACCTGGGATTACAGGCATGTGCCACTACCACGCCCAGCTCATTTTTTTGTATTTTAGTAAAGACAGGGTTTCACTATGTTGGCAAGGCTGGTCTCGAACTCCTGACCTCAGGTAATCTGCCTGCCTTGGCCTCCCAAAATGCTGGGATTACAGGCATGAGCCACTGCACCCGGCCTTCTATATTTTCATTTTGGACTGGGCTCAGCAAACGATATGTCCTGCACACACACACACACACACACACACACACACACATGAATGTGCATAAAAAATTGTGAAAACTGAGTAAAGTCTATGTTCTAGTCAATAGTACTGTACCACCAGCTACTGGTTTTGATATTGAACTATAGTTGTCTAGGATGTATCCATAGGGGGAATCTGGGAGAAGGAACCACAGGACTCTTTGCACTATTTTTGCAGCTTTCTGTTTTATCTCAAAATAAAAAAAATTTTTTTAAACCCTTCTTAATCCTGGGATTCGTCTTAGAATACTTGGAAAAAGGAGATCTCTTTTATTTCTGCCTAAGCAGCTGAGGACCTATGATGCAATCCTGAGGCAGCCAGGGCCCCTGAGGGTGGTGAGGCTGCCCGATGTGACTGTCAAGAAGTGAGCAAAGCTGTGAGAGGCAGAAGGAGATCAAGTCCTGGGGACCTCTTTTGACTCCCCCTTGATTGAACCCTGCCTGAAGTTCATGCACCTTGGATTTTTCAATTACATGAACCCTATTTGCTATTTGCTATTCTCAGTTATGTGAACCACACATTCCCTATTATGTTTAAGCCAATTTGAGTTGAATTTCTGCCACTTGCTCCTGAAATAGCTCTGACACATTTCAACCCCCAACCCTATTTTGGGATGAAGACACTAATGTGTGGAGAGGACATCAGTCAGAGGCTGCACAACTTGAGTGCTTCCCACCCTGCCCTGCCGCCTCCCTTGAGGGTGGGAGAGAGACATGGTGGGGAGGTGGGGATCACTCACCTCAGGACAGCATAAAGAATAATGGTGAAGGCCAGGAAGATCATGGAGACCCCACAGCCCGCCTGGGAGATGCGTGTGAGGATGTGCACCGTGGACTGGTCCAAGGTGGGTCTCTGTGGGTGACCCAGGAACCGGGACTACGTCAGTTGGAGGCCAGGCTCATACACCCCAAGACCACCAGGCAGCCCCCTCCCCTGGGCAGGAGCTGGAAGTCCCTGGGATGGCTGGGATCAGAGTGGGGGGGGCTGTTACCAGGAGCAAGGCGAAAAAGGTCAGGTGGTCACAGCAGCACACGGTCCCCTCAGGCGCGGCCTCCGTGGAGCAGCCCTCAGAAGCCCAGTCTCCAGTGGGCCCTAGAGAGGAGGCCAGGGGAACAGAGGGAAAGGGAATATAGGGAGGGGAGAGGAGGGGAGTATAGAGGGGAGGGGAGGGGAACAGAGGGGAAGGGAATATAGGGAGAGGAGGGCAAGGGAGAGGAGAGGAGGGGAACAGAGGGGAAGGGAGTATAGAGGGGAGGGGAGGGGAACAGAGGGGAAGGGAATATAGGGAAGGGAGGGGAGGGGAGTGGAGAGGGGAGGGGAGGAGAACAGAGGGGAAGGGAATATAGGGAAGGGAGGGGCGGAGAGTGGGAGGGGAGGGGAGGAGAGTGGGGAGGGGAGGAGAGTGGGGAGGGGAGGAGAGTGGGGAGGGGAGGAGAGTGGGGAGGGGAGGAGAGTGGGGAGGGGAGGGGAGGGGAACAGGGGGGAAGGGAATATAGGGAAGGGAGGGGAAGGGGAGGGGAAGGGAGGAGAAAAGGGGAGGGGAAGGAAGGGGATGGAGGGAGTGAAGAGGAGGGGAGGGGAGGGGAAGGGAGGGGAGGGGAGAGGAAGGCAGGGGAGGGACTCGACCAGTGGAGCTAGCCCTGCCCCATAATGCAGCCCATACCCTCCTTTCCTGTCTTACCCCAGAGAAGGTCCTCCAGGCCCTACCTTTAGTCGAATCCCAGAATACACAGGTGAGGGTCATGTTCTGAAATGAAGAGTGGAAGTCAGGAGAGAGGAAAAGGGAAGGCTGGGGGAGGGCAGGGGAAGCGGGAGGACGGTGTGCTCCCCCGAGGCCTAACGTGAGTGTGCATTAGGTAGAAGGCAAGGTCCATGCCCATGGGCCACACAGAAAAATTAAGTGCATCATTTGATGAGCCCTGGGCCTGCGTGTGGAGGGCGCAACTGTGGTATGGGGCTGTGGGCGGGAGGGTTTGCTGTCTGCATGCATGTGTGCGTGTCAGGGGAGCACGGGTGTGGAGGAAGTGGAGTGCCGTGGGTATGCATGTGGGCTTGCCAAGTCCTCATGTGTGCCTCTATGGTGTGTGGCCTTGGACCCAATTATGTGCATGGCCCTAATGGCTCCTCCTGGGTGACTGTGGAAGGGTAGGGGACAGATGTGTAGTGTCCCATGCAGGGCCCATAGGCCCAGGTGTGCCCACCCGCCTGTCTGCCCTGCAGTGACTGCCAGGCCTGGGCAGGGGACTCACAGGGGGTGGACGCTGGTGGGAGAAGACAATCTCCAGAGGCTCAGCCAGCTTGGTGACATGCATTTGTCCCACACTCAAGCCCACCAGGTGATTATTCAACACGCCGCTGCCATCTCCCAGGCCGAGTTGGGGGCCCTGTGAAAGGGGAGATCGGGGAGGCTAGGCTGCAGAAGGGGCCATCCCAACCCACCAAGACTGGGGTTCCTAGGAGCCTCCAGGAACCCATGGCCTTTTGCTTGGAGGGCAGAGTTAGGGAACAGGGGACCAGGGAGCTAAGCAGTCACGGGCAGCCTCCTCCCTGCTGCTCCCAGTGGTCTCCTGCTTGGGCTGGGCCAAGCAGGTCGCCTGGCCGCAAAGCTGTCCACGTGGCAGCTCTCCAGTGCTGGCCTCCAGAGTTCCTCTGCCCTCTTAACTAGAAGGAGCACGGGGCTAAGATCAGCCAAGAAATGGAAGTCAGCGGGGAGGACAGCGTGCCCCTGAGGGTCTTAGCGTGAGTGTATTCGGTAGAAAGGGGGCTGGTGGGGGGAGCACACCAGCCCTCAGGGGTACCCGTGTCTGCACAGGAGTGGATGCACACCTCTGGGTGCACATACCTGGTACACACATGTGCAAGGGCATGGGTACACTTGCTTGTGTGGATATGATCACAGTTGAGCACATGGGATTGTGCGTGCACAGGAATAGAAAAGGACATGCATGTCTGTGCACGCACGAGGACACGCAGGGCACATGAGCACCTTCAGGATACACAGACAAGCCAAAGGGCACTGATGTGTGGGGGTCAAACATCTGAGAGCGTGTGACCAGTGTGAGTCTGAATGCCATAGACTCTAGCGACAGGGGTCTGGGATGACCACGGGCTGCGTTGGAAACACTAAGAGGCTCACTATCTGCTCCGTCCCCATCAGATCCCTCAGCAGACTCCAGTGATAGCGAGCTGTGGCGTGGGGCCCCCAGAGGACCTAGAACTTAACCTTGGAGCTTCCCTGAGTCCTCACCTTGAAGAGAGTCCCTGAACCGATGTCCAGAATGGTGATGGCCAAGCGGACCTCAGACCTGTTGCCTGGCAGGGATCGAAAAAAGCTCTTGGGAAGTCGCACTCTGTCAGGAGGCTTGTCCTCATCCTTCATCACCTGCCTCGGAATCTACAACCACAGACACAGCAGCTCCCATCGGTACCCAGCCCCCAACGCGAGTCCTGCCACTCCCCCAGCTGGGAGGGGAAACAGGCACACTGGGTAGGGGGCAGCACCTAGGACTGTCAGCTCTGAGAAGCAGGACGCCTGGGACACAGTGCAAGCTCTGCTCGTCACAGGCTGTGCGTCCCTAAAGAAGTTATAGCCCTTGTGGAGCCTCGGTTTTCCCAATACAGAGAGTAGAGCTAAGCTTGTGCCTGTTTGGGCACCTGACGCCTGGGCAAGCTGAATGTGCAAGTAAGAGGACGGCTGGAGGGCGTGTGCTTTTGGCCAGAGCCCTAACAGTCCCAGTGTTTACACAAGGCTTGATTGTGACAGTGTCTGACTTCTGACTCAGGAATAAATGGAAAGAATAAAACTGTCAGGAAGGAAGTTCAGGAAGCGAGAGAACAAGGGCAGAGAGGGAGGACACACACATTTACTCTGAATGTGAAATCCTGCCTGCCTAACAACAACACCTTTTTAAAAAAACAAAGAATCGTCAAAATATTGAAATACATTTCAGTGGTCATTGCGAAGCATGGTGGGTTTTTTTCGTTTTTTTGTTTCTTCGTTTTTTTTTTGTTTTTTTTTTTTTGAGATGGAGTCTCATTCTTGTTGCGCAGGCTGGAGTGCAATGGTGCAATGGCACTGTCTCAGCTCAGTGCAACCTCTGCCTCCCAGGTTCAAGCGATTCTCCTGCCTCAGCCTCTCAAATTGCTGGGATCACAGGCATGCACCACCATGCCCAGCTAATTTTGTATTTTTAGTAGAGACAAGATTTCACCATGTTGGCCAGGCTGGTTTCGAACTCCTGACCTCAGGTGATCCGTCCGCGTCAGCCTCCCGAAATGCTAGTATTACAGGCGTGAGCCACTGTGCCCACCTGCAAAGCATGTTTCATTCATTTTCTGAGCTCACTGTCCCACTAAGGGCTACAGCCTGACCCACCCAGGGCCTGCCTCAGAAGCACCCCATGCCCACTGGTACAGGGGGTTTATGGTTGGAGCTGAAGGCCCCAACTTTCTCCTTCCCAGTCCAGACCCTCATCGAAAGGACACGTGGGTGATTTCTGGGGCCAGTGCATAACCTATGCAGAGGGCTCAGCTGCTTGAGTGACATAAAAAAGGGTTGAGAAAGAATCTATCTTCCATTTCCCTTTCTCCAGACAAACCTAAAAGTACCTCAACGCTAACCAACTCACCTTGTAGCCTGAAGTTCCACCACCACATCCATTTCTTCTGGAAGGCAGGAGACTTTCTGAGCCCTCGCTATCCCAAGCATTCGCTGTGCATTATCTCATTTGCTCCTCTCATTCATCTTTTGTTTGTTTTGTGTTTCGTTTTGTTTTTGTAGAGATGGACTCTCACTGTGTTGCCCGGGATGGTCTAGAACTCCTGGCCTCAAGCCGTCCTCCTACCTCGGCTCCCAAAGTGCTCAAATTGCAGGTGTGCACCACTGCACCTGGCCATGTGAATCTTGAAAGTGGGCAATACCTTCATCTTTTTTTTTTTTTTTTTTTTTTTGGAGACGGAGTCTCGCTCTGTCGTCCAGGCTGGAGTGCAGTGGCCAGATCTCAGCTCACTGCAAGCTCCGCCTCCCGGGTTTACGCCATTCTCCTGCCTCAGCCTCCCGAGTAGCTGGGACTACAGGCGCCCGCCACCTTGCCCGGCTAGTTTTTTTGTATTTTTTAGTAGAGTCGGGGTTTCACCGTGTTAGCCAGGATGGTCTCGATCTCCTGACCTTGTGATCCGCCCGTCTCGGCCTCCCAAAGTGCTGGGATTACAGGCTTGAGCCACCGCGCCCGGCCTACCTTCACCTTTTTACAGACGGGGAAGCCAAAGCTCAGAAAAGTAATTTGCCCATGATCGCAATGGCTGGTCAAGAGCAGAGCTGGGATTTGAATCCAGACCAGCATATACCCAGAGTCTGTCCATTGAACCCTTTCCCTCATTTCAAATATGTTCCCTCAGTAGAAGAGCTCAAGGAAATTTTAGGCTTGGAGGAGACTTAGAGCTCATTTTACAGACACAGCTCTGCCAATTGGGATGTGGGAGAGAGACAAGCCCTAATGAGCACCAATCACAGGATATATAACTTTCTTAAGAGTTTTGAAATATATGTCCAAGAAAAATGGGGTCTGAACCAGCCAAGAGGGCTGGGGAGCTCTTCACCTGAGAGGGCTTCAGAGAGAAGTAGAGGTCTTCTGCGGTGTTGGTGCTGAGGTTCTGGACCAAAGCCTTCAAGAAAGTCATGTTCACCTTCTCCGTCAAACCTTCCTTCACCAGATGGGCCTCGAAGTTTAGCCAGTATCTGCAAAGGGCCAGGGATGGGGGAAGGGTAAGATCCTGCAGACTGAGTTACTCACTCGTCAGGCTCTTGGGGTGAGGGGGCTGACCCAAACTCTCAAAGTGAAAACCCTGGGATCAGGGCAGGAGGAAGGAAAGTGGCTTGGGGGCCATCCAGGCTGCTCCTGCAGGATTCCCGCTGAGTATTTTATGTGTTTGTCTTTTTTTGTGCATGTGGTAAAGTGCACATAGCGTAAAATTTACCATTTTAACCATTTTAAAGTGTCCAATTCAATGACATTAAGTAAGTCACAATGTTGTGCAACCGTCACACTATCTAGTTCCAGAACATTTCGTCACCCCAAAGGAAACGCATACCCATGAAACTCTCTCCTCCCTCTTCCCCCGGCCTCTGCGATCACTCATCTGCTTTCTGTCTCTGAGTTTGCCTATTCCAGATAGCTCACGCAAATGGAATCATACCACATGCAGCCTTTTGTTTCTGACTTCTTTCACTCGGAATAATGTTTTCAGGGTTCATCTATGTTGTAGCGTGTATCAGTATTCCATTTTATTTTTGAGATGAAGTCACACTGTGTCGCCTAGGCTGGAGTGCAGTAGCGCAATCTTAGCTCACTGCAACCTCCGCCTCCCGGGTTCAAGTGATTCTGCTGCCTCAGCCTCCCGAGTAGCTGGGATTACAGGCATGAGCCACCATACCCAGCTAATTTTTTGTATTTTTAGTAGAGAAACACGGGGTTTCACCATGTTGACCAGACTGGTCTCGATCTCCTGACCTCAAGCAATCCGCCCACCTCAGCTCCCCAAAGTGCTGGAATTACAGGCATGAACCACTGCACCTGGCCCTATTTCTTTTTTTAAATTATTTTTAGTAGAGTTGGTGTCTCACTCTGTTGCCCAGGCTGGTCTTGAACTCCTGGCCTCAAGTGATCTTCCTGCCTCGGCCTCCCAAAGTACTGGGATGACTTTGGGCATGAGCCACCGTGCCTGGCCCCTATATTTTATTTCTTTTTATGGGTGAATACTATTTCATTGTATGGGGAGATCACATTTTGATTATGCCTTCATCCATTGAGGGACATTTGGGTATTTTCCTCTCTCTCTCTCTCTTTTTTTTTTTTTTTTTTGGCTACTGTGAAAAAATGCTGCTACAAATATTCATGTACTAGCTGCTTCTTCTTCTTCTTCCTCTTCCTCTTCTTCCTCCTCTTCTTCTTCTTCTTTTTTTTTTTTTTTTTTTTTTTTTGAGATGGAGTCTCTCACACTGTTGCCCAGGCTGGAATGCAGTGGAGAGATCTCGGGTCACTGCAGTCTTCACCTCCTGGGTTCAAGCAATTCTCCCACCTCAGCCTCCCGAGTAGCTGGGATTACAGGCGTCTGCCACCATGCCTGGCTAATTTTGTTGTATTTTCAGTAGAGATAGGGTTTCACCATGTTGGCAAGGCTGATCTCAAACTCCTGACCTCAAGTGATCTGCTCCCCTCAGCCTCCCAAAGTGCTAGGATTACATGCGTGAGCCGCCGTGCCTGTCCCATGTATGAGCTTTTGTTTGGAGACTTGTTTTAAATTCTTTTGGGTATATACCTTGGCAGCACAAAGAGGAGCCTCTGAACAGCTCTAGGGTGCTAAGAAGCTACTGGATCGGCTGCAGGTGGGAATGGAAGCGTTTTCAGGCCACCGAAATAACATGATCCAATGAGATGGCTGTCCTAACACCAAGCCTGAGAGCACAGGGATTTTACTCGTTCCTTTAACACATATTCATTAAGTACTAATACAAGCCACATGCTTTTCTAGGTATCCCAGAAGAGTTATGGGCAACTTTGATTAGGAGTGGGAGAAGGAAAGAGAGGCAGAGATATTTTTGGAGATGTCTCCTAAAGATGTTGTGTTCCAAACCCCTTCATCTCCCTCACCCCCACATCTAACCAGTCTCTTGTCTTATTGAGTCTACATCATATCATCTCCCCCTTCCATCTCTCCTTTCCAAGTACACAATGCCAATTGCTGCTGGTGGTGCTGGCTGGGCCCTCACTCCCACCCAGAGCCCTGGTCATGTCTTCCTGCATCACCACCCCTGTAGCCGTCCCTGAAGCCTGAGCAATCTTTCCAAAATGCAGAGTTGACTATACTCTACCTGCGCTTAAAATATGTCATTGCCCTGCCACACCCCTGCCATTGGTATAGCTTACACAACCCTTCACACCTTAGTCTCTGCTTTTATTTCCAGTCCTATCTCCCACCCATCGCATCTGCCCATTGTCTCTTCCATCCCCACGCAGTTTACATCGTTACAGTTCAAAGCATTGTAGTTATCCCCCATTACTCTCAAGTTCTGTTGCCTGTATCCCCACCATTGCTTAGATCCAACTGGAAAACTTCTATGCACCCTTCAAAGCCCTTTCCAGGTTTCCTCCTCTGTGAAGCCTTGGCCAACTTCCCTCCTCCAGGCTAACCTGGGACCTTGTCTGCCCTTCTGTATACACTCTGGAGTCATCATTTTTGGGTCTGTGTTGGTCCTTCCACAACTCCCAAGGGCCGGGATAGGAGTGGATTCATCTCTAAATCCCCTAGATCAGTAGGGACCCCAACTGCCAGAATGGGGGTGTTGGGTCAGGGGGACTGTGGTGTCAAACAAGGTGGAAGGGTCAGATGGCAGCAGCATTTTCTGGGGCCATGGGGTCAGATGGCCCCATCCCTTCCTGATAGGCCCCCTCCTAGCAGCTTCAAATTCCGCTTCCAGCTCAGGGGGCCCCCTCACCTTTGCAAGTTTTCCACATTGCAGGAGTCGCTGCCCGACGGCCTGCACTTGGTGAAGCACGAAGCCTTGTCATTCAAGTTGAGGATATCGTACTTGTCTATGTTGTTTCTCCCCAGGCAGGTGTTTCTTGGCTGTTCGATGGAGTTTTCCTGACCTAAGGAAGGAATGCAGAGAGTGTGAATGGGCTGGACGAAGATGGGCAACAAGGACAAGGAGGAGGGAAGGGAGCTGGGGCTCCAGAGTCCGGTGGTTGGGCTGGAATTCCAGCTCCATACATCACACTAATGGTGCACTTGAGCAGGATGCAGACCGTCTCTGGGGCTGTTTCCAAGGTAAAAGCAAATATCCCATCTCCCAGGGCTGGTAGGATGCTTTGGAAAAAGCATGTACAAAAGGCTTGGCACGTGGCTTTGTAAATACAAAGTTTAATATGTTTGTGCTATTACTCCTTTACCCCTTCCTCCACGGAGTCTGCCTGGCTTTTCAGTTATTCCACATCAGACCTTCCAAAGCCCTTGCAACTGTGGCCTCCTGGTCAAACTCTTGGATGTATTCTGTCTTGGTTTGCCTTATTCTCCCACATTCGTACTACAACCCTCACAGCTACTTCCTGGGACAGGTAGAAAATACACCAAACCAAGGCCCCTGGAGCAAAATGACTTGAGAAAGGTTACTAGGTAGTTGGAGGCTGCTCCAGGACTAAAGACCAGCTTTTGTGAATTTTAGTTCAGTTCCCTTTCCCCTAACACAGGGCAGGAAGTGGAAGCTTTGGGTCATCTACTAGCTGTATGTCCTGAGGCAACTTAAACTCTCTGAGGCTCAATCTTTTGCCAGCAAAATGGAGCTAATCATACATTCCTTGCCAGTTTCGGGAAGGATTGGAGATAAAGGACATAGCTCATTGTAGGTGTTCAAAGACTTTACCACCTTTAACAGTTTATTGCACAGCCTTCTAGAAATTTTGCAGACGGTATGCATATGCAAGTATTTATAAGTACATCTTTTTTTAATTAAAAATGTTTTAATTGATTAGAGAGGGTTCTCACTATGTTCACTATGTTGCCCAGGCTGGTCTCAAACTCCCGGCCTTAAGCGATCCTCCTGCCTTGGCTGCCCAAGGTGCTGGGATTACAGGTGTGAGCCACTGCGCCCTGCCAATACATCATTTTTAAACTTTACACAAATAAGATCACTTAACAATATATCTTTTTTTTTTCTTTTGAGACAGAGTCTTGCTCTGTCATCCAGGCTGGAGTGCAATAGCATGATCATAGCTCACTGCAGTCTAGACCTCCCAGGCTCAATTGATCCTCCAACCTCAGCCTCCCAAGTAGCTGGGGCTATAGGCACATGCCACCATGCCTGGCTAGTTTTTCATTTTTTAATGTTGTTTATTTTTATTTTTTGTAGAGACAGGGTTTTGCTGTGTTGTCCAGGCTGATCTCAAACCCCTAGGCTCAAGCAATCGGCTCATTCTGGCCTCCCAAAGTGCTAGAATATATAGGCATGAGCCACCACGCTTGGACTAGCAATATATCTTGAAGAACTTTCCACCTCATTCTTTATATAGTTGCAAACTATTCCATTACATGGGCATTGCAACACTTTTTTTAACCGGTCCCCTCTTGGTGGACGTTGTTTTTCACAATCTGCCATAAAAATACTTGAGTGTGCGTCTTTCAGCTTGTGTTGAGGACTCATAGAAAACATTCCTATCATAGGACTTTCTGTATCTAACTGTATGTGCTTTAAAACACTGCCAGGAAGGCTGGGCGCAGTGACTCACGCCTGTAATCCCAGTACTTCGGGAGGCGGAGGCGGGCAAATCGTGAGGTCAGGAGTTTGAGACCAGCCAGCCTGGCCAACATGGGGAAGCCCTACTAACCATACAAAAATTAGCTGGACGTGGTGGTGGATGCCTCTAATCTCAGCTATTCAGAAGGCTGAGGCAGAAGAATTGCTTCAGCCTGGGAGGCGGAGGTTGCAGTGAGCCGAGATCGCACCACTGCACTCCAGCTTGGACGACAAAGAGAGACTCTGTCTCAAAAAAAAAAAAAAAAAAAAAAAAAAAAACCAACAACAAAAAATTCCTATTATAGGACTTTCTGTATGTGCTTTAAAAAACTGCCGGGTATTATTGAATTTCCCTCCAGAAAATGGTGTACCTTAGGCCGGGCGCGGTGGCTCAAGCCTGTAATCCCAGCACTTTGGGAGGCCGAGACGGGCAGATCACGAGGTCAGGAGATCGAGACCATCCTGGCTAACAGGGTGAAACCCCGTCTCTACTAAAAAATACAAAAAGCTAGCCGGGCGAGGTGGCGGCGCCTGTAGTCTCAGCTACTCGGGAGGCTGAGGCAGGAGAATGGCGTGAACCCGGGAAGCGGAGCTTGCAGTGAGCTGAGATCCGGCCACTGCACTCCAGCCTGGGCGACAGAGCGAGACTCCGTTTCAAAAAAAAAAAAAAAAAAAAAAGAAAATGGTGTACCTATTTATACTCTCACTCAAAGTGGGTAAGAGTGACCATTTATCCACATGCCTATTACTCTATAGTTTACTAAACTTTTGAATTTTTGCCAGTCTGAGAGATGACATTGAATCTTATTTTCATTTAAGGAGTTTGAGCATCTACCTGTATGTTTGCGGCCACTTATACGTCTTTTACTCTGAATTGCTTTGTTGTATCCTTCTCCCGTTGAGGACGGGAAGTGGGTCTTGGCTCTGTGTCGTCACTTTTCGGATTACCCCCCAGGGACTGTTAGGAGAGCTCCCTCTGCAATGGGTGGTGCTGGGGGGTGAGGCGGGCAGGGGCTCATTTGCTTTCCATTTTTTATTTCCCTCTCTGCTTTTTGATTTTTAAAAAATCATGTCCAGTATTACTGTCACATTTTTTTAAAAACCTGTTCATTTTTAATCATTAAGACAAAAAAATACATGATACAAATAATGGCTGAATAAAGAGTAACAGCAGAGTAAAACAACAACATTTTAGGGCGGATTTTCTAATAATGGACTCTATATGTGATAACTTGTTTTAGATAGCTTATAAAGGAACTGTAAATTTCTGTTAGTTTACAAAAATATTTATGATGCATTGTTTAATAGGAAATGAAAATGATAGATGGGCATGCATGTAATATGATCCATGTTTGCTTTTTTTTTTTTTTTTTTGAGACGGAGTCTCCCTCTGTCGCCCAGGCTGGAGTGCAGTGGCGCGATCTCGGCTCACTGCAAGCTCTGCCACCCAGGTTCACGCCATTCTCCTGCCTCAGCCTCCCGAGTAGCTGGGACTAGAGGCGCCCGCCACCGCGCCCAGCTAATATTTTGTATTTTTAGGAGAGACGGGGTTTCACCGTGTTAGCCAGGATGGTCTCGATCTCCTGACCTCGTGATCCGCCTGTCTCGGCAAGTTTGCTTTTTAAATAAAGGGGAGAAGAGGGAGAGGAGGAGGAAGACAGAAACAGGGAGAGGGAAGAAGCGAGGAGAGGGGAGGAGGGAATGGGAGGGGAAGGAAGAGGACGGGAGAGAACATCGTCAGCTTGAGGGTAGGTGCCATCCTCTGCCATCCCAGCCCTGCTGTCATGAACTAGCGCAGGTGAGGCAGCCCCCTGGTGGGTGACATCAGAGACTGCCTCCCGGATTGCCATGAATTTCAGTGCAGGCATGTAAGTGAAGCTCTTGGCAAGCACCCTACACAGACAGGATCGTTAAATATCTTTTCCGTGTTTACTCTTTGAAGACACTGCAAGCATTTCACGTAGACGAGGAGACGCTGTGTTAGGCCTGTGGGTGGGATAACGCTCCCCTCCTCTCCGGACCCTCTGTGCTCCAGAGCTTGGCCTCCATGGGCTGCCTCACTGGGGGGTCAGCAAGTGGGGAGTGGACTGGAGATCAGAGGGCAGGAGGAGGGCAGGGTGGGCACTCACCCCCACCCCGCAAGGCTGCTTCAGCCCCTGCTGGCTCACCACGAGCAAACCACCGCCATTTCCCTCCTGCAGCCACAGTCTGGCTCCAGAAGCCCAGGGGTCCACTCCCTCCTGGGCCCTTTAGACCTCAGGGTGCTGAAGGCCGCCCCAGGTGCCAGCCTGCCCAGCGACCACCCTCCTTGCTCCCCGTGCTCTGCCCGCACCTTTGTCACGTGTCCCTTCATGCCAGCCCCTCCATTGCATCCACCCCGCTCAGTCCTAACAGCTGGGCCTCACATGCGAGTCCCCACCACACTGTGTCACTCCTGCAGACTGTCAGCCTTTTGAGGGCAGGGGCCAAGTGGTACCAGCAGGAGCAGAGGGCACCATCGCTGCTTCCTGAATGAATGAATGAATGAATGGGCAAATGGATGAATGGAGACTAACATATCACTGTCCACACAGGAAGTGTGTAGACCTTCCTGTGTGTAGACCTCTTAAAGCTCCTCGCTCGATCAAATGGCTGCTGTTCTGCCCCAACCAGAGCGCTCACATCACCATGGGGGAAACAGCATCGCCTGGAGGAGCCTTGAAGACCCAACCAGCGATGACAACTGGGGCCTGAGGATGCCAACGAGCCCTGGTCACAGCTGCCATCAGTGGCTCCATTCATCCATCCATCAAGGGCTGCCCGGTGGCCTGCTCTGTACCAGGACCTCCCAGGGCCACTAGGAGGACAGTGCTACCATCTCCCACCCTTTTTTGAGCCAGGGACTGATTCACTCCATTGAATCTCCCAATGGTTGAAGAGAAGACGGTTCTTTGAAGCCCAAAGCAGTTGATCTGTGTGGCCAAAGTCATGCGACCACACGCTGGACACACAGGGAGATGGACATGCAGGCCCCTCACTGAGTCAGGAGCAAAATGAGAGTGGCCCGCAAGGCCCCGAGACAGGAGTACTGAGGAGGGAGCACTAACGGGGAAGCACCTCCCTCTGTCTGAGAGGGTTGCTAAGACACCACAGAGGCCAAGAAGGGTAAATGGAGCCGGCTAGGTGGGCAAGGGGTAGGGGGACAGATTTCCCGGGAGAGAGGCCAGCGAAGGCAAGGCCTGGGCACTTCCACGGCCTCTGGAGACGCACCACGTGTTTGTGTGTGAGACAGGAGAGTGACGGGGAGGAGTGTGGATCCTGGCTCAGGCCACTGAGGACCAAGGGGTCGTGGCTGACACTGGGAGAGGGAGCCGGTGTGGGGTGACATGTACAGGAGGAGAGGGCCAGAAGAACGAGGTGACAGACTTTCCTGGCCTCAGCTTCCAGAGTGTCCGAATACTGTCCCCAGGATCCCACAAGCCAGTTGGAGAATTGCCTGCCCAGGGCCGACCCCTGTCCCAGAGCCGGGGCTGTCAGGAGACACAGCCCAGGTCGGGGAGTCAGGGAGCACCCTCTGACCTCCCCTATCTCCAGGGCACTGTGGAGCAACAAAGGGAACCTGAGACCAGTCCTGAGCAAAGTTTAGTGGAAGGAAAGGACTGACCCAAAGGGACAGGCCTAGAGGAGGTGCTGAGGCGGCCACGGGGGTTCTCGGAGGACACGTCCCAGACATTCCAACTCTTCACCCTCTCTAGTCCCTGCGTCTGTCCCTGGATCCCTCCCTCAGCAGGGAAGGGTTGGCCCAGCGTGGCAGGAGGGGATGAGGAGCCAGCCACTCACCTGAGGTCAGGAGCAGGAGAAGCAGGAGCAGGGATCCCAGACCCCTGGGTGTCGCCATCCTTGGCCAGCCTTGCCCACGCCACCAGAGCCCTGCAGCTGTCTGGCCCTCTGGCCCCAGGCTCTGCCGAGCTGGCCTGCCCCCACCCTGCAGCCCCACCGCTCTGGCTTCCTGTCTCCTCTTTCTCACCCTTCCTGCTCAATGGCCCCATCGGTTGGGTTGTGAAAGGTTAGCGTGGGGAACTGGGTAGTGCTCCCAGCTCACCGCAGCCTGGGTCCACCTGCAAAGGGAGCTGCTGAGCCCACCCAGGTATGTGCCCCAGGGCCCCACTGGGGTGGATCTATGGGGCTAGAGGCTGGGTGGCCACACAGGCCTGGCTCAGAGCAGACCCCTGGGAACTGTGATGAGCACAGGCTTTGGAGTCAGACGCATGTACTCAGACCCCTCCTCTCACAAGCTGGGAGCCTCTCTGAGCCTCAGTTTCCTCCTCCGTAAAGTGAAGATGGCAATGGGGCTGCCTCCTAAGGCTGTGTCAGGGTTTGATGAGACCTGCAAGAAGCTGGGCACAGAGCCTGGCTCTGGGCATGAGGACAAAGACCCGGATGGAGCCTGTGGCTTGAACCAAGCTGGAAGGCGTGGGAGGAGAGCAGGAGCTGACCCTGTGGCCTGAGCCTCCCCCACCAGCCTGGATAACAGGACAGTCCCACAGGCAGGGGAGCGGGAAGACAGGAGTGGGGCCCCAGGGGCTGGTCAGGTCTGGACTGACATCCGTCCTGGCCACTTCCTGGCTGGGTGACCTTGCATGCACTGTCTGTCACCCTGAGCCCCCGGAGGTGTGTGATGAACTCATGGATAACGCAGGCGGAGCCGCTCAGCCAGTGGATGTGGCCATGACATCGCCTCTGATCATCAGAGCTGTGAAATTGTTGTCTTCACACCCCAGCTGGTCACTGATCGGGTGCGGGGGCGGGTGGCAAACACGCCTGGGCTTCAGCCTAAAGGAATTGGGGCTCTAGCCACTCGGGCTTCAACTCTGGAGGCCCCACAGATGCACTGTGGATGAGGTCATGGCCACTTGGAGATTGGAAGGTGAAGGGCATCCCGCCAAGGTGTGTGGTTGCTGGCATCCCCCTCTGGCCCACAGGGCTGGCACTGGCCCTACTTAGCCTTGGGATCGAACTGGGGAGCCACTCGGCCCCCGCTGGCCTCCATTTCCCCTTCCTCCCTCTCAGTGTCTCCTGCTGAGCCCTCTGGGTCTGGGAAGGGGTGGGGAGGGGATGTCAGGGTCACTCATGGGGTGGAAGCAGGTGGGAATTCAGCATGGAGCAGCAGGTCAGAGTCCAGGGCTTCCTGAGCCCCAAAACCTTCCCCTGCAGGGAGGGCTGCAAAGGCAGATAAATGGCTGGGCCTGCCACTGCTCCACACCCAGCCAGCCTTCTCCGGGAAGATCTGCGGACCTGTCTTCCAGCTGCAGGTGAGGGTGAGGTGGGGCAGTGGACTTGGATGTGCCGGGCCATCCTGGCGCCTGGGACCTCAGAGAGGCTCACAGGTACACGTGCGTGAAGAAGGGCCTGGGGGTGAGCAGAGTGGAACTCCGAGCACCCAGCCCACTTGGGAATGCAGGCTCAGGGCACCTGGGGGGAGGGCAGGGGAAGGTCAGGCAGGGCTGGAAGGAGGGCCACCTTTTCCTATGACCCCTTCCCTCAAAGGCCCCATGGGGACCAAGGACTAGCCTGGAGCCACTCACAGAACCCTGAGACCCCCCCCCAATCCCAGGGCCAACAAAACCGTAGTGTCCCTTCCTGCCACCTCCTGCCCCGGCTTCTCCCAATGGCTCCAGTGGGCGGGGCCTCAAGTCCTCCAGCCAGACCCAGCCAGCATTCAGCCCTCGGCTACTCCAATCCATTTCCCAGGTTAAAGGGATGTTTCCAGATGCAGGCCTGGCCACGTGCTGGCAGAAAGGGCGGCCCCGCTGTCCAAAGCCCCATAGCCCAGGAAAGTGCATGATAAGAACCATCAGGGTGAAAGGATCAGCACGGAGCTGTTGGTGCCCCGTCCAGGGCCTATGAGAAGCGGGAGAATTGTGGAGGAAGGGGGCTGGGTCCTTTCCCTCCCTTCTGGAGGACGGGGGAGTTGCCTCAACCCCCGACCCAGGACCTAGCCCAGCCATGGGGCTCTGAGAGACACCTTCATGGAGACCTAGAGGCCTGTAAGGAGGGAAGCTGGCTCTGATCCCCCTGGGCTGCCCAGTCCGGACACTGGGGTAGGGGAGGCTTGGGAAGGTTTGGCCTCTGTCCTTTGGAGCTGGGGGCATAAGAGGACCCCCCCCGCCACCTGCAGAAAGGTGGGGACAGAGGTCAGTGGAGCGAGTGGAGGGAGGGTTGGGAGAGCCACAGGGCACACGGATTCTTGGTCCCTGCAGGTCCCAAAATCCCACATTCACTCCCCTCAGAGGGCATTGCCAGTCTAGGCCCGGCTGCCTCACACCCACCCTGTCCAATCCAAGACCCCGAGCCTCTTCCCCTGCTGGGCGTACCCCTAGAGTGGCCAGGGGAGGAGGGAGGAGCCTCCAGAAGGGAGAGAGTGGGCTGTGGGCCTTGGGGAGAACTTTGGCTGCACTGAACACAGTGGCAATGATCCATTGCGACTGCCCTCACCACAGGGAAGATGGGAACCTGTGTGATCTGCCTAACCTGGGCCTTAGGAGGGGGAGGAGAGATTGATTTGGTGGAACAAGGTTAAAGGCAGGGAGGGGAGAGAAGTCCAGTGATTTAATTATTGCAGCCCACCTGCTGCAGAGTGGTCAGTAAACTGGTTGCATAAATCCCAGGACCAGGCAGCTTTTGACGGTAATCTCTTTGGCCAGATGATGTTTTGGATTCGCCAAAATCAGGGGATTTCAAACCACATTCTGGATTTCCCATTTCTCATAAAAGGCAGGTGATCTGGCTACATGGGCCCTCATCCCTGCAATGCAGTGACCAGCTGGAGCTGATGAGCAGCCACCCCCTCAGCACAGGGTTGGGAATCTCCAGTTCGCCACAGACCCCACCACTCCCCATTGCCTCCCCAGCACAGACACCAAGTTGACATTTATCTTCCCCTTTGCCCTGGTTTCCAGCAGTCGATTTTTTTTTTTTTTTTTTTTTTTTTCCACACACAGCCCTCTTCTCTCTTTCATGTTTCCTGATTGGCCTCAAGGTATTTGCATCAGTGACTCTTTTAATAGAAGCTTGGTAAAAAGCTCAGAAGAAAATGACCCAAAACGCTTACGCCAGTTTGCTAGGTGATAACAACAGCTGATTTTTATTTTTCTC
Source organism: Macaca mulatta (assembly GCF_049350105.2). Classification (NCBI taxonomy): domain Eukaryota; kingdom Metazoa; phylum Chordata; class Mammalia; order Primates; family Cercopithecidae; genus Macaca; species Macaca mulatta. The sequence goes on along the minus strand of NC_133425.1, from coordinate 53,274,504 downwards.
GATTCTCTCTACAGTTTCCAAATTCTCTACAATGAACATGTACTTCTTTTCAATATCAAAAGACAAAAGAATTGGTACGTAAAAAGAACATCCTTCCCATCTTGAAGGTCAAGATTAAACGCTGACTCCTGCAGGAAGTCTTCCAGGATTCCCAGCCAGGAATGATGGCTCCCTGTCCCCGTGCCTGTAGCTCCAGGAGCTCTTGCTTCATGCACGCTTCACATACCAGACTGAGGGGTGGCAGGGGGAGTGTCCAGGTCAGTCATCTGTGTCCCTGCCACCTAGCACAGGCCAGCGATCAACCCGTGTGTGTTTGCTGGACAGAATTAACCATGATGGGCGGCTGAGGGTGCCTGGAGCTATTTGCAGGGACTTGGAGAGGATCCCTTAGGAGTGTCAGGCTCTAGGCCAGTGTCACCAGAGGAGGTCAGTCTCAGTCCTTGGAGTGCTGGGATGGAAACCAGATGGGACTGGCATGGTCCACAGTTCTTGCCACAAGAGGGCTTCAGAAGAGGCTGAGGGCCCCTCTCAGGCATGTGCTTGGTCAGGGTGCGCAAGGGCAATGCAGCTCATACAAAGGCCCAGATGGACAGAGGGACCTAGCCCAGCCCAGGCATCGGTCCTGAGCCTGGGTCGGGGCAGGCCAAGGCTTGTGCAGTAGACAAACATTTACAGCAGACACCAGGCAGCTCCTAGAAACCACTCCCCGAAACATAGCATTGGAATTGGGGACCCCAAGCTGTGAATGAAGGAGCAAGGAGGCCCTGGGAGAGGAGGAGAACCCCAGGGAAGATGGAGGGAGGACTGGGAGGCTAAGGGCGGGAGGGGGCCTAGGCTCAGAGGTAGGCGAGCTGCGGCTGTGCTCCTGGCAAAGGGCCTCTCCTCCGCCAGGGCTCCGGCCCTGAAGGTCTGCCCTGGGCCCCATTCGCCCTGGGTGCCACCTGAGGTTAAAATGACAGAGGATGCAGAGCACCCTCAGGGTGACCACGAGAGACAGAGCAACTGGAGCCATGTTTCTGTCCTAGGCAGGGGCACAGGATTAAGGATGTGCCAGACCCTCAAGATCCAAGGCCTGGCCCCCCAGCAACAAGGGCTGGACCCAGGGGTTGTAAGGAGAGACCAGGCCTCCACCCGGGTTAGGACAGAGGTGAGGACAGTCCCCTAGCCAGCATGGCGGTGCGCTTCTGGGCCCTGTGGGAGCTGAGTGAGAGCCGAGTAGTCCCCAAGGCCAATTCAAAAGCCCAGCCCGGGAGTCTGTCCACCACGGCAACAGCCCATCTCTCATGGTCGTTGGGCCTTCCCAAGTGTCTGGCTGACTGGCCTGGGGCTGGGCCTGGCTCGGGGGCCACAGTCAGTGTGCAGTGAGGCCGCATCTGTGCTTCCTCACACGGGCAGGTGGGCTGGAGGCCTAGATGCGGCTGGATGAGGTGCTGCCCGTGCTGATGGGGAGCCTGGCGCTGTCTGAGTTGCTCTTCAGAGGGGAGGGGCCACCCCGGGCCTGTAGCCGCATGGACCAGTACCAGAGGAAGATGAGGAAGCCTGCGGGCAGCGAAGGCACGGGGTCAGCAGGTGGGGGAGCCCTGCCCTACCCGTCCTCCTCCCTCCCCAGCCACTGTGACTCGGGTCTGCCCCACCTCCCCACCAGTGTTTGCCCAGCACGTGCTGTCGGGCACCCATGGGACCCAGCGAGCACCTCCTATGAGCCAGGCACTACGCTAAGTCCCCGTGTGGCCTCTCACTGTCACAAGCTTCCTGCAGGCCCGTCCTATTCATCACTATTCTCTTTTGTAAACAAAGAAACTGAGGCCCAGGAGGCCCAGGTAAGGGGATGTGGCTGAGCCAGGGCTCAAACCGTGGTGAACAGGCTCTGGAGCCCACTCACTTAAGCACTGTGTGATTTTGCACCCTGTAAATTAACCGCACTATGATGTATTCACAGCTCGGTAAATGTCTGTGTGAATGTACGCGCCTCACTCACAGTCCTGAGTCCCCTCATCTCATAGGCAGGAAAGAAGGCTTGAATGTTAAATAACCAAAATTTTGGTAACATCTCCCCACCACCAACTCCCAGCTCCCATTCTAGGGTGACCTTATATGGGAGGCTGGCCTTGTACCCCATGTGAGCCCCTGGGCCTGGCCATAAACCCCCTCCCATTCTGCACGGCCAGGAATAGAGGGGTGTGCATGCCTGTACGTGCACCTGAATGTACACACATAGATATAAGAACAGGAATGGACCCTGTTGGCATCAAGCCAGGGCCCTCACAACCCCGCCCCGGGATCCCACCCCTCCGCCCGTGACCTGCTGCCCTCTGGCCACGCTCTGCCTCACTGTCCTTCCTACACACAACTGGTTCCAACCTCAGGATCTTCGCTCTTGCCTCTCCCTCTGCCTGGAGCTTCCTTCCCCTAGACCAGGCCTCCTGAGTCAGTCACATGCACATGACCCCATAGGCATTTGTGAAAATGCAGATTCTGATGCAGCAGGGCCTGGGTGGCCCAGAGGCCGCATTTCCAACAAGCTCCCAACGATGCTGCTGCTGCTGGTCGTGGACCACACCTGGAGTAGGGAGGCCCCCCATCTCTCCATGGCGAGATACTTCTCTTGTCTTCACACATCTCCTATCCAGAGAGGCCTCCCTGGCCACCCTTCTTAGGGGTCCCCCACCCCAGTCCAGGCTCTGTGCAGCACGTCCTCATGACAACATCCCTACTATCTGGGACCACCTTTGATGGCTACATGCTTGTCTGCTGACGCTCAGTCTTCCCCACTAGAGCTGAGCTCCATGAGAACAGGGCCCACACCCAACCAGCTCAGCCATAGCCCTGTGGCTTTGCACAGGGCCTGCACATAGTAGGTGCTCAATAAAGACTTGTTGACCGTGGCCTGAATGTCCCCATTTTATGAATGGGATGACTGAGGCCCAGAGAAGGGAAGCCTTCATGTTCCCTGGGTGATCTCTTCCCTGCCCTGTGCTCCATGTGTAGGCACCCTGCCTGGGCCAAAGGACGGGTCTTCTCCTTACCTTGGAAGGAGGTGATGATGCTGAAAAGGTAGAGGACGACAAGCTGGAAGGTTCCAGAAGCAAAGGAGAAGAAGATCAAGGCCCAGGGTAGGCCAAGGACCAGGCTGAGGCCCAGCAGCGTCAGCACATGCGACCACTTTTGGGTGTGGGGGCGCAGTCGCAGGATCTGCACCACCATGGTGCCTAGCATGGCCATGTTGAACAGAAACACCAGGCTGAAGAGGCCCAGGTTGGTGATGTAGCTAACCAGGGAGTCCCGGATCCAGCACCTGCGGGCAAGGGCGGGAGGGCTCAGTGTGCAGCCAGCAGGGGCAGCATTTCCTGGGCTGTGGTTGTCATGTTTGTTTTCAGGATTATCCACTGTTTACAGCAAATACTGCTTGTTTTCTATTTACAGTGTTGATGTAATTTAAAAAATACATTTAAGTTAACCAGTCAGATTGTTTAAAGGAAAATATCAAGTAAGTAATAATACAGATAGTACAAAAGTGAGGCAGAAATCACTGGGTCACAATGTGAAGAGTTGAAAATTTCAAAACCACTGAGCCAATGGGAAGGATTCCTTCCCAGCCTGGAGCTCGGGAACCCTGGCTTCCAGGCTGGGTTCAGGGGATCCACGGGCAGGGCCACTGCCAGCCTGGGTGAATCGGGTGAGTGGGGAAGGACTGGACTTCAACCACACTCATCTCCTGCCTTTGAACAGCACACCAGCCCTCAGTGTGGCCAAGAGTGGATCTCTCCCCTCCCTGAGCCTCCGTCTTCCCATCTGCCTGGGGAGACAGAGAGGTGCTGCTGAGGAATGTGTTGAGGCTCATCTGCTCCAACCCATACCCACATTCATGCACGAAGAAACCGAGGCTCAGAGAAGGGCCAGGGCCTGCACAAGGTCACCTCGTGAGTGAGTGGTGGATCCAGGCCTTTTCTCACCCTCCATGACTCAGACCAGTGCTCTGGTCACTGCCAGGCCAATTCCTTGAGCAGACTGGAACCCAGGTGTCTCCTGGCCAGCATGACCTGGGCCCGGCCTGCACTCTGGCCTCTGTACCCAGAGATCCACCTTCCTGCCCCCATTGCACACAGCCACTCACATGGAAGGGTAGATGACGCTCTCTGGAGTCCTATGCACAGCCAGGATGATGGGGCCATAGTTGTCCACATCCACCAGGGCCACCAGCGTCACCAGAAAGATGGGGAAGCCTGAGGGTGGCAATGCATGTTGCTCCACTTCCCGCTCTCTGAGGCCTGCCCCTTCCCTGCTGGCCTCAGGGGGTCTGGAGGGCGAGGGCCCCTCTGAAGTGTGGGCTCTCAAAGCCAACACAGCCCCATCTGGTGGCGAAGTTCTCCCAAGCTTGAACCCTCCCCCTCACCTTTCCAGTTCGGGTTTCCTATAAGGGGAAGCCATCTCCTCCAACCTCAGCCCTGCCCTTCATCGCCCCGGGGGCCCCTGGGAGAAAGGCCTGTGGGTCTCTGCTGCAGGGCTGGATGTCACAGGGGAGATGGGAAGGGCAGAGAGTTTAGAAAGGACAGCAAGAGTTCTGCCATCAGGGGACGTCTGCACTGGGCCTTGACCTCGTCCATTAGGTGGAGATTGGAAGCTCCCTCGAGCGGGCTGCCCACCTCCAAACACAGTGTCCCCACACAGAGACACCTCCAAACACACACAGTGTCCCCACACAGAGACCTCCAAACACAGCGTCCTCACACAGACACATCCAAACACAGCGTCCTCACACAGACACCTCCAAACACAGCGTCCCCACACAGACACCTCCAAACACAGCGTCCTCACACAGACACCTCCAAACACAGTGTCCCCACACACAGACACCTCCAAACACAGCGTCCCCACACACAGACACCTCCAAACACAGTGTCCCCACACAGAGACACCTCCAAACACACACAGTGTCCTCACACAGACACCTCCAAACACAGCGTCCTCACACAGAGACACCTCCAAACACAGCGTCCCCACACACAGACACCTCCAAACACAGCGTCCCCACACACAGACACCTCCAAACACAGCGTCCCCACACACAGACACCTCCAAACACAGCGTCCCCACACACAGACACCTCCAAACACAGCGTCCCCACACACAGACACCTCCAAACACAGCGTCCCCACACAGAGACACCTCCAAACACAGTGTCCCCACACACAGACACCTCCAAACACAGTGTCCCCACACAGAGACACCTCCAAACACAGTGTCCCCACACACAGAAACCTCCAAACACAGTGTCCCCACACACAGACACCTCCAAACACACACAGTGTCCTCACACAGAGACACCTCCAAACACAGTGTCCCCACACAGACACCTCCAAACACAGTGTCCCCACACACAGACACCTCCAAACACAGTGTCCCCACACAGACACCTCCAAACACACAGTGTCCCCACACACAGACACCTCCAAACACAGTGTCCTCACACAGACACCTCCAAACACACACAGTGTCCCCACACACAGACACCTCCAAACACAGTGTCCTCACACAGACACCTCCAAACACAGTGTCCCCACACACAGACACCTCCAAACACACACAGTGTCCCCACACAGAGACACCTCCAAACACAGTGTCCCCACACAGACACCTCCAAACACAGTGTCCTCACACAGACACCTCCAAACACAGCGTCCCCACACACAGACACCTCCAAACACAGCGTCCTCACACACAGACACCTCCAAACACAGCGTCCTAACACACAGACACCTCCAAACACAGCGTCCCCACACAGACACCTCCAAACACAGCGTCCTCACACAGACACCTCCAAACACAGCGTCCCCACACAGACACCTCCAAACACAGCGTCCTCACACAGACACCTCCAAAAACAGCGTCCTCACACACGGACACCTCCAAACACAGCGTCCTCACACAGACACCTCCAAACACAGCGTCCTCACACACGGACACCTCCAAACACAGCGTCCCCACACAGACACCTCCAAACACACACAGTGTCTCCACACAGAGACACCTCCAAACACAGTGTCCCCACACAGACACCTCCAAACACAGGGTCCTCACACAGACACCTCCAAACACAGGGTCCTCACACAGACACCTCCAAACACACACAGTGTCCCCACACAGACACCTCCAAACACAGTGTCCCCACACAGAGACACCTCCAAACACAGTGTCCCCACACACAGACACCTCCAAACACAGTGTCCTCACACAGACACCTCCAAACACAGCGTCCTCACACAGACACCTCCAAACACAGTGTCCCCACACACAGACACCTCCAAACACAGTGTCCTCACACAGACACCTCCAAACACAGCGTCCTCACACAGACACCTCCAAACACACACAGTGTCCTCACACAGAGACACCTCCAAACACAGTGTCCCCACACACAGACACCTCCAAACACACACAGTGTCCTCACACAGAGACACCTCCAAACACAGTGTCCCCACACAGAGACACCTCCAAACACAGTGTCCCCACACAGAGACAATTCCAACCACAGTGTCCCCACACACAGACACCTCCAAACACAGTGTCACCACACAGACACCTCCAAACACACACAGTGTCCCCACACAGAGACACCTCCAAACACAGTGTCCCCACACAGACACCTCCAAACACACACAGTGACCCACACACAGACACCTCCAAACACAGTGTCCCCACACAGACACCTCCAAACACAGTGTCCCCACACAGAGACACCTCCAAACACAGTGTCCCCACACAGAGACACCTCCAAACACAGTGTCCCCACACAGACACCTCCAAACACAGTGTCCCCACACAGACACCTCCAAACACACACAGTCTCCCCACACACAGACACCTCCAAACACAGTGTCCTCACACAGACACCTCCAAACACAGCGTCCCCACACACAGACACCTCCAAACACAGCGTCCTCACACACAGACACCTCCAAACACAGCGTCCTCACACACAGACACCTCCAAACACAGCGTCCTCACACACAGACACCTCCAAACACAGCGTCCTCACACACAGACACCTCCAAACACAGCGACCCCACACAGACACCTCCAAACACAGCGTCCTCACACAGACACCTCCAAACACAGTGTCCTCACACAGACACCTCAAAACACAGTGTCCCCACACAGACACCTCCAAACACACACAGTGTCCCCACACAGAGACACCTCCAAACACAGTGTCCCCACACAGACACCTCAAAACACAGTGTCCCCACACAGACACCTCCAAACACAGTGTCCCCACACACAGACACCTCCAAACACAGTGTCCCCACACAGACACCTCCAAACACACAGTGTCCCCACACAGAGACACCTCCAAACACAGTGTCCTCACACAGACACCTCCAAACACAGTGTCCCCACACACAGACACCTCCAAACACAGCGGCCCCACACACAGACACCTCCAAACACAGCGTCCCCACACAGAGACACCTCCAAACACAGTGTCCCCACACAGACACCTCCAAACACACACAGTCTCCCCACACACAGACACCTCCAAACACAGTGTCCTCACACAGACACCTCCAAACACAGCGTCCCCACACACAGACACCTCCAAACACAGCGTCCTCACACACAGACACCTCCAAACACAGTGTCCCCACACAGAGACACCTCCAAACACACACAGTGTCCTCACACAGACACCTCCAAACACAGTGTCCCCACACACAGACACCTCCAAACACAGCGTCCTCACACAGACACCTCCAAACACAGCGTCACCACACACAGACACCTCCAAACACAGCGTCCCCACACACAGACACCTCCAAACACAGCGTCCCCACACACAGACACCTCCAAACACAGCGTCCCCACACACAGACACCTCCAAACACAGCGTCCCCACACACAGACACCTCCAAACACAGCGTCCCCACACACAGACACCTCCAAACACAGCGTCCCCACACACAGACACCTCCAAACACAGCGTCCCCACACACAGACACCTCCAAACACAGCGTCCCCACACACAGACACCTCCAAACACAGCGTCCCCACACACAGACACCTCCAAACACAGCGTCCCCACACACAGACACCTCCAAACACAGCGTCCCCACACAGAGACACCTCCAAACACAGCGTCCCCACACACAGACACCTCCAAACACAGCGTCCCCACACACAGACACCTCCAAACACACACAGTGTCCTCACACACAGACACCTCCAAACACACACAGTGTCCCCACACAGAGACACCTCCAAACACACACAGTGTCCTCACACAGACACCTCCAAACACAGTGTCCCCACACAGACACCTCCAAACACAGTGTCCCCACACACAGACACCTCCAAACACAGTGTCCCCACACAGACACCTCCAAACACACAGTGTCCCCACACAGAGACACCTCCAAACACAGTGTCCTCACACAGACACCTCCAAACACAGTGTCCCCACACACAGACACCTCCAAACACACACAGTGTCCCCACACAGAGACACCTCCAAACACAGTGTCCCCACACAGACACCTCCAAACACAGTGTCCTCACACAGACACCTCCAAACACACACAGTGTCCCCACACAGAGACACCTCCAAACACAGTGTCCCCACACAGACACCTCCAAACACAGTGTCCTCACACAGACACCTCCAAACACAGCGTCCCCACACACAGACACCTCCAAACACAGCGTCCTCACACACAGACACCTCCAAACACAGCGTCCTAACACACAGACACCTCCAAACACAGCGTCCCCACACAGACACCTCCAAACACAGCGTCCTCACACAGACACCTCCAAACACAGCGTCCCCACACAGACACCTCCAAACACAGCGTCCTCACACAGACACCTCCAAACACACACAGTGTCCCCACACAGACACCTCCAAACACAGCGTCCTCACACAGACACCTCCAAAAACAGCGTCCTCACACACGGACACCTCCAAACACAGTGTCCCCACACACAGACACCTCCAAACACAGCGTCCTCACACAGACACCTCCAAACACAGCGTCCTCACACACAGACACCTCCAAACACAGCGTCCTCACACAGACACCTCCAAACACAGCGTCCCCACACAGACACCTCCAAACACACACAGTGTCCCCACACAGAGACACCTCCAAACACAGTGTCCCCACACACAGACACCTCCAAACACAGTGTCCCCACACACAGACACCTCCAAACACAGTGTCCCCACACAGACACCTCCAAACACACACAGTGTCCCCACACAGAGACACCTCCAAACACAGTGTCCCCACACAGACACCTCCAAACACACACAGTGACCCACACACAGACACCTCCAAACACAGTGTCCCCACACAGAGACACCTCCAAACACAGTGTCCCCACACAGAGACACCTCCAAACACAGTGTCCCCACACAGAGACACCTCCAAACACAGTGTCCCCACACAGAGACACCTCCAAACACAGCGTCCCCACACAGAGACACCTCCAAACACAGCGTCCTCACACAGACACCTCCAAACACAGCGTCCCCACACACAGACACCTCCAAACACAGCGTCCTCACACACAGACACCTCCAAACACAGCGTCCTCACACACAGACACCTCCAAACACAGCGTCCCCACACAGACACCTCCAAACACAGCGTCCTCACACACAGACACCTCCAAACACAGTGTCCCCACACAGAGACACCTCCAAACACACACAGTGTCCTCACACAGACACCTCCAAACACAGTGTCCCCACACAGACACCTCCAAACACAGCGTCCTCACACAGACACCTCCAAACACAGCGTCCCCACACAGACACCTCCAAACACAGCGTCCCCACACACAGACACCTCCAAACACAGCGTCCCCACACACAGACACCTCCAAACACAGCGTCCCCACACAGAGACACCTCCAAACACAGCGTCCCCACACACAGACACCTCCAAACACAGCGTCCCCACACACAGACACCTCCAAACACAGCGTCCCCACACACAGACACCTCCAAACACAGCGTCCCCACACACAGACACCTCCAAACACAGCGTCCCCACACACAGACACCTCCAAACACAGCGTCCTCACACAGACACCTCCAAACACAGCGTCCCCACACAGACACCTCCAAACACAGTGTCCCCACACACAGACACCTCCAAACACACACAGTGTCCTCACACACAGACACCTCCAAACACACACAGTGTCCTCACACAGAGACACCTCCAAACACAGTGTCCTCACACACAGACACCTCCAAACACAGTGTCCCCACACAGACACCTCCAAACACAGTGTCCCCACACACAGACACCTCCAAACACAGTGTCCCCACACAGACACCTCCAAACACACAGTGTCCCCACACAGAGACACCTCCAAACACAGTGTCCTCACACAGACACCTCCAAACACAGTGTCCCCACACACAGACACCTCCAAACACACACAGTGTCCCCACACAGAGACACCTCCAAACACAGTGTCCCCACACAGACACCTCCAAACACAGTGTCCTGACACACAGACACCTCCAAACACAGTGTCCTCACACAGACACCTCCAAACACACACAGTGTCCCCACACAGAGACACCTCCAAACACAGTGTCCCCACACAGACACCTCCAAACACAGTGTCCTCACACAGACACCTCCAAACACAGCGTCCCCACACACAGACACCTCCAAACACAGCGTCCTCACACACAGACACCTCCAAACACAGCGTCCCCACACAGACACCTCCAAACACAGCGTCCTCACACAGACACCTCCAAACACAGCGTCCCCACACAGACACCTCCAAACACAGCGTCCTCACACAGACACCTCCAAACACAGCGTCCTCACACACGGACACCTCCAAACACAGCGTCCCCACACAGACACCTCCAAACACACACAGTGTCCCCACACAGAGACACCTCCAAACACAGTGTCCCCACACAGACACCTCCAAACACAGTGTCCTCACACAGACACCTCCAAACACAGGGTCCTCACACAGACAGCTCCAAACACAGTGTCCCCACACAGAGACACCTCCAAACACAGCGTCCTCACACAGACACCTCCAAACACACACAGTGTCCTCACACACAGACACCTCCAAACACACACAGTGTCCCCACACAGAGACACCTCCAAACACAGTGTCCCCACACAGAGACACCTCCAAACACAGTGTCCCCACACAGAGACACCTCCAAACACACACAGTGTCCCCACACAGAGACACCTCCAAACACAGTGTCCCCACACAGACACCTCCAAACACAGTGTCCCCACACACAGACACCTCCAAACACAGTGTCCCCACACACAGACACCTCCAAACACAGTGTCCCCACACAGACACCTCCAAACACACACAGTGTCCCCACACAGAGACACCTCCAAACACAGTGTCCCCACACAGACACCTCCAAACACACACAGTGACCCACACACAGACACCTCCAAACACAGTGTCCTCACACAGAGACACCTCCAAACACAGTGTCCCCACACACAGACACCTCCAAACACACACAGTGTCCCCACACAGAGACACCTCCAATCACAGTGTCCCCACACAGACACCTCCAAACACAGTGTCCCCACACAGACACCTCCAAACACACACAGTCTCCCCACACACAGACACCTCCAAACACAGTGTCCTCACACAGACACCTCCAAACACAGCGTCCCCACACACAGACACCTCCAAACACAGCGTCCTCACACAGACACCTCCAAACACACACAGTGTCCCCACACAGAGACACCTCCAAACACAGTGTCCCCACACAGACACCTCCAAACACAGCGTCCTCACACAGACACCTCCAAACACAGCGTCCTCACACAGACACCTCCAAACCACACAGTGTCCCCACACAGAGACACCTCCAAACACAGTGTCCCCACACAGACACCTCCAAACACAGCGTCCTCACACAGACACCTCCAAACACAGCGTCCTCACACAGACACCTCCAAACACAGCGTCCCCACACAGAGACACCTCCAAACACAGCGTCCCCACACACAGACACCTCCAAACACAGCGTCCCCACACAGACACCTCCAAACACAGCGTCCTCACACACGGACACCTCCAAACACAGTGTCCCCACACACAGACACCTCCAAACACAGCGTCCTCACACAGACACCTCCAAACACAGCGTCCTCACACAGACACCTCCAAACACAGTGTCCCCACACACAGACACCTCCAAACACAGCGTCCTCACACAGACACCTCCAAACACAGCGTCCTCACACACGGACACCTCCAAACACAGCGTCCCCACACAGACACCTCCAACACACACAGTGTCCCCACACAGAGACACCTCCAAACACAGTGTCCCCACACAGACACCTCCAAACACAGTGTCCTCACACAGACACCTCCAAACACAGGGTCCTCACACAGACACCTCCAAACACAGTGTCCCCACACAGAGACACCTCCAAACACAGCGTCCTCACACAGACACCTCCAAACACACACAGTGTCCTCACACAGAGACACCTCCAAACACAGTGTCCCCACACACAGACACCTCCAAACACAGTGTCCCCACACACAGACACCTCCAAACACAGTGTCCCCACACAGACACCTCCAAACACACACAGTGTCCCCACACAGAGACACCTCCAAACACAGTGTCCCCACACAGACACCTCCAAACACAGTGTCCCCACACACAGACACCTCCAAACACAGTGTCCCCACACACAGACACCTCCAAACACAGTGTCCCCACACACAGACACCTCCAAACACAGTGTCCCCACACAGACACCTCCAAACACACACAGTGTCCCCACACAGAGACACCTCCAAACACAGTGTCCCCACACAGACACCTCCAAACACACACAGTGACCCACACACAGACACCTCCAAACACAGTGTCCCCACACAGACACCTCCAAACACAGTGTCCCCACACAGAGACACCTCCAAACACAGTGTCCCCACACAGAGACACCTCCAAACACAGTGTCCCCACACAGAGACACCTCCAAACACAGTGTCCCCACACAGACACCTCCAAACACAGTGTCCCCACACAGACACCTCCAAACACACACAGTCTCCCCACACACAGACACCTCCAAACACAGTGTCCTCACACAGACACCTCCAAACACAGCGTCCCCACACACAGACACCTCCAAACACAGCGTCCTCACACACAGACACCTCCAAACACAGTGTCCTCACACACAGACACCTCCAAGCACAGCGTCCTCACACACAGACACCTCCAAACACAGCGTCCTCACACACAGACACCTCCAAACACAGCGTCCTCACACACAGACACCTCCAAACACAGCGTCCTCACACAGACACCTCCAAACACAGTGTCCTCACACAGACACCTCAAAACACAGTGTCCCCACACAGACACCTCCAAACACACACACTGTCCCCACACAGAGACACCTCCAAACACAGTGTCCCCACACAGACACCTCAAAACACAGTGTCCCCACACAGACACCTCCAAACACACACAGTGTCCCCACACAGAGACACCTCCAAACACAGTGTCCCCACACAGACACCTCCAAACACAGTGTCCCCACACAGACACCTCCAAACACACACAGTGTCCCCACACAGAGACACCTCCAAACACAGTGTCCCCACACAGAGACACCTCCAAACACAGTGTCCCCACACAGACACCTCCAAACACAGCGTCCTCACACAGACACCTCCAAACACACACAGTGTCCCCACACAGACACCTCCAAACACACACAGTGTCCCCACACAGAGACACCTCCAAACACAGTGTCCCCACACAGACACCTCCAAACACAGTGTCCCCACACACACAGATACCTCCAAACACAGTGTCCCCACACAGACACCTCCAAACACACACAGTGTCCCCACACAGAGACACCTCCAAACACAGTGTCCTCACACAGACACCTCCAAACACAGTGTCCCCACACACAGACACCTCCAAACACACACAGTGTCCTCACACAGACACCTCCAAACACCCACAGTGTCCTCACACAGAGACACCTCCAAACACAGTGTCCCCACACAGACACCTCCAAACACACACAGTGTCCTCACACAGAGACACCTCCAAACACAGTGTCCCCACACACAGACACCTCCAAACACACACAGTGTCCCCACACACAGAGACACCTCCAAACACAGTGTCCCCACACACAGACACCTCCAAACACAGTGTCCCCACACAGACACCTCCAAACACACACAGTGTCCCCACACAGAGACACCTCCAAACACAGTGTCCCCACACAGACACCTCCAAACACAGTGTCCCCACACAGAGACACCTCCAAACACAGTGTCCTCACACACAGACACCTCCAAACACAGCGTCCCCACACACAGACACCTCCAAACACAGCGTCCCCACACAGAGACACCTCCAAACACAGTGTCCCCACACACAGACACCTCCAAACACACACAGTGTCCCCACACACAGACACCTCCAAACACAGTGTCCCCACACAGACACCTCCAAACACAGTGTCCCCACACAGACACCTCCAAACACACACAGTGTCCCCACACAGAGACACCTCCAAACACAGTGTCCCCACACAGAGACACCTCCAAACACAGTGTCCCCACACACAGACACCTCCAAACACACACAGTGTCCTCACACAGACACCTCCAAACACAGCGTCCTCACACACAGACACCTCCAAACACACACAGTGTCCTCACACAGACACCTCCAAACACACACAGTGTCCTCACACAGACACCTCCAAACACAGTGTCCCCACACACAGACACCTCCAAACACACACAGTGTCCTCACACAGACACCTCCAAACACAGTGTCCCCACACAGAGACACCTCCAAACACACACAGTGTCCCCACACAGACACCTCCAAACACACACAGTGTCCTCACACAGACACCTCCAAACACAGTGTCCCCACACAGACACCTCCAAACACACACACTGTCCCCACACAGAGACACCTCCAAACACAGTGTCCCCACACAGAGACACCTCCAAACACAGTGTCCCCACACAGACACCTCCAAACACAGTGTCCCCACACAGAGACACCTCCAAACACAGTGTCCTCACACACAGACACCTCCAAACACACACAGTGTCCCCACACAGACACCTCCAAACACAGTGTCCCCACACAGAGACACCTCCAAACACAGTGTCCTCACACAGACACCTCCAAACACAGTGTCCCCACACACAGACACCTCCAAACACACACAGTGTCCCCACACAGAGACACCTCCAAACACAGTGTCCCCACACAGACACCTCCAAACACAGTGTCCCCACACACACAGATACCTCCAAACACAGTGTCCCCACACAGACACCTCCAAACACACACAGTGTCCCCACACAGAGACACCTCCAAACACAGTGTCCCCACACAGAGACACCTCCAAACACAGTGTCCTCACACAGACACCTCCAAACACAGTGTCCCCACACACAGACACCTCCAAACACACACAGTGTCCCCACACAGAGACACCTCCAAACACAGTGTCCCCACACAGACACCTCCAAACACAGTGTCCCCACACACACAGATACCTCCAAACACAGTGTCCCCACACAGACACCTCCAAACACACACAGTGTCCCCACACAGAGACACCTCCAAACACAGTGTCCCCACACAGACACCTCCAAACACAGCGTCCTCACACACAGACACCTCCAAACACAGCGTCCTCACACACAGACACCTCCAAACACAGCGTCCCCACACACAGACACCTCCAAACACAGCGTCCCCACACACAGACACCTCCAAACACAGCGTCCCCACACACAGACACCTCCAAACACAGCGTCCCCACACAGACACCTCCAAACACAGCGTCCCCACACACAGACACCTCCAAACACAGTGTCCTCACACACAGACACCTCCAAACACACACAGTGTCCCCACACAGACACCTCCAAACACAGTGTCCTCACACAGAGACACCTCCAAAGGAATTTCATGCAAATGGGGGAATGGACAAAGAAGGGGTCCAATGACAAACCCACAGAGAGCAGCAAGCTGGAGTCAGGGGCATGCAGAGGTTGGGGGTCTGTGCAACGTCCAAAAAGACTTGTGGCATCATGATCCCCTGGGCTGTAGGTCTGATAAAAGGGGGCTGAGCCACAGGTGAATTGAACAGTCATTGGCCACGAACAAAATGCCAAAGCCGCAGGGAATCTGTTACCCAAGGTCCAGGGGGATCCCGAGGCAGGGCCACTGCCAGCCTGAATTAATTAAATGAGTGGAGCGGGACTGGATTTCAGCCCCACTGATCTCTGAACTGGGTGCCTTTGAGCAGTGCACAGCCTGCACATTCACACACAGTGGCCCTGCTCATAAATCCCCTTTGCAATGCAGTGAGTGATGTGGAGAATTTGGAAGTGTTTCTTGGGGACAGGGCTCACCACTTCTTCCTAAAGGGGACCGTGACCCAGCCAAGGTGAAGGACACCTGAGGATGAGTGAAGGAGGCCGGGAGGGAAATCAGAGAGATAGGTGGAGAGGCAGAACCAGGTGCCTGGGTTTTACCAGAGCCAAGTGGGAGAGGCAGGTCTGAGGCACCCCCCATCCAACTTACCCCAGCCCATGGCGCTCAGCTTGAGCAGGTAGCCAGGGATGTAGGTGCCAAAGACCTCCACCACAAGTCGGTAGAGGTTGTAGCCCTCGAGGCCCATCCAGGAAAGGCAGGCGAGCAGGGAGAAGTGCAGGAAGATGGCGCTGGCTCGGCAGCCAGACTGGGAGCCCGTCAGGGCCACCGGCTCACTGAGCAGGAAGCTCACGTCCAGCAGGAAGACGGCCAGCAGTAGGTTCATGTGCACCTTTATGGTGTAGTCCCGAGGTTTCCTCCTGCACGGCAGGGGCACCCTGGTGGGCCAGTGTGGGAAGGTAGAGAGGGGAGTGTGCCCACAGCTCCTCCAGGAATCCTTCCCAGACTGCCCCCAAATCCGACACACACATGCAATCATACACGCCCCCTATCCTATTCCTGTGGCTGCAGCCAAGCTGTTCCCCACATCCCCCTGTGCACCTACTGTGTGCCCAGCACCCACAGACTCAGGCGCCATGTGCACGTTTAACAGAAGCCTCAGCCAGGCAGAGCGAGGAAGACAAATCAACCACGATAATAAACCAGACACCCCCAAAGTCGGAGAATGCCAAACACTTTGGCATTTTCACCGTGTTGGAGAATCCATGCCGTCCACGTTCTGTGTCTGCCTGTTTGTCTGCACGACTGTGCACCTGTGAGTCTGAGTGTGGGTTGCGCGCATCGGTCTGTCTGAGGTTTGCAAGTCAATGTGTGCACACCCCACCTCTCACCCCCACTCCAGGATTCTACATGGCCCTACAGGGTGGTGCAGAACATGCAGGTCCCAGCATCACCACCCTGGAGTCCCACCCTGCCCTGCCCCTAACTCATGGCACCATCTTGAGCTGGTCCCTTCCCCTTGAGACTCTCAGTTTGCCCATCTGTGAAGTGGGAGAATGGTGCCCTTGTAGGGTCGGGTGAGAGTTACACTGACACAAAGCATCTGACCCAGATAAGGTGCTCAGTTCCTAAGGGTTCCTGTGCTGTGTCCTTGGGCATGTTTGTGGGCAGTTGGCTGTTGAGGACTTCTGCCTCCACCCCCAGCCTTCCGCTGGGCCCATCTCATCACCCACCTGTCCTTCCTCATCACCATTACCTACTTAGTTCCCCGGGGACACAGCTGTGCACACACATGACAGTCATATATGCACACACATGCTTGTGCCCACACATAAATACAGCTTCGCCTTCCTCTCCTCCTTCCTCGTGACTGGGGACAGTGAGAACTGAGGGTGTCTCTTCTCTATCCAAAAGGGTTCAGCACTGAGGGCAAGTGAACCCCAATTTAGGCCAAGTCAAGCACTGACAATCTGACCTCTGCCACTTCCCCACTGTGTGACCTCAGGCAAGTCACTTACCCTCTCTGAGTGTTGCTTCATAGGGCTGTTGTGAGGAAGAACTGAGTTCACACATGCAAAACACTTAGAACAGTGCATGGCACGTGGGAAGTTGGACACACATGTTAAGAATGATCATTATCGCTTTGATATTATTCTGTCCACCCAGTGCTCCCACAAATCTGCTTATTCAAAGGCAGAAATGAAGATTCTTTCCTTTTTTAAATTTTTTGGTTTGCTTTCCTGTCTTACTCTAAGAAAGAAACAGATTCTTAGGGGGACTCCCTCAATTTTAAATGTTGACAATTAGCCGGGTGCAGTGACTCTTGCCTGTAATCCCAGCACTTCGGGGGGCTGAGGTGGGTAGATCACTTGAGGTCAGGAGTTTGAGACCAGCCTGAGCAACATAGTGAAACCCCATCTCTACTAAAAATACACAGGTTAGCCGGGCATGGTGGCGGGCACCGGTAGTCCCAACTACTCAGGAGGCTGAGACAGGAGAATCACTTGAACTCGGGAGGCAGAGGTTGCAGTGAGCCAAGATCGTGCTACTGCACTCCAGCCTGGGTGACAGAGCAAGGCTCTGTCTCACAAAAAATAAAAAAAAAAATTAATAAATAAATAAATAAATAAATAAATAAAATGTTGACAGTTAAAATTTGTAAATGCTATGTTATCCAAACACCACAGATCTGAGGAGGAGATATGGCCACTAGGGGTCAGCATGCTGTACCCGCCACAGCTCCCCTAACCACACACACAGTTCCAAGTCATGCGGGTGGGCCACGACCAGAGGTGTGTGTGGTGCCCTGGCGGAGGTGTGTGCAATGGAGGGTCCCCTCCCCTGTCCCACCCCTTTCAGGCCTCACCTGGAGCAGAGGTAGGCGGCAATGGTGACGACACAGGCCAGGGCAGAGACGACACATCCCACGTAGGAGAGAAGGCTCAGGTAGTGCTTGTGCACGGCATCCACCTCCACCGAGGAGACCTGGCCCCAGGAGACAGATGAGGGCTGGCCTCCATGTCCCCCACCCAACCTGGAGGCTTGCCCTGCATGAGGGGCTAACCTGGGGCCCCTGGTGGGCCTCAGAAGCCTAAGAACCCCCTCTCCCAACTGAGCAGAATGTGTCCCATGAATGCATATTTCTGGAGTGGGGGCGTCTTTCGATTTGACCACATTCTCAAGGGGCTTCCTGACCCACAGAGGCCAAGAACCTTTCATGAGAGAACCCCTATTCTGTCCTGGCACTGATGATTCTTCTACAACATTGAACATGGGAATAGGTTTCCTGTGAGGTAACCAGATTCCCACACCCAGGGGTGTTCAAGCCCCAGGTGGATACCCACAGGCAGAATCCTGCAGTCCTGGGAGCATGAATTCTGCAGTGTTGGGGGTACTAGAGGCCACCTCAGGGGCATCATTAGAAACACTCCTGGCCCCAGCACTGCCAAATCAGAACTCCAGGTGAGGGCCAGGAATCTGCATTTTAGCACACACCAAAATTTGGGAATAAAGAGCAGGGTCTGTACGAACCAGCTCTTTCACTGACTAGCTGGTGGCCATGGGTAAATTGCTTAACCTCTCTGAGCCTCCATTTCCTCATCTATAAAATGGGACAACAATAGAAGCTACGTTGGAGAGCTGTTATGAGGAATAAATGACTTAATATATGAAAAGTGCTTGCACAGAACAAGCACACGGCCTGGGGCGTGAGTGCAGGGCGGGAGCGGGGACCCTCACCATCAACACTGCAAAGTAGGTCAAGTGGTTGCAGAAGCAGGATGTTTGGGTTTCTCTCCTGACGGTCTCACACCCAGCACTGCTCCAACGCCCCGGGTTGCTCACTGAGGAGGGGACGGCATGGGGCTCCAATCAAGTCCAGTCCTCCAGGACCCCACTGTGCCCACCCCCAAAAGCACGACTGTGTCATTCTTCCGCCCGGCCTACTCATAGCCTGCTATTGCTCTCTCTTCAAAGTCCACCTTTCTCCAGGAAGCCCTCGGTGATTAACCCCACCTCCACCACCCCCCAGGACTCCATTTCTCTTTCAGATACTTGTCCAGCCCTGAGACCCCTGCATACTCACATGTCGGGTCTTCAACCCAGAATACACATTGCAGAGTCACATTCTTCTGTAGGGACAAGAAAGAAGGAGAGTGGCTTCTGTTACACTCCCCCCTGCTTTACGGGCCAGGCAGAGGAAGCCTAGAACACAGTCAAGCCACCACCTGCCCCATTTGGACCTGACTGGCTGGAGCCCTCAATCAGGCAATCGTTTCGTTATAAAGACAAATGAGTCTGGAGGGAGGGAGAGGAAAGGGCGATATGGCCGAGGGGCGCTTGTCCCCTCGATGGCTGGTCCCCACTCACCGGCTGTGGCTGGTGCTGGAAGGTGAGCACCACGGGCTCCGTGAGGTTGGCTACTTTGGTATTCTGCACCACAATCCCCAAGACCTTCTCACCCAGGACTTGGCTGGAATTCTTGTCCTAGATACATGGGGTTAGGGGAAGAGCGTAGGGAGGGAGTTCAGGGCTGAGAAGAAGGGCCCAGAAGCCCCTTACTCTCTCTAGATAACTCTCTCTCCCAGCACATTGCCTTGAGATGCTGCATCTCCCTCTGGAACCAATTTTGCCCGTGTAGTCATTTACACCATAGTCAGAAGAACATTGCTTAGCCCTCTCACAGGGAGATTTGTACATTGCAGTGCAATTTCTAACTTTACAAGGAAAGGCTTTGACTCCCAGAGGAAGGAGCTCATCTGCACGCCTTCTTTCCACCTCTGTCAGAAAAAATCTGCTTTCTCCTGGGAGGCATGAGGACTCCATACCTGGAACAGGGCTTGGCTGCTGAAGTCCACCAGGAGGAGTCTCTTCTCAGCCTCCCCTCTCCGGCCTTTCGTCCTCTGGAAGAGTGTTCGAGGCAGCAGCACCGAGTACTCCAAGATCTCGCTCTGCTCCTGCTGCAGAGGTCCCTTCAGGGCTCAGCCAAATGTGGATCCCCAGATCCGTGCCCCCCGCCCCAGCACACACACACCCCCATCCATCCCTTCCTTGACACCGCCACTTCTAAGCCTATTTCTTCAGGAAGTCAAGCCTGACTCATGACAGCCCTCCTCATCCCTCTCTTCCTTGCTACCAGCTCTGGCTGGGGAGTCTTGTGGTTAGAATCCAGGACTCCAGGGCAAATAGCCCTGGGAGAACCACGTGGTTCTGTTCTGTTGTCTGGGGCTTCAGATGCCAGCTCTGCCTACAGCAGCCAAGTGGGGGATGGCCATGTGGGCGGTGTGGGTGGTTCCCAGCTAACCATAGCCACTCAGGGAGCAGTCTCAATACGGGGGTGTGGCTGGGTGTAGTGGCTTACGCCTGTAATCCCAGCACTTTGGGAGGCTAAGGCGGGAGGACTGCTTGAACCCAGGAAGCCAAGACCAACCTGGACAACATAGCAAGACCCTGTCTTTACAAAAATAAAAAATATTTTTTGAGACAGAGTCTCGCTCTGTTGCCCAGGCTATAGTGCAGTAGCATAATCTCGGCTCACTGCAACCTCTGCCTCCCGGGTTCAAGCGATTCTCCTGCCTCAGCTTCCCGAGTAGCTGGGATTACAGGCACATACTACCATGCCCAGCTAATTTTTGTATTTTTAGTAGAGACAGGGTTTCACCATGTTGGCCAGGCTGGTCTCGAACTCCTGACC
Organism: Macaca mulatta; assembly: GCF_049350105.2. Classification (NCBI taxonomy): domain Eukaryota; kingdom Metazoa; phylum Chordata; class Mammalia; order Primates; family Cercopithecidae; genus Macaca; species Macaca mulatta. The sequence goes on along the minus strand of NC_133425.1, from coordinate 53,252,824 downwards.
TCAAGTGATCTGCCTGCCTCGGCCTCCCAAAGTGCTGGGATTACAGAAGTGAGCCACTGCACCTGGTCTTACAAAGAATTTTTTCAAGCCAGGTGTGGTGGCAAGCCTGTAGTCCCAGCTGCTCACGAGGCTGGAGTGGGAAGATTGCTTGAGACCAGGAGTTCGAGGCTGCAATGAGATATGATTACCCCACTGTACTCCAACCTGGGTGACAGAGCAAGACCTTGTCTCGAAAAAAAAAAGGGGGTGCACGGACAGGCGTTTAGGGGCTGCTCTTCTGTTCACATGGGTGGCCCCAGGAGACTGGTATAGGAAGCAGGTCCTGCCGCTGTGCCCACGCAGGGTCCTCAATCCCACGGTTGAGCTACTGACTGAGGATGGCTATCCTCGGGCCTGGAACCTTCTCAGGAGGCCCCAGGGAGAGACTGCAGGGGCACTGAGCTTCAGGGAGTGCTCACAGCCCCCACCTCCTGCCAGCCCCAGCCCAGCCCGCATCTGACCTCCTGCCGGGAGTGGATATGCAGGTCCTGGAGGCCAGCTGTGGGCTGGAGCTTCCACACCGTGGCGTTGACCCGGTCCTCCTCGAAGGACACCGTGTCCCCCATGAATCTCACAGAGGTCAGCTTCGATTCCAAGCTCTGCAACTGCCTGGCAGGGAGGAGAAAGCAGCGGTGATGGTGGGGAGGGGGCTGGGCCAGCAGGGAGACTGAGGCAGGAGGAGGAGACACTCAGACAGAGACACAGGGAAGGGGCAGAGGCAGAGGCAGAGAGAGGGGCTGGGTGGGCAGGAGAGAGTGGAGAGCAGACAAAAGAGAAAAGCAGGCAGCTGTGTGCATGAGGGAGAGAAAGAATGAGCTGGGGGTGGGGTCAGGCAAAGGAGGCGGGGGGCCTGGGAGCCACAGGAAAGGAGAGCAATGGGGTGGTGGGGGCTGTCCTGGGACTCCGCACTGTGGATTCGGGCCCAGCTCTGCCTGTGCCAACCCACTCCGTGGCCTTAGAGCGGCTCTGCCATCTCTGAGCCTTGGTCTGCTGGGCTGTACCATGGACCACCTGTCCCTTCTTTACGTGAGGGAGGAGGGCTTGGGATGGTGGATGCAATGTTGGTTAATGACTCAGACGGGAGAGGAGCTCAGCCTGGGGGGCTTGTGTTGACTCCCAAAAGGTGGAAAGATCAATCAAGGAAGCATTCCAGTCCCAGGGAAGGCCTCGCAGTGGCCCCCCGCTCCAGGTCTCCGCCATGCCCAGGTCCAGATCTCTGATGCCTTCCTGGTTCCCCTCACAGCCCCAGGTGCCACACTTACTGGCTGGCAGGGGTGCCCGAGGGCCTCCTCGAGGCCTTCTGGGGATGCTTCAGGAACTGGCTGAGCAGCTGGAGGTCCCTTTTGAGCTCGCACATGTCCACCGAGGCATTGTGAGCAGCTGTGTGGGGAGGACCTGGGGGAGGGGTGGACAGGCCCCCGCCGAGGCTGCTGACTCAGGCCCCAGGACCCTCCCATTCTGCCCCCTGCCACCCTGACAAGACTCTGAATGCCTCGATCTTGACTTTATAGAGGGGAAACTGAGGCTCCAAGAAGTAGAGTGGACTCTGCCAAGGTCACTCAGATGAGGCCAGCCTGTGGGGGCTGTGTCTTACAGAACCCGCCAGCAACGCCAGCCCCAGTGGGATGGGGTGGGATGCGCCTTGCTCAGCCCCCTCTGCAGGCGCCCTCAGCTACACACACGGAGCAGGGAGGGTCCAGCCAGGCCTCCTTAGGAGGGATGTGGGGGGCTTGGTGGTTTGGTGGTGGTTCCTGGGACTCCACACCCACCAGCCTCCCTGACTCCAGGCTCGGGCCCCTCTGCCCAGGTAGCCTGCACTCAAAGGCGGCCAACTGACGTATCTCCAGGGATTAGCTGGGAGTCAGATGAGGAAGACAGACACTGGGGGTTAGAGAGTATACTTTCTGTGCCACTGAGGAAGGCAGGCCCTGGGTAGCCACATCTTTTGAACGCATAACCCAGAAAGCCTGGGTTTTAGGCGATTTGAAATCCCTGGTCCATGTTTTTTAAAAACCCTCTACAGGTCAAACAAGACCAGGCTCAGTCTGGTCTTCAGAATGCCAATTTGCAACTAGGACCAACTTTGGCCTAAATCCTCCCAGGTTGCAGGGCAGAATCCCAGCCTGGCGTGTGGAGACCCCCCGACCACTGATTGGCCTGGCCCTGCCAGTTGCACTGGACATAGTCAGTTAGCCTGTTACACTAACACAATCAAAGTGCTGTGCCCTCCAGCCCTGAAAGCCCTGCCTCAAACTCGAGGTGCTGGAAAGACATGAAAACCCCCCAGTAAACCTTCAAGCTGCTTCTGATGCTCCTCCTTTCCTGGCCACCGTTCAGCATTTAATGGTGCTGAATGGCAGTGGCCACATGGAACCTGTCACACTCAAAGGGGAAGATGCAGCTTCTGGACCTCAGAGTCAGCCTCACTGCTTTCCTGACCTTTGACCTCTCGTGCTCCGCCCCTCACCCCCACCCCACTCCAATCAGCTGCTGGGTTCAAATCCTGGCTCTCCCATTGGCTAGCTGTGCAGCTTTAGGCAGCCTCTCTGTGCCCCAGTTTCCTCCTCTGTGAAAGGAAATAAACAGTCTACACTGATGCTGAGGAAGAATTTTTCCCCTGGCTCTTGATCTTCAGTCCCTTTCCAGTCTCTGCTCTCCCATCCTGTTCAGACCTCATCCTCCTTCACCAAGACCTTCTCTGCAGCCTCAGGATGGGCCCTTGCCCCTCCATCCTCACCCCTGCCTGCCCACAAAGTGACCATCAAGAGACAGTGGGGCCAAGCACAGTGGTTCATGCCTGTTATCCTAGCACTTAGATCACACTCCTCCCCTCCTCAGATACCTTCATTGGCTCCCCAGTGCCTGTGAGCAAAGTTCAGGCTTCCTGATCTGACATTGCGAGCCCAGTCCACTTTGCGTTTTGCCTTCCTTGCCTCCAGACCACTGCCCAGTTATTCCCTCTGCCTGGAAGTTATTCCCTCTTGCCTTACTGTGGAAGGAGAAGGTGAAGTTGGAGGCACTGGGCAGGCTGATGTTCTGAGGGCTCCACCAGGAGGTGACAGAAGTGGCGAACAGCGGGGGCCCCTGGGCCAGGCTCTCCTCCTGGTGCTGGAAGCAGAGGAGGCTAGAGGCTTGGTCACTCAGCAAGAAGTCATGCTTGCCATAGAGAAGATGCAATCTCCCAGCATGTCGGTCCCAGTAGAGGCAGAAATGGTAGAGGCCCCTGGGGTGAGGGAAGGATCGGGAAGCAGGGTGGGCTTCCGGGAAGGGGGCATGGACTGTGAGGGCCTCCTCGGAGTTCTCGATGGAGATGCGCAGGTCTGGCGTGAATTTGTAGTGGAGGCTGCTAATGTGTGTCTGGTTCCGCTGGCTGCAGAAGCGAAAGTCTTCCCTGTGGCCCCTGCCGTGGGCACCTGAGGAGGCAGAGGCTGCAGATGGGACCCTGTGGCAGGGGCTGACCAGAGGCATGGAAGGGGACAGGACCTACGCTGAGTACATATGAACTTGGAGCCTGAGACTCACACACATTCCAAGGGTCTACAAAAATGTATTAGTCTTTCCCGCTTAAAACTTATCAGCATCAAACTATAAAACAAGGAAACTGAAAACAAATAGTAATTTCAAAGGCAAAACATACTCTTAACAGCAATGAAGTATTTAATGAGGCCATGGCTGCCATAGACGGTTGTGCAGGTGGTACACTGCACAAGAATGCTCTGGCTGCAAAGGTGAGTGGGACCAGGACCCCATCCAGGTTCCATACCCTAAGCTGTGCACTGCGGGGCTGCACCTGCCAGAAGAAAGGAGTGTCTTTTTCTTTTCTCCAAGGTACCCTCTACTAGCTGAGATGTACCTGCCTAAAGGAGTTAGCATGTATGCCGTCAGCCACCCTAGGCACAGGGACTTTTTAACATAAGTTCCAACAGCCCAGGGGAGCCCTGGGAAGACTTGCCTTGGACCAGGAAGAGCAGACTCAGCAGGAACAGTGTCGTCTGCAGCAGCGACTGGGCAGTCATTTTCCTCCCACAGAGTCACTCTTGGAAGTCACCACCTGGAAAAGGCCAGGAGTGTTAGCTGGGAGTGTGGCCTGTGTGGCGGTTGGGCTGGCCCTGCAGAAGAGGAGGCCAGTGTGGCATGGATGTGGGAGGTGAGGTGAGGAGGCAAGTGTGGAAACAGCCCATAGACCTCTCCAGTGCAGCCAGAAGCTGATCATCAAGAGGCAGTGAGGCCAGGCGCGGTGGCTCATGTCTATAATCCCAGCACTTTGGAAGGCCAAGAAAGGTGGATCGCTTGAGCACAGGAGTTCAGACCAGCCTGGGCAACATAGTGAGACCCTATCTCTACAATAAATAAAATTAGCCAGGCATGGCGGTGCATGCCTGTGGTCCCAGCTACTAGGGAGGCTGAGGTGGAAGGATCACTTGAGCCCAGGAGGTCGAGGCTACAGTGAACTATAACTGTGCCACTGCACTCCAGCCTGGGTGACAGAGTGACACCCTGCTTTAAAAAAAAAAAAAAAAAAAAAGATGCACAGACGGAGAACCTGAGGCCCATGTGGTTAAGTGACTTGCCCAAAAATGCTTCCAAGGCCAGGGGCTTTCCCTGCCTGGTCAGGACTGTAGTGCCTGGCAGGGAACCTGTGGCCCTGGCACTTGTAGAGTTGCCAGAAGGCTTGGCCCTCCCTATGACCAGCTAGCCCTGTGGCAGAGCTGGATGCCCACAAACACAGACAGAACCTCATCCTGTGTGGCACAGCAGCTGGCCACAGCTGCCATCTGAGTTTGAGAGAAACCAAGGCGGACTTTCAGAGTCCAACTAGTTCCAGTCTCAGTTCCACCTTTTACCTGTTGCAGGACCTTGTGTAAGTCACTCAAAATCGGGCTAATCATAGTGCCTCCCTCTTGAACCCAGAGTGACGGTGTGATCTTGTCTAGAATCTGGTGTGAGTGCTCTACCTAGAACCGTCACCACCTTGCCCCTCCAGGCCCGGAGGGAACACAGACAAAAGGGGGTTCCCAGAGTTCTCCCCAGCTACCTCCCTATCATCATTCCTGAGACCTAGCTCAGAGGACACCTCCTTCAGGAAGCCCTTCTCAACTCCCTCCAGTGTCAGTCCCAGCCTCCTTTGGTTCCCACCACTGGCCGAAGCCCCTCCCACCCCCTCTAGCCTCCTCCAGGTAGTGGGAGACGGTGCATTCCCTCCTCCTTGGTCAGCCAGGGAGCACCTGATCCATCTCTGTGGGCAGGCCCTGGTTGTACAGAGGTTGCCGGATAAAGGCTGTGGGGATGGACAGTGAAGGAACTAAAGGATCGATGCATCCGCGACGCCCTCTACAGGAGCCAGGGGGAAGGGCGCTTCCTATCATGACCACCAGGGGGCGCCAGTTCCCAGGGCCCGGAGCATCTGGAACAGCAAAGGGACCAGGGTCTCTGCTGGGGACAAGGACTCGGTATTGCCCCGCCCTGGCAAGGACGGAGCACATCTGACCCCCCAAGCTCTCCATTAGCTGAGCGGCTACTATCTGCCAGCCTCTGTGTTGACCCGTCCCACCCCCACATCTGCACTGATTCTCACTCCAGCCCAATGAAGTGGGCACTGCTATTGATCCATTGCACAGATGGAGAACCTGAGGCCCATGTGGTTAAATGACTTGCCCAGAAATGCTCCTGAGGCCAGGGGCTTTCCCTGCCTGGTCAGGACTGTAGTGCCTGGCAGGGAACCTGTGGCCCTGGCACTTGTAGAGTTGCCAGAAGGCTTGGCCCTCCCTATGGCCAGCTGGCCCTGTGGCAGAGCTGGATGCCCACAGACACAGACAGAACCTCATCCTGTGTGGCACAGCAGCTGGCCACAGTGACAGAGGCACTCATGGGCCACAAGCCAGAGAACACACATGGAGTCTGAGTTTGAGAGAAACCAAGGAGGACTTTCAGGAAGAGGTGGCTTTTGAACCGAATAATTGAGAGCAGCATTAAAAGCAGGAGTGTCCCAGGCAGGAGCTCGGTGTCTCCTTCCTGGGCCAGTCCTCCCTCAAATAAACCTGGCCCCTTCGATCATGAGCCTATCCCCTGTGTCCCACCATGTGAAATGGAACCTCAATTTCTCAGGCCTCGTCAATTCAGTCATAGGTCAAATAGGCTCAGCATCTTGCCCTGGTGGCATCACAGGGCCCTTTGAGAAGAAGGATGTGGAAGTGTTTTAGGGAAGGGCACCATTTCCCAGGTTGTGATTTGTAAGCATTTTGATTCCTTTTGAAACTGCCTCCTGCCACCTCCGACCAGCGGAAGGAAACCCAACATCTGGGGACAAGGACTCCCAGACCCCTTCTTTCCTTCTGCTTCCTGTCAGTCTCTGTTGCTGTCCCGCTCTGATTGTCAGTCCAAATGCCACTTTCTCCAAGCAGCCCCTCACTGCTACCACCAGTCTCCACCTGTAAACTCGAAGCTGACAAATCATTTGGAGAATCTGAATCCAAGGCCCAAAGAGGGCCAGTGACCTACTGAGGTCACACAGCAAGCAAGGAAGGAACTGGCCAGAATCCATGCCTCTCCCTGGCTTACTGACCTTCAAAGTGAGCCTTCACTACCAGTAGCATGGCTGAAGGACAGAGCAGAACCACTGCCTCACTTCAGCCCTCCTGGATTGGCCCTTGAGAGTAAAGGAGGGGAGTACAGGTAGTGAGCTCCCCATCATTGGTAGGAAACAAGTGAAGTGACATGGGGTTCCATGGAAGAAATCCAAACACACACAAGGGACCAACTGTCCCCACCACTTCCTGACTCATCCCCACTCCACCTCAGCTGTTTGAACAACTACTCCAAGGTGGACAGCTCTGGCTCCATCAACATGCTTTAGGCTTGATGGGGAGGGGCTGCCTGGCTTCCTTTAACCTAAGGGGTAGACTCTAGAGCCAGACTGCCTGGGTTCAAATCCTGACTCCCTCACTAGCTGTGTGTCCTTGGGCTAGTTACTCACCCTCTCTGGGCCTCGCTTTCCTCACTTGTAAAGAAGAATAAAGAAATCAAGCTCACCTCAAAGGTCATTGTGAGAATTAAAGAATTGATGCCTGTAAAGGGCTTAGAGGCAGGCGCCGTGAGTCTCAGCTAAGTAGCTCTACTTTCGAAATAGCTCAGCCCCTGGGCCTGTCACAGGCCCCTCCTCCCTGTTTCCCTCTCTTCCTTGCGGCCCCCAGCAGCCAGCTCACCCACCGGAGCACCTTGAGGGGAAATTCTTAGAGCATGAAGCTTCCTTTCCGGGAGAGTGCAATGGAAGGCCGAAACCCCACCCAGAAAACTTCCCTCCTCCAGACGCCCACTGGGGCAGGAGAGCTGGGCTGGGGACAAGGAAGTCGCCACGCAGATGGGGCCAGGGGGCACTGTCCCGCTTGTCTGCTTAGCGCCCTTCCTTCATCCCTGCCTATGCCACCCCTCCAGGTCTGCCCCCCACACGCACAGCTGCCAGCTGCCCACCACCCACCCAGGCACCAGGGATGTAGCATGAGTCTCCGCACAGACCCCTGGGACCTGACCTGTCTCTGCCTCTGGAGCTGCAGAAGCCCAGCGCTACAGGGCCTCAGCCATCAGGCGCTCAGTACCAAGCACGGCCCCACAGGCGAGGGCCTTGCCTTGGCTCACACAGAGCTAGAGGGAGTAGCTGAGCAGGGGGCATTCTAGCAACATCCCCACAATGATAATGTCAGTGGCGACGTCCGTGGTATCACACCAAACCCTCAGAACCACCCTGTGATGCCGGTCCCACTGCTACCATTTTACAGATGCAGACACTGAGGCTGGGGAAGGCTGTGTGTTCTGAGATCACATGGGCATGGTGCCAAGCCTCCCCCTCCTTGTAGAGCTGGCATTGGTAAAGGCCCCGGAGACGTACATCCTTTCCAACCCCCTGGCTTTAGAATCCCCCCAAAGGGAAGGAGAGGAGAATGGGGAGTAGCACAGAGAATCCAGCCTGGGAGAGAGGGTGCTGGGGCTGAGGCCCAGGGAAGCCGCTGCCACCCCCAGCTTCCAGAGCAGCCGCCCTTGACTTCAGACCTTCCGTAAACACACACAGGACAGAACAGGCCGGTCCAACCTGACACAATGGGGGCCACATCATGGGGTTCCCCAAGGACCCAACAGAGTGGAGGATGGCCGGAGTTTGTCTGAGACCCCACCCCACCCCCAGCCCATCCCCTGCCCCACCCCCAGGGCTCCAGCTCCAGACCTAGCTCAGCCCTGCCCCTCTGCACGGTGGGCAGGGGGGACCCACGGCTCACTTTCTCCCAGGGGGCCTGAGTCACTTCCGTGTGGAGCCACGAGTCACCGCTGCCCAGGCCAAGCTCCTGGAAAACCCATTTCCTCGGAGGATGGAGGTGGAAGTTGAGTGGACAGGACCTGGATGGCTCTGGGATTAACCCTTCCCAGGCAGGCGCCTCTCTGCCGTCTCCTGCCGGGAAGACTCACGAAGCTGGCCGTCCACTGCTTCCTTCTTCCCTTTACACACAGCGGCCACTGCCCGCCCCTGAGCACAGGCATCCCATCCCCAGACCTTTGCCCCTTGCTGTCCCTTTGCCTTGGATAACACCTAGCCCTGTGACATTCCACTCATCTTTGAGACGAGCTGAGACAAGTCGTCCCCATGAAGCCTCAGCTACCCGTCCATTCCTTGCCAAAAGTAACCCGTGTTCCTGCCGGCCCACAACCCACCCTCAACATGACACGCTCCCCCATTGCCACAGATGCTCACATCAGAGGCTCCCAAGCCTGCCGGTGCTCAGACCTCCCCCTGGGAGTGAGCTAAAATGCAGATACACAGTCCTGGCCCACAGAGGGTCCGATGGGGTGGGCTTGGGAGCTTGGCTGTAACAAGCATCCCGTTGATCAACACACTGCAGGCTTGGGAACCAGGGGCTTATGAACCAGAGATAGGCACCAGCAGCCCTGGTTTAGAGATGGTCAGAGAGGGGAGGGACTAGCGACGCATCCCTCAGCTGCTAGATGGCAGGGCCTGGACTCGGGGCCAGGGCAGCCTGCGTTCCAGCACCGCCTCTTCCCTGCCCTGTGACGCGGACCCATCAGGCTCCTCTGTGGCTCCCCTAGCATTTAGCAGGGCCCTGGAAGGGGCCTCCTGAAAGACATCAGGAGAAGGGCAGGCATCGGGTGGGGGGTGGCGGGGTGGGAAGGGAGTCAAGGAGGGAGGAACGAGGGAGACCCGGAGGCGATCTCCAGGTTCCAGCCTAGTCTTGCCCACCTGGAGGACTTCCCCTCAAATTGATCCTCGCTGGGAGAGGCAGATGGGAAGGTCCCAGCTCAACTTCCACTGCCCCAGCTCCCCTCCCGTCCGCAGCTGCTCTCCCGTGGGCTGCTGGGGCACAACACGGAGCTGCTGAGCCTTTGGAAGCAAGAATTTGGCCTGGGAGAATCGGGGGGGCAGGGTGAGGATGAACTCCTGCCAGTTACACAGGCATGTGGGTGTGCACGAGTGTGTGTGCCCGTGCATGAGTGTGTGTGTGCACGAGTGTGTGTGGCTGTGCATGAGTGTGTATGTCCATGAGTGTGCCTGTGTGTGTGCATGAGTGTGCGTGTGTGTGTGCGCATGAGTGTGTGTGCCCGTGCATACATAGTGACCCAGGGGGCCAGGAGGAGAAAGCAAGAGAAGGCTGGCAGCATCACAGAGGAGGCAAGTTAGCTCTGCAGAGGAGGAACGAGGCAGCCGCTCAAACAGACTTCAAAGCTGGGGAGGGGACAGGGAGGGCGGGGAACAGTGTGAAGAGCAGGGCTCTTGCAGGTGCTTCCTCCATGGTGGGTGGGGTGGCGTCTGAGAGGACCCTCCCTCCAACGGTTTCCAAACGTTTTTTATAAAAGTAAATCTTACTTGGAAATAGCATGTACCCAACAGCTCAAAGGAGACGCCCCTGTCAGATCCAGGTGGCACTCAGGGCCACGCCCCACTCCCAGCCCAGCCCCCTAGCCCCTCAGCCGCGCCCATGGGTCCTGGGATAACAGCTTGCAAAGGCCGAACCACTCCCCTCCCCCATTCCCACTCCCCAAGTGAATGACTGAAGTCCAAGTTAGGTGACCACAGAGAGCTCCCCAGCAGGGGTGTTCCAGGATCACTGGCGGAAGCAGAGTGACTTCAGTTTTCAGGAATTTTCCTACAATAAAGGAGAATAAAATGAAGCAAGCTGCCTGCCTCGGAGCTAGCGGGTGCCCAGGCCTGACCTGCTCACTGCCCAGGGTGAGGCTCATACTCTTACACCAGACCTGCTGGACACCCCCCCACACCGCCAGCTCAGGTCTCACTGTCCCGGTAGCTTCTGGTCCAGCCAAGTCCTTAGGCCACAAGACCCTCTGCCTGCCCAGACACACCCTGTGGGGAGACTGACAAAGGGGAGAAGTCGGGGCACTCCCTGCCAGCCTGAGAGGGAAGGACCCGCTCATGGGAAGGGACTCTGAGTCCTCCCAGAGAGTCAGTTGTCCAAAGCCAGCTGCCCTTGTGCCTCCCGTATGTGGAACTGGGCATTTACTTAAGAGGCCTCAGAGAAGCCAACATATAGTCACTCAGCCAGGAAGGAGCCTGGCCTTGGATGCTCCCACCTCCAAGCCTTTGCACACACTGGTCCTCCTCCCTGTGATGCCAGCCTTGTGACATATCTGTGAGAGTCCCAGTGCCCTGGCCTCAGGCCCCCACATCCTCCCAGTCCCCATGCCTGGCAGGATGACAGATGATGAGTGGGACTAAACAGGGGTCCTATCTGGTGCAGTGAAAAGAGCCCTGGAATCCAGGGAGATTCTAAGAGGAGAGGGAGGATCACAGCTTCCACTCACCAAGTGCTCAATTAGCCGCTGGCATCCTGCAAAGCACTTGGCAAAAAATTAATTGTTCAATCCTCACAATAACCCTAACAGCAGAGCCCGTGAATCATGCAATCCTCGCAGCAACTCGGTGAAGCAAATGCTATCAGTGTCCCCACTTTAAAGACAGGGAAACTGAAGCCCAAAGAGGTTAAGTTATGCCCAAGATCACACAGCAAATAAGCAGCCGAGCCGGGACTCAAACTCAGGTCCGCCTAACCTCTGAGCCCAAACTTTCAGCCACTGTGGTCTTTTGAGTTCTTTCTCTTCTCTGGGACTCAGTCTCCCCATCTTTACCATGAGGTAACTTGCCAAAGCACTTTCAGGGAGCACTAGTCCCCATATTAGAGAAAGGGTTCAGGGTCATACTTTCTCTTGTATATTAGCATATCAAAGGCCCTGATAAGTCCTGCAGGAAAGAAACCCATAAAGCTTGGTTGGGAGTTTCCCAGCCCAACATGAAGGTAGAGCCTTTTTTGCATGGACCCCTGTTATCAACACGGAGAAAAGCTCTCAGAAATCTCGTCGCCACACAGAAGCCTGCCAGCACCTCCAGCCCCCTCCCCCCTCTTCCCCTTTGAGCTGTCCCAAAGGTCATTAGCTAGCATGAGATGAGCTAGAGGAGATACTTAGGCACTCCCCAGGGCCACTCATCATCATCCCTGACACTTCCAGGAAAGAGGTCCCTGGTGAGCCTGGGGTATATTCGGGCCTATCCCACCTCCCTTCGGCTGGCAGCACCAGCTTGTGGGGAAAAGGGCACTGCCAGGGCTGTCCCCAGGTGCGCCATTCCATTAAAGTTGGCCGTGGCCAGCTGGGCTTGCGACTTCATCTCAAGCAGCTAAGACACTCAGGATGTTGGAAAAGAGAGAGAAAGAATATGAGGATGCAAGAATTTTAGGAGATGAGAATCAAAGCCTCTTAGAATTTCGGAATTCAATCCAGGCGTGGTGGTGCGTGCCTGTAGTACCAGCTACTTGGGAGGCTGAGGCAGGAGGATTGCTTGAGCCCAGGAGTTTGAGGCTGCAGTGAGCTATGATCGTGCCACAGTACTCAAGCCTGGGTGACAGAGTGAGATCTTGTCTCTAAATACAAATTAATAAAAAAAAAAAAAAGAAGAAGAAGAAGAAGAAGAAGAAGAATTTTGGAGGCCAGGCACGGTGACTCATGCCTGTAATCCCAGCACTTTGGGAAGCCAAGGTGGGCAGATCACTTGAAGTCAGGAATTTGAGACCAGTCTGGCCAAAACAGTGAAACCCTATCTCTAAACAAACAAACAAACAAACAAACATTACTGGGCATGGTGGCACATGCCTGTAATCCCAGCTACTCGGGAGGCTGAGGCATGAGAATCACTTGAACCCGGGAGGTGGAGGTTACAGTGAGCTGAGATCACACCACTGCACTCCAGCCTGGGCGACAGAGCAAGACCCTGTCTCAAAAAAACAAACAAACAAACAAACAAAACTTTTAGAATTGATTGAAGAGACTTAGAACCTAAAGGAAAAACAGGGATTAGGAAGGCACTGGGGACACCAGCCTGTCTTGAAGGGATCTCAAAGAGCCAAAGAGCCAGCAGTCCGAGCACTCCGGTGCAGACCTGTTTAGCTTATGTTCCTGGGGTGGTCTGCAGCCAGGCATAGGCTCATGGCCAAGTCTCCACCTGGCCGTCTCCAAGAAGCAGCTGAGGCCAGCCTCCTGGGCGCCAGGGCATACGCCCGTCAGTACCTGCCCAGGGAATGTACATGCCTAGAGCAGGGGTGGCAGGAGTTAGGGGCATAAGGTTCAGACAAGCTCTGCAGGCAACTGGAAGCTTGGGGTCAGCCTGTCCCTTCTCTGGGCCTTATTTTCTCCCCTGTCAAGTGGGCGACACTGATGCCTGTCCCCTGCGTGCCTTCTCTGGAGTCAGCGCCCTCCAGGCTCCCGCAGGCTTCAGGATGTCTACAGGTAAGAACAGAGCTTACCTCCGAGCTGGCAGCAAGGGACAAAGAGGATGCTGAGCCGTCTCCCCTGGCCTGTCCAGACTGTCTTCCCTCTCAAACCACAGCCGGACCTCAACTGTCTGGCTGAGGTTCCCCTTCCCCATCTGTGTTCCCACGTTGCCCAAGGCCAGGCCCTCAAGGTCAGCCTCAGTCACCTCCCTCCTTGTTTAGCAGTTCAGCTATCCCAGGTCTGGCAAAACTCCCATCTTTGGAGCACAGGACACTTAGCATTCCCAACGCTGGCCACCAACCCTCCCTTTCTTTTCTCCTCCCCCTCCTCGAGGTCCTGGATTGCTGGCTGAGGGGCTGAGAGCACCCTCCCCTATTAAGTAGGCTGAGTAGGACAAAGTTCTCCCCCACCAAGGCTGGGGGCCCGAGCCTGGCTGCGCCTGGGCCCCGTCCAGGGAAGGGAATTAGAAGCACTGAGTTCCATCCCAGCTCCTGAGCACACAGCACAGCATCACTGAGCATCAGGCGCTGTACACTCCACAGGCGGGGTGCTCACCACCTCCAGTGACACAACCGTGTTCATTAAGCTCTTTGAAAATGCAAAACAGGATTGTGAGCTTTTTACACATGTTCACGCATTTAAGCCTCCTCAAAACCCTTGAGACAAGTACCATCACACCCACTCAAAAAAAAGGCCAGCGAGGCCCAGGGAGGTCAAGTTATCTGTCTGAGGTCACACAGCTAAGTGAGTAATGAAGGTTGAATGTGAACCAGGGCCAGCTCCAGGACACGCGCTGTTCATCTTGAAGCCTATTTCCGCCCTGAACTTACCTGACTCTTAGAAAGCGTATCTCTTGAAAAGTGACAGTAAAGAAAGCTTCCCACAATGTGTTTCCATGGGTTCAGCTGGACGCCATCCTCCCAAGGGCCCAAATCGGGGGGCCCATCGGAACTCACCCAGGTGACCTTGGATCCCAGCCCCACTGGCGGCTGTTTCCTGCACTTCCAGTCCCCTCACGCCCTGGACTTGTCGGAGGCTTATTTCTGACCCCCGGGGTGCAGCCCAGGGACCCAAAAGAATCTTCAGCAAGGGTTGGGCTGCAGGAAGGGGTGCAGAACTCTCACCCCCAACCACTTCCTTTTAGTTGAAGCTGCTATCTTTAACTGCCCAAGTCCCTTGGAGTACCATCTGACCCCCCCAGGGTCCCTAATGCCACCCCACCCACTGGCTACACCATCAATGTTGGGTAGAAGGGGGATGCAGGGGAGAGGAAAAAGATAAAGGGGAAGGGATGGGAGGAAAGAGGGGAGCTGGAGGGGAAGGAGAGTGAAGGAGGAAGACAGGGGAGAAGCGGGGAGCAGGGAGAGGGAGCAGGAGTGAGAGGGATGGGGAGGAGAGGAGGTGGGAGAATCGTACCTGGACTCCTTTGTGGCGTCAAGCGGACTATAGATACATTAAGAATGTGCATGGCAGACGAGGGGTTCTTGTTTGCAGGCAGTAGCCTGAGGGGCTGGTGTCAATCTCCCCCCCACCACCTCTTTTCAAGAGGACGGAGACTTTGAAGCTGTGCCACCCCAGCCACTGCTCCCTCACTGGAGCTTCAAACAAAGGGGACAGCCAGGGAAGAGAGGCTGAGAAGCCCCAGCCGCCAGCGCGGGAGAAGGGGCGCAGGTGACAGCAGCCCCTGGCAACCGTTGCCCTGGCAACCGTTGGCAGCTGCAGGGACTACGTCACAGCCTGGCTCAGACCCAGCAAAGCAACGTGGCCCCGTATCTTGTCCTGTGCCCAAGTCCTCAACTCAGACGCTGCCCAGGCCAGACAGGGAGCTGGCAGGAGGGAGGGCAGGGGTTAGGACAGCGATTTATAGAGATCCTGAGCCTGAGGGACACCTGCCTGTATTGAAGGGACCACAAAGAGCCAGAGCTTCCAATTTCTCCAGAGAGGCAGAGCCCCAGGTTTTTACATGAAATCTGCAAGTTTGTCAACATTGACTTTAACACCAAATCTTTTTTTTTTTTTTTTTTTTTTGAGATGGAGTTTCACTCTTTCGCCCAGGCTGGAGTGCAGTGGCGCAATCTCAGCTCACTGCAACCTCCGCCTTCCAGTTTCAAGCAATTCTCCTGACTCAGCCTCCTGAGTAGCTGGGACTACAGGCACCCACCACCATGCCTGGCTAATTTTTGTATTTTTAGTAGAGACGGGGGTTTCACTATGTTGGCCAGGCTGGTCTCGAACTCCTGACCTCATGATATGTTCGCCTTGGCCTCCCAAAGTGCCGGGATTACAGGTGTGAGCCACTGCACCCAGCCCGAAACCAAATCTTTTTTAGAACCCAGTGCAGGCCACCCAGTAACCAAATTATGCCTAACAATAGCTGGATTTGCTTCTAGAAGCTGCCAGACTGTGGCCCTGGCCTCAAAATAAGCAGAACACCCTCTAATCCCACCATTGGCTTTTGTGAGCACAATGTGTGCATCATATTTCTCTGAAAACTCCTTAGGGTCCACCTCCTCCAGGAAGCCTTCTCAGATTGCCACAGCCTACCAAGAATCCCCCTTCTGAGTTAGCCCTAGGCCTGGAGGTTCCTCCTGGCTTCCTTCTAGAGCTCCCAGGGGGCTAAGCACTCAGATTCTCTTTTTCCAGTCTGGGGAGGGAGGAAAATAGAGGCAGAGCTTCTGAAACTCCTCTTGTGTGCCAGGAACTACATTGGGCATTTTGGAGATCCATTTCTACCACTCTACAAGGTTAGCCCTATGGGACCCACCTTACAGATGGGGAAACGGAGGCTCGGGGATGTGACTTGCCGTGAGCCTCCTAGCTGGTAAGGGAGGGGTATGGAATTTAAACGGAGATCTTCTCTGGGACATGAAGATATCAAGACCAGTTGTCCATCTGGCGCTTGACTAATCCCTAACTCTCCCCCACGTTCCATGCTTGGCCAACTTTATTTGAACATCTCCAGTGACAGGGAGCTCACTCTCTTCCAAGAGGGCACATTCCTTTGATCTCTAAGTTTCTCATACCCACTGAATCAAAGGGGAAAGGGCATAAAAACTGTGGTATTCCCCAGACAGGGCACAGAAGAGAACCAGGAGTTAGAACCCCCACCGAGGTTTTCGGTTCCAGACCAGCAACAGGCCAGCAGATAGGGTGGGGTTGCTCAGGGGTGCAAAAGGTCCTGGGGTATCAGTCAACCAGCTACAAGCACTTTCTGAGAATACAAGCAGGGAACCCCACTGGCCATCACGTTCCGAGGGGAACGTCCAACAGAGGAAGGGGCTTTGGGATGATTTCTGGCAGACGCCATGGGAAAGGTAGCAGGGGCTTGGGGCTGAGGGGATGGCGTCTCTGCAACTCCCCTCCTCCCCCGCCCCTCCGTGGAGCAGAGCCAGGAGGCAGCTTCAGTCAGGAGGCCGCTATTGTCTCACTGCAGGCCCAGAGCTGGGTCCCATTCAGGCCCTATTTTTGGCCCCCGGAGGAAGAGGAAAAGAAAGCAAAGAAAGGACTTGCTGTTCTCTGGTGAAACCTTCTCCCGGAAAGGCTCACAGGGCTTGCCGGCCAGAGAAGGAGGCCTCTGTTGCATCAAAGGATCCTGGGCTTAAAGGGAGCTGGCAGGGGGCTGTGGTTCAGGGGACCTGGGGGGAGGTACAGACGAGGCACGCCACGTCATTTACATATACTTAGTACTCACAACAGCAACCCAGAGAAACAGAGGCACAGCTTCCCCAGCCCCACCCATAGTCCCTAAACATCCCACTCATGGTAATAATAAAAATAACTGCAATAGCTCATTGCTGCCCAGAGCCAAAAGCCAAAGCACTGTCTTACTTCACACCTATAACATTCCCCACCAGGGTGGGGGCGGGGACCGAAATGATGAAGCTCATTCTGTAAGTCAGAGAACTGAGGTTCAGGGAGCAGCAGGACTGCTGAAATCACAAGCCAGTGACCACAAGCCTACTCCCGTCCCCCAACCTTATGCCACCCCATCCCTTCCTTGCAGTCACCAACTCCAGCCACTCTAGACTTCTATCCTCAGACACACCTCAGGGTCTTTGCACGCACTTTTCCTTCAACATAGCCCACCCTTTCCAGGACCCTTTCCCTGACTGCCTCCTTCTCAGGCCTCAACTCAAATGTCTCCTCCTGTGAGAAGCCTTCCATGACTACCCAATTAAAATTATCTTCCGCATCCATCACTTGCTTCCATGTGATGTATTACTGTGATTTATTACCCTTACGGCACCCAACACTGACAAGACTCTGCAATTTGCTTACGTGTTATCCCTCGCTCAGCTTTGCTGTCTCGCCTGTCTTGCTCACCACCTGCATCTCCAGTACCTAGCACAGTGCCGGGTCCACAGATGATCCCAGTGACTGCTAGATGAGTAAATGAAGACTGAGACGGAGCTGGGACTCTAACCCAGGGCAGGCAGGCTCCACACCTCTTCCTAAAAGGAGCCATTCTTGATAGATACCATAGAAGATCTAGAAGATCCAACCCAGAAGTGCCACTCAGGCTATGTGAGGGGTAGGGGATAGGGGACGGAGAGGGTTCGAACACTGAGCCATCTCCACTCCCCCGCCTCTAACAGGATCAGGAGCACACACACCTCGCTGGGTGCTTGGCCAGAGAAGGGTTCCCAAGACTGTGCATAGCCTGATAGGATCTGATACACAAGGCAAACTCTCCTTTGCTTTCCTGGTAAAGGCTCTGAGAAGTCCTGCGGCACGGAAGCCTGGGAGCCCTTGCGTTTCCTATGCCGCTAGGGCCACAGACAGTTTGAATGAGTGCTGCATTAGAAGATGTCTGAGATTCCATCTGAATCTGTGAGCACTGAACCTTGGATTTTCTCTCTACATTAAAGCAAAATTACCACCCCCAAGACCCTCAAAGGCCCACTCCTGTGGTTCGGGTCTAAGGGGAGCCCAGGTAGCAGATTTGCCAATGAAAGTGGGGCACGTTCCCATTGCTGCAGACACCAAGCTCCTACCTGTGCTCCCCATGGGCTCTCCTGCTTATGGCCATGGGGTCCTGCAGTCTAGCAAGCTGGGGGTGGGGTGTATCCCAAGGACTAGTCTGCAGAGATTCATGAGGCAGCTGGGGCAGAGAAGGGAGCCATGCATGAGTACCAACCGTAGGATATGCACTTGGCCTCACATGCTTCCAGGGCCACTCTGTGAGGAGGTACTATCATTCCCATTTTATAGCAGGGACAGAGGGACATAGGGACACGGAGCTTGCCCAGGGACACGGAGCTTGCCCAGGGACACAGAGCTGGTAAAACTGGATCCAAAGGAGCATGACGTACTCCTTTCCCTGGGCTGCCTCTGTTGTCCTGCATGCCCTGGCATCAACATGGAGAGTCAGCAGCAGCTACTCCGTAGAGAGGGAACGGGAGGCTCAGAGGTGCTGAGCCACAGGGCCCAAAGCCTCGCGGACCAGGAACAGGGGCGGGGCCGGACCTTGCTCTCTCCTTTGCTCATGTGGTTTGCAAACACTACTGTCCTTCCTCGATCACAGTCACTAAAGCTTCGGACTCCAGTTTTCCAAACCCAGGTAGAGGGACAGAGACAGGACCCTGGGGCATGCCGCCACCTGCTGCAGGGTCTCCATGAAGAGGCACTGGCTGTCCTCTGCCACCATGGCTGGCAAGGGTGCTGCACTGGTCCCAGCTCCCACCACCTCCAGTTAAGGTGCCAGGACGCAGGCAGGAGAGGAGCTGGAGGACAGACCGTGTGCATCTGGTCCCCTAGGTGTGCGCACAGGTGGCATAGCCCCCCAGAGGGTGTGGCCAGCACGGCCATGGTGTAGGATAAGTACAGCTTTGAGGAAACTGTACATGAGGGTTTCTTCCAGCCTGGCCCACTGTCCTCTAGGCAGATAGGGGGCAGGGGGAGTGCCATGAAGTCAGGAAGGCCCCTATTCAGGTTCAAGCCTATTGGATAAGGGAGAGCAAGGGGCCCTGAAGATTTCCCAGGTAGGTGTCCTGCCCCTCCTGACCTCCATCAGCCTCTCCCAGCTCACTCCAGTCCTCTTCGGCTGGATGCCTCTCCCCATCTGCTCCCTCCCATCCAGCCCACTGAGCTATTTACACATGGACAGGAGTCTCTGAAGATGCATTCATGGCTTTCATGGTGGAGGTTCCTTGGAAGAACCTTGCCAGTTGACCAGGCTATGAAGAGGGTTTCCAGATAAAGGCACCACCTGCCCACAAGCACGGCCTGATACAGCTAGAATGACCCATGTGCTGCTTAAGGACATAACGACTTGGGGGAACGTGGGAATCGGGTGCCCATCTCCCCCAAGGCTGGGAAAGCTCAGGGCTGGAAGGTGCCATGAAGAGAAGCCCCATGCAATACCCAAGTTGCCTCTGCAACTCCCCTGCCACACTTGAACACCTACAAAGATGGGGAACTCACTACCTACCATGGGAATGGCCATCTGTGACACTCTAGGGAAAAGTCCAGGCTAACAGGCCGGAGACTGGGTTCGGGCGCTGCTACCACTGACTGCTCCGAGCTCTTGGGCCTGATTCCTCATCTGTGAAATGTGGATAAAGTTTCAAGTCTTAGAGGGCCAGCAGCACTCAAGATTGAATGAGGGTCTTTGTAGGCAGTGAAGTGTATGCCCCAGGGGTGGAGGTTTGGGCTGTGAGTCGCCCCTGAACTGTTTGGCCCGTGCCCAGATGGTGACCCAGCAGAGGAGCAGTGGGCAGAGGGCACAGCATGACTCAGGGGCCCCGCCAGCCCCTGGGGCTCACCCCTAGCATCTGTCACCATCAAAGCAGGTGGGTCTGGGCAGTTGTCTGACCCCCTGCCACAGGGTCCGAGACCCAAGGTGCCAGCCACAGAGCCACACCCTGAGGCCCAGATTCTGCCAAGGACCCAGAAGGGGTCAGCTGCTCAGCCTAGCTCCCAGGGGCCCCAGGAATTCACCCACCAGAGAAGTGACCACAGTGCTGTTCTGTCCCAGGAAACCAGCTCAACTAGAACCCAGGCCTCCTCTCCAGGGCTAGTGTCATGGCCTCTGGTCCACTAAAAGGTCGGCGGTTCTGTGGGTAATGGCTGCAGCCCAGCTCCCCGGCCCAGGGTCATATCAACTCACTCCAAACCCTGGGTCAGATCTCAGGTCTTGAGGAACATGAAGGAGCCCCAGACTGGACAATGCCTCGGGGCAGCAGATCAAGACCCTAGTAATGGGCATGTCCAAAGGGGAAGCTGTCACAGGATTGGTGGTTTTCCCAGTAACATCTTGGGAGGATGGCGTCATTGTTCCCAATAAAGTCTCCATTGGTGTCTAAGAACAAGGCTTGGTCATGGCCCAGAAGGAGCAATGACAACAGCACTTGAGGTGTGCCCGGCCCTGCACTCAGCACTTAACATCTAGAGGCTCACTTAACCCTCTCAAGGTGCCATTACCATCCTCATGTTTACAATTAGGAAGATGAGGCACAGAGAAGTTAATATACCTGTCCCAGGTCACACAGCCAGTGAAGTTGGGACAGAATTAGGCAGCCCCAGGGCCCACACCCCTAACAGCCCACCTCGTGCTGCCTCTCCTAGGGTCAGCCTGGCTGGAGGATGGAAAAGCAAAGTTCTGGGCCAGCTGGGGACAGGGTCTACATCTCATGAGCCCCTACAACATGTGGCTGTCCCAGTTCATCTCCACAGGGCCGCATTTAGATATCAGAGACTTTCACAGCCCAAGTAATGAAGTTTTGAGAAATTCAGCCACTTACTCTAAATCATTTTTCAAAGATTTGAGCCTAACTCAACGACCCCATGACCTGGAAGATTAAACCTTGAGCTGAGGTTTAGGGAGGACCTCTTGAAGTCATGCACTGTGCTAGGTACATACTTTGCAGCCATTTGTTGCCCCAGATTCCACAGCAACCCTGCAAAGGGGTGTATTGTTATCTCCATTTACAGGCAGGGAAACGGGTCCAGAGAAGCTTTCATCTTTGACAGTGGAATGTAAGCCTCCACAGCTCCTCTCAAAAGTCAGTTTTCCTCCGTGGGCCTTCAGCATCCAGGCTGGGGTACTAGGAGGAGGACAGAGACCTGGGAACGGGAGGGGAGAGGGCCTGGGAGGTGGCAGAGGCGGCTCTCCATCTCACTGTTTCTTGTTTTGGAGTTGGTGTAAGTAGCCCTGAGTCTGGGAAGCCAAACCAGAGCCATTCACCGCAGAACTTTTCAGGCCACCAGGGTTGGGCTGGCTCTTGGACAGTGAGGCCGTCTCCCCACCACCAGGCCATCTCCCACTAATGCAGAGAGGCCTGTCCACTGGTGCCCGGAAGCATGCCAGCTCCTCCAGGGCTGAGCTTTTATCTCTGCCTGGAACTGCCAAGCATACCACAAACTGCCTGAGCCTGTGCACGCGCCAGCTTGGGAGCCCGACGCCCACCACACTGGCCTCCTCACCAAAGCACGAGTCAGGCTAGGGGTGGGTGAGTGAGCGCCACTGGTGTCCAGGTGGCCACAGCTCTCCCAGTAGTAGCGGGGGCAGGGAGAAGTGCTCGCAGTTATTACAGCTTATCTCTGGGCCTCAGTACACCCATCTGTTGAATGGGAGAGGTAATAAAAAAGGCTTAACGTTCCCACGTATGGGAAATGCACTGTCCCATATGCTGTCCTATATCAACTCTCTTCATGCTCGTAACAGCCTCGGAAGTAGATGTGATTGTAATCCACAGTTTACAGATGAGGAAACTGAGGCACAGGCCCACGTTCACACAACCAGAGAGAAACAAAGCCGAGATTCTCCCTGGGCAAGCCACCCTGCTGTCTGTAAGGGTGTCCCTACAGGTGTGCGGATTTGGCAGTGGCAGGGGCGGGGTTCAAGACATGTGCCCGGCTGGCTGAGGAGCCTCCTCTCCACCAAGACACAAGAGCCCACATTCTGGACCCCCAAAGATGTGGGTTTGCTCACTGGGTAAGCCTCCCTTGCCTCAGTGTCCTCATCTGAAAAGTGGGTGTCGTGTGCAAGGCACTGAGCCCAAGGCCTGGTAGAGTCTGATGTCGGGGAAGGTCCAGGATTGCTCCCGTCCAGGCTCAGCCATCAGGGAATCAGGGAGAGTTTGGGGCTTAGCTGACCTCCTGCCAGGGCAGGCTAGCACTACGCAGTGGTCAGAAAATGTGTGTCCCTTCCTCCTCCCCAACCCTTGGCCCCTCTACCCAGCAGTCCAGGCCTAAGCCCAGAATCTACAGGGCTCCCCTGGGGGCTTCAAGGCGCCCCAGATGGAGCACCAGAGACAGGAGGAGGGGCAGGGTCTCAGCCGAGTGACGGCTCAGGAGAAAGTAGGCCTGGGAGGCTGAGGCCGTGCCAGGGCCCCGCCCCACCCGGTTTGAGAGACCCCTTTGTGCCAGCCCGCCCCGCCCCCCACTTGCCATCTGCCTGGTTGCTGCGTCCGATCACCCCCGACTGCTGGGTTTGCTCACGTGATGCCCCCATCTGCTGTGAGTCAGAAGGCGGGGTCCACAGGGCCACCCCCAGCATGGGGACGGGGGCTGAGCGCTGCTCAGGCTCGGGTCTGGGAGGAGGAGGTGGTGCTGGGGTTTGGGGCTCTGTTGTCACGCTTCCCTCTCCTCCCGACTTCCACCCAACTTCTCCACGGCCTCCTCCGTGGCCTCCCTGGGAGCCCTACCACATGGAAACCCATCCCGCATCCCTGAGACAGCACAGCCCCCGGCCCCACCTGTACACAGCTTCTGCACAGGATGGCGGAACCCGCATCCCAGTCCGGCTGGAGCACAGTCCGCAATGGCACCTCCATGGCTGTTCTGCCCACTGCCCGCACCTGCCTTTGTCATGCTGGGCCTTGCCAGGAGGCCACCCCCTACACCAACCCTGCTGCAGCTCTGCCACCTCTCTCCTGCCCTTCCCCTCGACTGGGCGCCACCTCCACCTCATCTCCCTCATATGTGAAGCTGCCCCCAAGCTTTAGCCTTGACCCAGCAGCCAGAGACTGGGACTGCCTGGCCAACCTCACACTGCACACCCATCCTGCCCCTCCCCGTCCTGCTGGGTTTGTAGCCTGGGCCCCCAGCCCCACACAGCACCCACCTGGTGAGTCCTCCTGCCTCTCTTCCCCCCACAGAGCAGACTGGGACCTGCTGGCCTGGCTCATCAAGTCCCATGAAATGACCCATGCCAGGGGTCCGGTAACACCCTTCCCATGGTCCTCAGCTTGTATCATTCCCCAAATGTTTTCCTACTTAGTTTCCTCCACTAGGACTCCCCCTACAGTGCTCATACAGATATCAGCTCCTTCCCCTCCCACCTTCTCCCAAGCCCAGCCTAAGTGCCTTCCGCAGAGCCTCCCTGGTCCTCTTCCCCTTCTCTGGGCCTCCGGTTAGCGAGCTTATCTCATGCCTCCATTTCACCTCCTAACGGTTTTGTTTGTTTGTGTCCCTGACAAAAGGAAGTGTCATGCCAGGCTGACTGGCCCTTGCCCAGTGGCCCAGGTGGGGACACAGCCTGTCCCTCACAGATCACACCTGGAGCTGTGTTCTCCATCACCCAGCACTATCAGAGCCGGGGGCCAGGGCAGCTGTGATCACCCCTACATACCCATTTAACAGCTGAGTTCCTGAGGCCAGAGGAGAGGAAGGGCAAGGAGGCCACAGTGATGCCGTGACCAAGGTGGCTCCATATCTCGGGTCCCTGCAGCAAAGAAGGGGTCAGGTCTGGCCCTAAGAGCTCATTCCATACCTGGACATTGGCAGACAAGAGCCCACCAGGACCCCTGGGCTCTGGGGAGCCAACTTGGCAGCCCATGGTTATTAAAGCCCAGATATGCTCCTTCTCACACAGCCTCTGACCCCAAGGAGCCAACGGGCTGCCTGGGGTTACCCTCTGGGAGGGGCAGGGGTCTTGGCTCTGGGGTCTGGGCCACTCACGAGCTCTGAGATACCTTATTCGCCTTGCTCACGGCCATGTCCCCAACAGAGTACAGAGTGCACAGTAAGCGCTCAATAAATGCTTCTATAAATAACTTCCTTGGTCCGCTGAAGGAGCCACAAAGGCTATTTCTACCCAGCCCGTGGACTCCAGGCCACAGTTGCTCCACATTGGTGGGGAGTGGGACGGCCCTGCCTTGGCCCATCCCCTCCTCCCCACTCAGTAAAATGAGCACCAAGCCCCTCCTGGTGGGGCGCTGGGAGACCCCCCAACTCTACCACACAGCGGAGGTGAGTTGGGAATGGGGGAGGACAGGAACCATCGGTTTCCTACACACCCCCAGCCCCCGCGGGGACCAGGGTGGGAAGTCCTATCAGTCCCAGGCAGCCAGAGCCCTGAGGTCTGGTGGCAACCGACAGGGTGTTCAGCCCGCAGCCTGCGCTTTCCGTCTGCGTGTCACCAGTTCCAGGACTCTCACCCAGGTGCCCCATGTTCAGAGACCCTGCGGGGCCACCTCCTCCCAAAGCTGGCCTTGGTGATGAAGAGCACAGCTGTCCCTAGCTTAGTGGGGACCCCGGACCCAGCCCCAGGAGCAGCTGCAGGAAAGCTGCCCTCAGGAGTCCCCTCAAGTGCTCCCTCCTCCCTGAGCCCGGGCCCCGGCTTTCTATCCCTGGATGTGCTAGGTGACCCTGGGCAAGCCACCTGCCCTCCCAGAGCCTTGGTTCTCCCACCTGTGTGGTGGGAGCACTGATCTCACAGCCCAGAGAGCAGACCCCAGCTTGCTGGGCCCAGTGACTACACCACTCTGAGTTTCCCCTGCTACGAAATGCCTGGGAGCCCTGGGACGTGCCGCTCCCCCTTGGCCCCAGCCCTTTCCCAGGCATCTCCCTGTGGGTCCACCCCGACTCTAGAGACCCCCCACAGCCATGCTGATCTGGGCTAGATCCCAGCAAGATACCAAGACCCCCCCCCATTTCCCCATTTCCCCACCACCCCTACCCACTGCCCAACAGCCACCCGTGCATGGATGCACACACCCACACTCACACTCACACACTATTCCTCTTCCCACCTGCTGTCCAGCCCATGTTTGGGTACCTGCTGCCAGGTGGAAGGTCCCACGCAGGGCCAGGCGGCTGGACCACCTTTCAGGATCCACCCCCAGAGGCTTAACCTGCCAGCCCTGGTCCCCGCTGCCTGCCGAGTGAGCTGGAGAGTGTGGGAGGCTCCCAGCCCATCTCCTACGGCAGGGCAGGGCAGGCAGCTAGTGCGGAGAGGGAGGGACCGGGTGTGTTTGGTGGGGAGACACCCCCCTCCTGCCCCAGCTGGGCTCCTCCCTCCTCCCTGAGCTCGACTGGGGATGACGGACGATATACGTGAGTCATGGATTTCTCAGAGGGAGACCAGGAGGGGGCAGGGCTGAGAGCGCTGAGGCAGTGACCCTGGGGGATGCCCATGACTCAGCGCCGGGCAAGGGGGCACCTCAGCCTCACCCCTCATCCAGGCAGACAGACTTCAGGGACAGGCAGGGGCCGGGGATCACTCTGCTTCCTCAGCCTCCATCTGTGGCTTCCCAGGGCCAGTATCCCCAAAGTTCCCACAGAGAGGCCAGGGTTGCCACGGCAACAGGGTCCTGGATGCTGTCCACCCACCCCCCAAGTCAGGGCGACAACTACCCTTTCCTGAAGGAGAGTCCAGCCTCCTTGGCAGCCGACGGGAGCCAGTGCTGACCGGCAGAGCGGAAGGCAGTCAGGAGGGAGCGGGTGACAGGCAGCCGGGCAGGAGGCCAGCCAGGCCACGCACGACGGACCGGCTGACCCGCGTCCCCTCTAGGGGGTGACCCGTCTCCCCTCTCAGTGCTCCTCAAGCACCCGCAGTTTCAATATCCCAAGTCATTTTGGATTCTGAGTTCCCAGGGGCTTCTAGAAACAGCCTCCTTTAATCCATCTGCTGAGCCAAAGGGGAAACCGAGGCCTGGGTGAAGAGCCATTCCCAATGGCCCCAAAAGCTCAGAGAGTGGAAATAGGCCATGCCCCATCCCCTTTCTGGCCATTCCTCTGTCAGCAGCGCCTCCCGCTGTTGGGGTTCAGGGCCCTTCTCAAGTCAAGAGGCTCTGGATAACTCACACTCCGTGCAGAGGCTCCCGTCTGCCCTCCTCCAAGCAATGAGGATAGATGATTCCTCAGTCAGACATGCTGGGAGGATTTTACAGTGTCAGAAGGGTGAGTGGTGACAACAACAGTAATTACACTCGCTGATCACCGTCTGCATTCCAGCTCCAGAGCGCCCCTGGCAGTGGAGGGAAGTCAAACCTGCTGCTCAGACCAGCGCCGCCGCCCGGTACTTGCCAAGCCCTCAATAAATACTCCCTGTGAATGTGGTGATGAAGAAGAGGGAACTTAAGGCAGAGACATGCAGCTCAGAGATGGGAATGAACCTGCCCAAGATCACACAGCAGGGAGGTGCCCGAGTTGGGATGGCGGGGGCACAGGAGGTCTGGCTCCTAACCACTCAGCAATCCAGCTCCCCAGGCCTCGGCCTGGGGCCTGGACACGTGGATGCTTGGGGAACTTGAGATTCCTTCTCTCCGGCAGAGATCTGCCTTCTAAACGAGGGGGCCTGGAAAAGCTTCCTGATGCCACGTGGAAGAAGAATGAATGGAACGTCTCAGGCAGCCTAGGAGCCGGGGCTGCCGCAGGTGAACTGCGCTCCTCACCTACCTGCCTGAAATCAAGCTGCAGAAAGGAAGGGCCACAAAGCCACCCCGTGGGGTGCAGGGAGGCCACAAGGTGAGAGCTTCTAGAAAATAGTACTGTGCTCCCCACATTCACAGCCCCCAGTCCAGGCTGTGGGCCAATGCCTGGGGCAGGGAGGCACAGTGGGCACTGGGCCCATGTCAGACCCTCTGCTCCCTCCCAGGGCTACAGTGGGACTCCCTTATTGCCAAAGCAGCAGGGACCAGCCTAAACTGGGGGGCCTACTAACAAGGGAGGGCAAATGAGTTATCCAGCGGAGGATGCGGAGTCCCTGACATACCACCACCTCTGCCTCAGTTTCCCCAAGGTCAGTCCTTCAGGGCCTGATCAATTGGTAACCGGGGCAGCCTCAGCTGTTCCCCAGGGACCAGGTCCACAGGGCAGCTGTCCCCCTCCCCCACCACCACACACACACCCCACAGAGGGTGCCAACCAGAAGAGCACAGATGGAGAGTTGCAGGCACCACTCTCTCTGCAGATGGCTGAAGACAGTGCAGAGCCAGCTGCCACTCTGGCCACATAGGAGAGGCCTATCGGGCCGCCTGGCTGGGCAGGAGTTGGCTGCCCAGCTCTGCCTGCCTGTCTCACCGTCCGGCTTTGCAGAGACCTCCTAGGAGCTAGGGGCAGGCAGGTGAGGAAGCAGGCCCCCAGCTCTGAGCCTAGCTAGGGAGACAAGCCTGGCTCTCATCACAGTGATACCCAGAGTTGGTATTCAGCATCCAGGGGGGCTCTGGGAGTAAACGGGGAGAAATTCAATGAATTATTAAACACAACACTGTCTGTTATGAGTGCTGATAACAGGACTAATAGTAACCTGCTATGTCTGGAGGTTTTATGGTGTCAGATGCTCTGCTTATGGAGATCATTCTCATTTTATCCACACAACCCTGTGGGCTGGGTACCACTTGTATGTTAGAGATGGTCAGAGACATGAAGTAACTTAGCCAAGATCGCACAGCTTGGACCTGGCTGGGCCTCCAGGTGTGTGGGTTGTAACCAAACACAGGACACCAGGGATCTGGCCCCTGTTAGGCACTTCATCTTCTCCTTCGGTTTTCACAACAGTCTATCCGCACTTTACAGAAGGGGAATCGAGGTACAGGGAGGTACCCATGCCTTTCTATAACAGAGCAGAAAGCTGAAGGTGCAGGAAGCCCTTCATTTGAGGGACAGAGGAGAGGGGGCAATGCTGCTGCCCCCTCTCTGAGCCCGGAGTCTCTGATCACAGACTCTGGGTTCAGGCCAGCTGGCCTCTACTCCCAGCCGGCCAGCTGGATGACTTGGGCAAGCATCTCTCCATCCATTTATCTCCTCACCTGCCAAGTGGGGACCAAAATAGCACCTCCTATTGGGGCAGTTAAATGAGGCCACATGCGTAAATCTTGCAGCCCAGGCCTGGCAGACAATGGGCACCCTGATGCATTGGCCAGGACACTGTTATTCAGAGTGGCCTGCAAAGGAGGCAGAGAGGGGGCTGCCAGGGAGGTAGGAGATCTCCAAGAACATGACGGCCTCAGGACAGGGATAAGAGGTTAGGGCATCCTTACTGTCTGCTGTGACTGAGGCCTGGGGGAGCAGGAAGACATGGGGAGGCTGGGAGGGTTAGGAGGAGGTCTTCAGCCCCTTGTTCTACCTCTAACCCTCCAGCCAGAGCCGCAGCATTTAGTGGGAACCAGCATAGCAAACAGTGAAAAGATGTCCCTACCTGTGCAAATGGCCATGAGCAACCACTGCCAGCTCAGAAGTGGGTTTTTTGTTTGTTTTCGAGACAGGGTCTCGCTCTGTTGCCCTTGCTGGAATGTAGTGATGCAATCATAGCTCTCTACAGCCTTAATCTCCTGGGCTGAAACGATCCTCCCACCTCAACTTCCCAAGTAGCTGGGACTATAGGCATGTCCCACCACACCAGGCTAACTTTTGTATTTTTTGGAGAGACAGGGTCTTGCTATGTTGCCCACGCTAGTCTTGAACTCCTGGGCTCAAGCAATCCTCCCACCTTGGCCTCCCAAAGTGCTAGGATTACAGGTATGAGCCACTGCACCCAGCCTCAGAGGTGGGTATTTTTAGACAAGAGCTGTTCACATCCAGGCTTCTCCCCTTGCAAGCGGAGTGACTATGTAAATCATTGAGCACAATGCCTGGCACACAGTAGGTGCTCAATAAACCTTTGCCAACATCATTATTATCATCATAAAGCCCACATGAATGCCAAAGGCCCGGCACTCCACCATTTGCAGTTTGCAGAACCCTTTCACATCTACTACCTCCTCCACAAAACAGTGATGATCATTCCCATTTCACAGAGATGAAAACTGAGGCTCAGACAGAGGACCTTCCCAAAGCTTTGCAGCAAGTCGGCAACAGAGTCAGGACCTGAGCTCAGACCGTGTGTTTGGCGGCCAGTGTTCCCAGCCATCTCCCTGCTATCTCCTGTGGGAAAGCCTCCGGGACACAGGCGTGGGGGTACCCACAGTCCCATGATAACGCCATCTCCCATCACACCCGCCCCAGGGCCCGACAGGGATTGCGTTGCACATGTGACTCAGCCTCCTTCACAAAGGGAGCTGTGTGTCTGGTTCCCTAGGCCTGCCTCCCCCATGCACTGCCCATCCCCCAGTCGGGGAAAAAGCAGGGAGCCTGGCCTAGCCGAGATGCGGGGGAAGCAAGGTCATCCTCACCGCTAAAATGGGACAAATCTAATGGCGCTTCAGGTCTAGCCTTGGGATGCAAGAGGTCGGTGCCAGTTCAGATGATAGAATGAAAGGCTGGGCACACAGGAGGGGCGAGCGTGCCCAGGTCCAAGCCTATTTTCTGATACCTTATTTGGAGTTCCAAGGACAGACTCCATCTAGCTGGCTCCCTTGGTGAGTGGAGCCTGGGCAGGTGCCCTGCCCATGTTTAACCTGCATCTGGTTTCAAAAGCGCTGGAGCTTGTGGTCAGGGAGGAGGCACTGCCCGGATGCCAGTCAGGCTCCTGTGTCCACACCTGGCTGCAGCACTGGCCTCTATCCACCCCACCCCCCGAAAGTTCCAGACTTGGAGCAGGTGGACCTCTGTTGAACACTTATACTGTGCTAGGCAGGTGACGCGTTTTTCCCCACAACTCTGTCAAGGAGGATTTCCCCATTTGTGAGACAAGAAGACTGAGACTCAGAGAGGGAAAGGGGCTGACAGGTCACGCAGGGTTACAGCTGCCTTATTTCAGTCCTGCTTTTCCCTCCATACCCGCTTCTTGGTTCCAATGGCATCTTGACCACCTGCCAACAAAAAATGGCCTTGAGCCCGATGCAGGCAGACGTTCTCCCTCCCCCAGGGTCACCCTGTCCCTGCCCTGCCAGGGAGGGGCCACTGCAGAATGCAGTTCCTTAGGGTTCAGGCTGGCTGGGCCTCCAAGGCCCACCCCCATCTGCTGACCTCCCCAGCGGGGAAGGCACGCCTGGGTGCCCCGCTGCCCGAGATAGAAGGTAGGCAGCATGGCCAACCCCTCTCCCTAAGCATGACGGAATGTCTGACCTTTTGCCTACCTCCCAAGAGCACTTGGCAGGAAGGTTGGATCCATCCAGAATAGGTCATTCTGGCCATACCCCTGCTCCCAGCCTTCAGAAGGCCCTGAGCCCAGAGCAAGGCTGGGCCACCTCTATCAAGCCCTTTCCTCACCCAGTCATATGCCTGCCAGCCTGGGCCCCTCTTGCAGTGTGCACGGCTGGGCGTCCAGAAGTCTGGGTTCTTGGGTGAGACTCTACACATCCCTGGATGTCACGGTGCCCTCTGCAGCTCAGGGGATTGGAGCCAGAAGCACAGCCCCTCCTCTGAGTGTGGCTCCTGGGAGGATCCCTGCGCTCTGGAGGAGCGCCAGTGGTTGGGAGGCTCCAAACTGCCCATCACTCCACCTAGATGCCACCAGCGTCACCCTAAAGCCCTCCGAATAGCCAACCGTGAGATTTTGCATCAAATTTGACCTTTCTGTGCCTCAGCATTCTCATGTGTAAAACGGGGATATCCGTCTATCTTGGAGAACCTGTCACTGCCACTGCTGTATGTTTGGTTTAGCATGAACTCCCCACTCTCTTTTTTTTTTTTTTTTTGAGACAGGATCCTGCTCTGTCGCCCAGGCTGGAGTGCAGTGGTGCAGTCAGAGCTCCCTGCAGCCTCAAACGCCTGGGCTCACATGATCCTCCCACCTCAGCCTCACGGGGAGCTGGGATTACAGGTGGGCCACCACGCCCAGCTTGGGTTCTCTTTTAAAATCCAAATTCCCCCAGTGGAGAGGGCAGCAGGAGAGGCTTCTGACTCCTCTGTAGAAGCCTCCCTTCCTGAACTAGGGGTCCCAGCCTTGGCATGGGGTCACCAGCAAGACCCCTTACCTCAAGACCATCCCAGTTGCTGCTCTTGCCTCTAAAATTGTGCCTCTTGCATCAGCAGCATCCTTGGCCCTGGCCTGTGAGGTCTGAGCAGCAGCTGCTCGGATGCCAGACCTGGGTCAGGTGCCTCTGGTCAGGCAGTGAGGCATCATCGCTCCTGTGCCAAGGGAGCCAAATGAGACCCAGAGAGGTTTAGTGACTACCCACAAGGCGGCACGGCAGTGTGCAAAGATGGCAGGACTTGGTCCATCTCGAGAGGACTGTGTATCATCTCACTCGATGCCACAGTGTCCCCGGATGTCAGCTTTGATCTCCCTGTGCACCCCACCTCCACCCCCACTCCCTACACACATACACACACCCCATCAGTGCCCAGCACAGAATGTGTTAAGGTATTGGCTACAAGAGACCTCCCACTGGGAGAATCATAAACAGGGCGCCACTGTTTCCTCACCTGGACACCAGGACTGCCACCACTTCTCTCTTGGTAAAATGAAGAGCAGAAGTTGAAACTACTTTGTGGAAAGCCCACGGAGCGCCCAGTCCCCCAACACATCCCAGAAATGCCGCCTTCTGCATGTGCCTCTGCCCAGCAGCCAGGAGCCCCTGGGGTCTCCCCCTAAGTGCTGGGGCACAGATGGCTCAGAAGGCGTAATGGAGCAATGATGATAGCCACTCATTAGCAGGTGCTGCCTAATTAACAGAGGGAATGCGGGGGGCCCATTTGCTGCCCACACACCCCAGGGAGCCAAGTTGGTAGAGAAGGCATGGTGCCAGCATCCCACCCGCAACTCCAGACACCCACCTCTGGTGGCTGGCGTGTGTGGCCCGTGAGACCAGGCGAGGGGCCTACTGCTGCAGCTTATGGGTTTACAGACCAGTGCCCCTGCATCTCCTTCATGGAACAGACAGGAAAACAGGCCTGGAGGGAAGGGAAGCCTGGCCCAGGGCCCCACAGGAGGCAGTGGCAGGGCCGGGCCCCTTCTTCCACAACAGTACCCTGTTCCAAAGAGTCCTCAGCCACCATTGAGGGGCCTGGCCCAGAAGAGACAAGCAGCCGGTGGAGGGAGGGACCGTTTGAAGTTCTCCTGCCTCTTGCAGCCAGGGCA
This sequence comes from Macaca mulatta, assembly GCF_049350105.2. NCBI lineage: Eukaryota > Metazoa > Chordata > Mammalia > Primates > Cercopithecidae > Macaca > Macaca mulatta. Next base: position 53,220,879 of record NC_133425.1, on the reverse strand, counting down.
GGGAGGGCTGTGCTGCTGGGTGCAGGGAACTGGGGGGAGCAGGGGGACCCTCTGCTGGCCACTGGCCAGGCACACCCCCAGGCCTGTACCCCGTTCCTTCCACTTGGCTCGCCAGGGGAGGCTGCCTTCTTCACCCGTCAAAAGTCAAACAACCTCGGCCAACCTGCTCCCAAACCAGTTTCCGTGGGATCCCAACAGGAAGCTGCTCAGGGCGCTGCAGAAAGCAGGCAGGAGGCTTCAGGTCCTGCCGCCCGCCTCCCGTCCACACTCAGGCTCCACAGCGTCACCCTTGCCCTGCGTCCTGCAGTGTCCTCCTCTGGACACCGGGAACACACCTCACACCTGCCAGCTTCCCGGTGCCAGGATGACCACCATGCCAGCATGCCCGGCCACGCTGTGCACTGCAAGGGGTAACCCCAGAACAGCCAGGGCCTCCGCTGAGAGACGCCCAGTACCCTGAACAGGCCAAGGGCCAGGCCACACACATCGGGACCCTCAGGGCATTGAACTAGACCTGAGGGATGGCCAAGGTCAAGGGGACAGGCTGGCAGCGGCACCCCACTTATCTTTCCCACCCCTGTCCCCCACCCATCTCTTACCTCCAGGTCTGGGCAGGTCCCTCACCGGCCTATGCCTGTGTGGCCTGCTCCTCCCCTTCCACCTCCTCCCAGGGCCACAGGCACCCAGTCTGAGCTTGTCTGGGCTGGCGGGCAGCCCCAGGTGAGGCTCCGCCTGCCTGTCTCGCTCCATTTCCGGCTGCCCCACAGCCATTGCAGCTGCCACCCTCTCTTGTTCCCAGGTGTCCTTGCAGGGGCCAACCCGGCCCGTAGGTGCTGAGCCCCCCACCCCTCACCTCTCCATGGACTTCAGCGCCTCTTTCCTGGGAAGCAGAGGCTGCTGGATGAGCCTGGGGGAGTCCTTGGTTGTTTTAGGGTCTCAGCGGCCGCCCAGGCTGTTGGGAGATGCTGCCCTCCATCCGTAATCTGCCAACTCTTTGTGAGTTTCTTCCTGCCTCCTCCCTCAGTCCAGGCCCCGCCTGGAATCCTGGGCCCAGACTCACCTGCCTGTAATAAAAACAGGCCCCGGCCAGCAGCTGGTGGGGTCAGGAGGCGGGAAGTGAGGGGGATGGGGAGTCCTACTCGTTCTGCTCTCTGAGTGTCCAGGCTCCTGCAGGACACCGGACAAAGGGAGAACTGAGGTAGAAAAAGGGGCAGGGATGGAAGCCTCTTCCTGGAAAGAGCTCAGCGGCCACTCCTCCAGGTGTCCTGGGAGGGTGCTGAGTGGAGTCCTCCAGGCAGCCCTGGCCCACTCACCCCTAACCCTGCCTCCCTGGCCCCTGCCCCACCCTTCACTCCTTGTCTCAGTCCGGCAATTCTCCAGGGGAAGTTTCTCAAGCTCTCACACCCAGGCACCCCTCCTCCAGATGCTTTCTGATTCCTATGTCACATCCCCAACATTGAGAACACCGTCTGAGCCCCGCCACCCCTTCTAGAAGCCATCTGGGCAATGGCTGATTTATTCTACAAAGTCTCTGTCAGGTGCCGCTGTGGGTCACAGCTGGTGCGAGGTGCTGCATGCACCTAAATGCACCCTAGGAACCTTCCCTCACCTCCCCTCACCCCACTGCTTCTCCCACAGTCCCCCAGGCTCCCCCCCGACTGGGACCAACCCCTAAGTGTGGGAATTCTTTCTTTCCTGATCTGTGTGCCCTGCTAGCGCACCAAACTTGAGAACCAGCACAGGGCCTGGGATTGAGAAATTCTGGGTGATTGATGGGTGAAGAAGTGTGGGAAGAAAGCACAGACAGTGGATGGATGGAAGTGCGGACAGGCAGGGGATGAACCATGCCTTCCGCGAGTGTCTATTGAGGGCCTGCTGTGCACCAGGCCCTGTGCCAGGCATGGGGGATCCTGCAGCCAAGAAAACACAGAAAGCTCTGCCCTCAGAACTGTGGGCAGAGATACAAGAAATGAATAAGCAAATAAGTATTAAATATATCCAGTGGCAGTGGGGTGCAGTGACTCACACCTATAATCCCAGCACTTTGGGAGGCTGAGGCAGGCGGATCACCTGAGATCAGGAGTTCGAGACCAGCCTGGCCAACATGGTGAAACCCTGTCTCTACTAAAAATACCAAAAATTAGCCAGGCATGGTGGCACACACCTGTAGTCCCAGCTACTCAGGTGGCTGAGGCAGGAGAATTGCTTGAGCCCGGGAGGAGGAGGTTGCAGTGAGCCGAGATTGTGACACTGTACTCCAGCTTGGGTGACAGAGTGAGACTCCGTCTCAAATAAATAAACAAATAAATCCAGTGGTAAGACTTATGGAGCAAAATTAAGCCAGGAAAGGGGAAAGAGTGATGGAGGTGGGGTGGGGCAGCTTAGATGCTCTCTGGGAAGTGAAACATGAGGACTGAATATGGTGAGGAAAGTGGCCTTTGGGACATCCCTCGAGGCCCGGGCTTGGTGTTTAAGAAGCAAGGAGGAGGAGGCCAGCTCGATTCCACGGCTGAAAAAAGGAGCTGAGGTAGAGGTGAGACGCAAGAGGTGAAACAGGGATGGGTGGACAGATGGTCAGATGGGAGCAGAGATGAATCCAGGTCTGGTGGAGCCAGGTCTGGACTGGATCCCTCTCTGACTCCCCAAGGTGGTAAAGAAGGGGTATCTGCTGGCCACAGCCCAGATCCATTCCTGGAGACCAGCCCAGACCCCACTGGCATTCCTAGTCCCAGCTTCCTCTTGCCCCTGTTCCCCATGGCAAATTCCCAACAGCCGATGCCACCTTTGCTACACCATGGGCCTGCAGGCCTGCTCTGCCCTACGAGTCTCCTGCTTGAGTACAGACAGGGTTGGGGTACCAGAAGGGAGGTGGAGTATCAGAGAAAGGGGGATCTGCGGGATGACAGCCTGACCTCTAGGCTCCAGGGTTTCCCCACAGCCCCAGAGATGCCACCTACCCCGATAAGAACACCAGGGGAGTCCCAGTGACTTCCTGTCTATCCGCTGGCAACTCCTCCACCCCTGACACCCATGCTCCATCCCCCATGCCCTCTGGCCTCAGGGCCCCTGGCTTGTGATAGAGCAGCAGGGGCTGGGCCTGAGACCCTGGGCTGGGACCTTCACTTGCTAGGTGCATCTGGGGAGGTTTCTTAACCTCTCTGTGCCTCAGATCATCTAGTAAATGAGGGCACATGCCTTTGCCTTGTCTGCCTTCTAAAAGTAAAGGGAAGAAGCCAGGCGCAGTGGCTCACGCCTGTAATCCCAGCACTTTGGGAGGCCGAGGCGAGTGGATCACCTGAGGTCGGGAGCTCGAGACCAGCCTGACCAACATGGTGAACTCTGTCTCTACTAAGGATACAAAAGTAGGAGGGGTGGTGGCGCGTGCCTGTAATCTCAGCTACTCTGGAGGCTGAGGGAGGAGAATCGCTTGAACCCAGGAGGCGGAGGTTGCAGTGAGCTGAGATTGTGCCATTGCACTGCAGCCTGGGCAACGAGAGTGAAACTCTGTCTCAAATAAATAAATAAAATAAAATAAAATAAAATAAAAATAAAGGGAAGAAAAGAGACAGCGTCAGGAAATTGCTTCAGCAGGTACCTAGGGAGCATTTGTGAGGTGAGGGCTTTGTCTCTGGGACTCCTTCCCCACCACCAATCCAGGACCTAGCCCAGCACCCCTGGGATGAAGGGGTAGAGCCAGAGTGTCCAGTTCTATGTCTGGTGGCCATAGATGATAATAATAAAGCTATTATGTAATCCTGGCAACCAGGCACTGTGCTAGGCCCATTACAGGGATCAGCCCACGGACTCCTCACCATACCCCAAGAGGCAGAAGCCACTTTACAACTTTTTTTTTTTTTTTTTGAGATGGGGTCTCACTTTGTCCCCTAGGCTGGTGTGCAGTGATGCGATCTTGGCTCACTGCAGCCTCTGCCTCCTGGGTTCAAGCAATTCTCCTGCCTCATCCTCCCAAGTAGCTGGGATTATAGGCATGTGTCACCACACTTGGCTACTTTTTGTATTTTTAGTAGAGATGGGGTTTCACAACGTTGGCCAGGCTGGTCTCAAACTCCTGACCTCAGGGAGCCACTTTATAATGTGGATTTTACAGATAGGGCACGGGGGTTCAGGAACACAATGGAGGTTCCACCCAGGCAGTCTGACTCCAGAACTCCCACCAGGACTCCAGGCCCCTTACCAAGCCAGTCTCAGCCTGCACACCCCTCACCCCCCCTCAGTGGAGGGCCTCAGGAAATGCAGACTCCTTCCCTCTTGGGGCACTTAGGAGGTGTGGAGGGGCAGGAAGGGTCCCCAACTCTGATGTCTTGTGCTCCAGCAGAGCTGCAGGCTCAGCCTCCCTGCTCCCTCTGAGAGCTGGTGCCGTCCACAAGGTCAGGGGGTGAGCTACCTGTCTCAGAGGGAAGCCAAGGAGTCGTTCAGCTAGGGCATTGCAGATAAGACACTTGCCACATCTACAGGGAGGTCTAAATGGTCTCTAAAATCTCTTCCTACTCACAGGTTATTTCACTTGGGCCATTTTTCACTAATTCATGTATGCATCCACTAACCTGATATTTGCACAGCAACTACTGGGTACCAGGGCCTTAGATTTATTTAGAAAACAAACAGTCCACAGAGCAGGCAGCAGAGGTGTGATGAGCCTTGGGGTCGGCATCCAGCTCCACTGACCGGCTGGTTTATCTCCCTTAGCCTCAGTCTGCTCATCTGCAGAATGGACGTGATAGCAGTATCTATCCATGGAGTTGTGAGGACTAAACGAATGCTAAGCGCTTCCACCCATGGCTGGCACGTGGCTGAGTGCTCAGTAAACATTTGCCACATCAAAATCCAGAGGAGAATTTAAATTACTAACCTTTGGGCTGTGCGAAATGGCTTACACCTGTAATCCCAGCACTTTGGGAAGCTGAGGTGGGTGGATCACTTGAGGCCAGGAGTTTGAGACCAGCCTGGCCAACATGGCAAAACGCTGTCTCTACTAAAAATACAAAAAAGTAGCCAGACATGGTGGTGCACACCTGTAGTCCCAGCTACTTGGGAGCCTGAGGCGGGAGAATCACTAGAACCCAGGGGGCAGAGGTTTCAGTGAACCGAGATTGTGCTGCTGTACTCCAGCCTGGGTGACAGAGAGAGACTCTGTCTCAAAAAATAAAAATAAAAATAAATTACTGACCTTTTAAACCATTCTGGCTGCAGTGTTGCCTCCTCATATTAGAACAATAGGAAAACTTTCCTGCATTCTGGCCACATCTGGAAGGTGGTCTCCATGCCACTGCTCTGCAGCCAGCACTAGGATCAGCCCCACCATCCTCACCATGCTTTCTAGAAAGGAAATGGTATTACCATGCCTCCTGCAATCAGTTCATCAGATCAGTTCTCCACTCTCTGTATCCTGTGGTCACACCCAAGTTCTGTCAATACGTGATCATCCACCTGTGCACTGTCTGGGGTCTGACTCCAGCCCTGGGTCTATCACTCTCCAGCTGTGTGGTACTGAGCAGGTCAGGGCCCTCCTCTGAGCCTCAGTGTTCCTCATCTGTGAAATGGGAATAATGACAGGACCTGTCCTTCTGTGTTTTCAAGCGAATCACATGAAGACACCTGGGGCCGAGGGGACACAGAACCACTCTGAAACACTCGGTGCCAACCGAAAGGCTCCCCTGACAGACCCAGCAGCTCTGAGGAGTGCCTATCCCCGTTTTACAGACAAGGAGATGGAGGGTGACCGAAAACAACTCAGAGCAATCCACCAAGCCTCCATGAGTCAGTAGCATCAGGCCACTTCCGTGTGTTCCGTGACACTGCAGAGCTGTCCTGGCATGGCATCAGGGGCCTCTCCAGGTTTGCCCTGTGTTTTGAGTTACCTGAGTTCTGCCAGGGTCGAGATAGGAGCAACTGAGTCACCTCTTCTGGGGGCATTTTCAGCCAGGCCTCCCCATGCCTCCTCAGAGTCAACAGCTGCTGTGTCAATTACACAGAGGAAACAGGTGAAAACCAAATGTCAAGACTAGGGGGCAGAGGCTGTGGCCTAGAACAAAGCAGTTCACACTGAGCATATCCCTGGCACCCAGTGGCTCTCCTCCCAGCCCCAGAGCAGGCCTGGCCTACCCGCAGATCTCTTTCTGGGACCAGATGTCCCTCCTGGCTCCTCATCTCCCTACTGTCATCTCTGCCTAGAGAAATGCCATCCACCCCCCTTTATGGCCCAGTTCAAGTGCCCCTTCTTCCAAGAAGTCCTCTTGGAGTTCCCCCATCCTCTTTTATAGGAAGTCAGGCTCTGAACCCCTGAACCCCTGAACCCCAAAGTCCCACATCCCTTCACTTATAAGAAGACTGACATCCAACACTCCCAAGCACCTCTCTGTGGCAGGTCCATTCCTAAAACTGCATGGATTGATTTATTTAATCACCATAACAATCATTTGAAGGGAATTACATAGGGGGTTATAGACAGGGAGACTGAGGCCTAAAGAGATTTAGGAACCTGCCCCAGAGCACACCAGCAATCAGTGCCAGTGACAGGACTTGAATCCATATCTCTGTTGGACCATAGGTCCATGATTTATCTCTAGGTCATACAGTTTCTCAGTGAATGTATTTTATTCATACATTCAACGAACACTTCCTAAGTGCCCACCAAGTGCCAGGCCTCAAGCTGGGCTCTGCATACATGACAGAGCCCAGAAACCATCCCTGCCTTCACGGAGCTGATAGCTTGATGAGGAAGTAAGGTAAAAAATTAAACAATCAACGAAGTAATTAATCAAATAATTCAATAAATATGAAGACAAATACATGTAATGGGAGGGCAATTTAAAAAGCAGCCTAAACAACGAAAGAGTGAAAATGAAATGAAATAGAAAATTCACTTTAGCCAGGTAATTAGGGAAGGCTTCTTGGAGGAGGTGACGTTTGTAACAAGGTCCTGATGGCTAAGGAGGAGCCAGCCTTGGAAAGAGTGGGCCTGGGGCTCAGCACACCAGGCAGAAGGAACAGCATGTGCAAAGGCTCAGAGTGAGGAATATCCTCAGCATGTTGGAGAAACTAGCATCTGGTAATTGTGACTGGAGCACAGAGGCAAAAGAGATGAGGGCAAAGAGCTGGGCTGTGAAGACAGAAACGGAAGCACAGTTTTAGTCCCAGGGCAGCAGAAAGCTATGGGTGGATTCAAACAGGGAGTGAGGGGACCAATTTATATTTCAAGGAGGGTAGCTGAAGGACTCAGCTCTGCTCTGACGAGATAAAGGCTATTGATCAATGCTAGGCCCAGCAGCCTCTCCTGCATGCCAGACCAGGCATAATTATCTCCACTCTTTTGTTTTTTAGTTTGCTTTCTTCATTGCCCTTTCATTACATATATTTGTCTTCATATTTACTGAATTACTTTGATTAATTACTTCATTGATTTTTAATTTCTTCTCTTACTTCCCCATCAAGAAATTGAACTGCTGGCTGGGCGCAGTGGCTCATGCCTAAATCCCAGCACTTTGGGAGACAAAGGCAGGCGGATCACTTGACGTCAGGAGTTCGAGACCAGCCTGCCAACATGATGAAACCCGGTCTCTACTAAAAATACAAAAAATTAGCCAGGTGTGGTGGTGGACGCCTGTAATCCCAGCTATTCAGGAGGCTGAGGCAGGAGAATCGCTTGAACCTAGGAGGTGGAGTTTGCAGTGAGCCAAGATCGTGCCACTGCACTCCAGCCTGGACGACAGAGAGAGACTCCGTCTCAAAAAAAAAAAAGAAAAGAAAAAAGAAAAATAAATTCAGCTGCTAACACCACAGGATCCTGATAGCCAGAGGTCACTAGGGACCAAGCAGAAGCCTTACAGAAGCCCCCCAGGGTAGAGGGTAGGAAGGCAGCCCCCCTACCCCACTCCCAGGGAGGAGACACTGGAACTGGTCTACCCAGAGCAGCTGAAAGGCAGGCAGTCGGTCCACCCACCCGTGCAGGCCCTGCAGCCTTGGGCCCCTCAGTCCTGGACGGGCCAGAGCTGGCCTCCTCCACCCCACATTAGTGGTGGGCTACTAAACATTAACAACTGGCTCTCTAAGTGTTGTTTGGATACCTATATTGCTATTTTTCATTTACATTAACAAAGAAAAAGGGAAACAGCAAAGATATGTCAGTATCTCATTTGTCCATCAATGACGTGAGCAATTTTTTGCCAAGTGGGATAATAGTCTTCAGATACTGGAATCTTTGCTGAATCTGATTTTGAATACAGGTTTTGAATAGTTGGCTGAATCCGATCATGGTTTTCAAATTGTTTGTGCTGTTCATGATGTAACTGCTACAGACATGACATATCGATTGCATGGAATGTGCCGTAATAACATTTCATCACTTTGTCAACTCTATCTAGACAATCAACAAAACAACAAAGCAAGTCCTGATTTGTAACATTTGCAGATTTCCATGGTTTTAATATTCTCTGACTAGGTGCAGTGTCTGTAATCTCAACACTTTGGGAGGCCAAGGTGCGAGGATCGCTTGAGACCAGGAGTTTAAGACTAGCGTGGGCAACCTACTGAGACTCGCCCCAATCTCTACCTAAAAAAAAAAAAAAAAAAAAAAAAAAGGAAAGTTGTAATACATAAATACTTCTGCCATGGCCAATTGCAAGATAGCAAACGAGCACAGCATTTGGAAAAGGTGCACAGAAACTCACCATTCTTTCTGCTCTACAAATGCAACAGATGGCAACCTCAAGAGCACAGAGGGATTCATTTGCTATGGCGATCACAGCAAAGGGCTACAAACGGGGTGGCTTGATCAGAAATGTATTCTCTCCCAGTTCTAGACATTAGAAGTCCAAGATCAAGGTGTCGGCAGGGTTGGTGCCTCTGAGGGCTATAAAAGAGAATCTGTCCCACACCTCTCCCCTGGTTTCTGGTGGTTGGCTGGCCGTCTTTGGCACTGCTTGGCTTGTAGAAATTTCACTCCGATCTCTGCCTTCATCTTCACATGGTGCCCTCCTTGTGTGTGTGTGTCTCTGCCCGATTCCCCCATTTTATAAGCACACCAGTCATATTGGATTATGGCCCATGCTAATAAACGCCAATTAACTTGCTTACTTTTGTAAAGACCTTATCTCCAAATAAGCTCACATTCTGAAGTACTCAGGGTTAGAACTTTAACATAGGAATTTAGGGCAAAGAGGAAGAGGATTCAATCTATTACAATGAATGATGGTGGTAAAATAATCAGAAAGTGTTTCATTCTGAATATTTATTATCTTTTTAAATATACAGTCATGAGTCACTCAACAAGGACACGTTCTGAGAAATGTGTCATTAGGTGATTTTGCTGTTGTGCAAACATCATAGAGTGCACTTATCCAAGCCTAGAGGATGCATTTTAAAATGTATATATTCTTACATGGAAAGCCAAATGTCCCAGCACCATTACTGAATATCAATCATTTCCCCCTAGTTGACCTGCAAGGCCAATATCAAGTGCTGTATGTAGCTTTCTCTACAAGCCCCATATAATCTTATGGGACCACCATCATCTATGTGGTCTATCATTGCCCAAAACATCATTATGCAATGCATGACTGTAATTTAATTTTGTGTATGTAGGCCGGGCGCGGTGGCTCAAGCCTGTAATCCCAGCACTTTGGGAGGCCGAGACGGGCGGATCACGAGGTCAGGAGATCAAGACCATCCTGGCTAACACGGTGAAACCCCGTCTCTACTAAAAAATACAAAAAACTAGCCGGGCAAGGTGGCAGGCGCCTGTAGTCCCAGCTACTCGGGAGGCTGAGGCAGGAGAATGGCGTAAACTCGGGCGGCGGAGCTTGCAGTGAGCTGAGATCTGGCCACTGCACTCCAGCCTGGGCAACAGAGCGAGACTCCGTCTCAAAAAAAAAAAAAAAAAAAAAAAATTTGTGTATGTAATTTAATTCTTAACAGTGGCTATGTTTAACAACCAACTCACAAAATGCCTAAAAATTTAACCACCATTCTTGCAAGCCAAAACAGCAAGCTCCAACATGCCCCTGGTCCTTGCCTGCCCTCAGCCCTGTCCTGGGTCTGTATCTCACCTCCCTGCAGGCTCCTCTGAGCGGCGGGTCAGGAAAGCTGTATTCAGGTCCCATACATCTCCTCTGAGGAACCTCCAAAGCCTGGTCTCCTCCTACCCAGGAGGGGTCCTGAAGAAAAGACACTCCAGGGACAAGCTGCGGTCACAGGGCTGTCCAGCCTGACCAGTGGAGAGCCGAAGCTGTCCAAGTGCTCAGCTGAGCCAGGAGATGGCTCAGAAAGCACAACCCAGTTTTGTCCTCTGGGGTCACCAACCATCTCATTTTGCTGGGGACTGTCTCTGCTTAGCACTGAAAGCTCTGCCTCCCAGGAAATCCCTTAGTTCCAGTAAACTGAGAGCTGGTCACCCGCAGCTCATGGTCATATGGTCACAATAAAAGGAAAATGCTTATACAGTCGGCCCTCTGCACAAGTCATGGGGGGCATGACTGAAGGACTTGAGCATCCTACAATTTGGTCCACCACAGATATTGGGGGATGACTGTAATATAAAATTCAGTGAAATAAGCAGAAAACAAAAGCAATGTCTCCACCTGTCTCAGGGACCTGTTTCCCCACTCAAAGACAGGGCTGCTACCCAGGGGCCACTTGGAAAAGCTCTGCACAGAGTGAACAATGATGTCAAATTGATGCTTCCAGGGCAAGCTGAGAGGTGGCAGGGATGAGAGGCAAGGAGAGGCAGCCCTGAGGAGGGCGCAAGCACAGGACCCTGGAGTTGGATTCCAGTCCTCGCTGTGTGACCTTGAGGAAGTGACCTACCTCTAGGTGCCTCAGTTTCTCCATCTGTGACAGGTTTCTTCCTCACTGGGTGGTTGTGCAGCTTTAGTGAGATCAACCATAGACAGCACAGTGTTGGGCTTATTGCCAGCACTTAAGCAGTGCTTTTAGGAAGCCAAACCAACTGATAGCATTGTGCGTGCCTTTTTTTTTTTTTTTCCATTTTAGAATTGTTTCCATTATAGCTGTTCTAATGCTATTTGTGCAATCAAAACAAAACCAAACCAAACCCACAAGTATCTAGGTACATAAATCTATGTAAATATAATCTGAAACCAAACGTTGGACTGTGGTGGGGTTGCACTGGGGCTGCCCCCCAGCTGTCACAGCTGGCCCCAAAGCACGCCATACTTGGAGGCGTGGCTTTAGAAGAGCTGACAGGAGATGCAGTGGTGCCTCCCTGAGGTTATGCCAACTCATGCCAGAACTATAACCCAAGCAGGCAGCTCTGGCTGCTGAAGAAAGAGAGGGCAAGTGGGCGCAGCTCCTAAGACAGACAGGGTGTTTGTGTTTCCGGGACAGTCTGGCACAGACGTGGCTCAGGCCCACCTCTGCAGCCTGACACAGATTCTATTCACCCTGCAGACTGGTCTCAGCAGTGTGGGGCTGCGGTGGCCCCACAGGGAGGAAACTGAGCTGCACTGCACAGAAGGGGAAGCCACGTCCCCCAGTTGCCTAGGGATAAAGCCTTCTGCTTTTCCACTTGTCTCTGAATTCCTGTCCCAGTAATTAGTATTTCTTGTGCAGGCTGAAAAGAGCAAAATACTTAGGGTGTAACATGTAAGGAGGTGCCCACCATCAGTGCCAATGGCCCTGCACCTCACTTTAATCTTCATGTGATTCTGTTAGGCAAACTCTATTATTATCCCATTCCATTGTCCAAAAAAGGAAAAAAAAAAAAAAGAAAAAGAAAAAGAATAAGGCTCAGAGAGCTGATGTTACTTGCCCTGGAAAGTGACAGAGCCAAAATTCAAACCCAGACCCATCAGATTCCAGCACCTAATGGCTTTTTCAGGGACCTTCCTCAGGGCTCATAATTTTAAAGCCAGAAGGCTCCCGCAATCCTCAATTCCTACCCCCATTCCTGCCCATGTACCCATTTTACAGATGGGGAGACCAAGGTTCAGAAAGGTGGGGAGTCTGTGACTTCATGAGTGAACAGCCTTTGTAAATGCAGACACATCATGAACAGGACCCTTCCTCTACCCCAAATAAAGCTACCAGGAGCTCACATCTGGGAAAAGGGACTACAAGGGTGGGGACCGTGCCACCCGCACCCTTTCAGGGGCCACTGTGTGCTAGGCAAAGCCTTTCTTCACTGCTAGGGGCCCCTACAAGTCCCAGGCTTGCACCCTAACCCCGTGTTTCTTTGCTGTCTGCCCGCAGTCCCCGAGCTCATGTCTCTCCGGGCTGAAGAGGCCTTCAGGACATTTTTTTTTTGAGATGGAGTCTCACTCTGTTGCCCAGTCTGGAGTGCAGTGGCACCATCTCGGCTCACTGTAACCTCCACTTCCTAGGTTCCAGTGATTCTCCTGCCTCAGCCCCCCGAGTAGCTGGGATTACAGGCGTGCACCACCACACCCACCTAATTTTTCTATTTTTAGTAGAGACAGGGTTTCACCATGTTGGCCAGGCTAGTCTCAGACTCCTGACCTGAAATGATCCGCCCGCCTCGGCCTCCCAAAGTGCTGGGATTACAGGCATGAGCCACCGTGCCTGGCCTGCATTGGTAATTTTTTAAAGCTCCTTCCACCCCTATACACCCTCACCCCCACCCCCGCCCGATGGCCCCAGGTGACTGCAGGGTCAGGGCACATGAGTCAGGTGGTTTCGCCCTTAGGGTCCCAGGTATCCAGTGCTCGGCGCTTTGCCAGTCTCAGCCACTGGCTCAGACTTTCCCCTGGAGACAGAGAGGCTATGGGGGCAGTGATCTGGAAGGCCAGCTGTGTAAAAGTCCCTGAGGGTCAAAGTCTAGACCCGGCAGTGGTGGAGAATAAAACACTGGGAGGCTGCACCTGCCGTTCTGCAAATACGCCTGCCCCTGCCTTAGCAGCAGGAGGCCTCAGCCAGCCCTCAGCGGGAACCCAGCCAGGGCCACCCACCCCAGCCATGCTAAGCCTCTGCCAGAGTGAGAGAGGCCCGTGTCACAGTCACTCTCAGGGTGGGCCAGAGGGTATCACAGAGACAGGCCGGTCCTGGAGCCACGCACATCAGGGGCTGGGTGCCACCTCCAGCACCAACTCATAGTGACTTTGGGCAAGTCCCTTTTCCGTCTTGAACCTCAGTGGGCCTAGTCTTGGCAACTGTGTGGTCGAGTGTCCAGTCCAGGGTCTAGACCAGAGTCAGTGGCAGCAAACAGCCTTGTTATCAAGAAGCAACATAACAAGAAGAAAGGAGAAAAAAGATAAGCTGATTTTTCCTTTTCTGAGTGTTTGTAGAAGTCAACAGACAATGTCCAAGGTTAATAAATCAGGAAATGGCAGTATAAGCATGTTATTTATGGCTCTGGAGGTAACGCCACATGAGCTCAAACTATTAGAAGTGGTTGCCTCTGGGAATGGGGCTTGCAGGAAACTGGGGCTTTTCATTACAAGTCCTTTTTACCAGTTCATGTTTTTTTAATGTCTGTTTAGAATTATTTATTAAAAAGTGACCCTGCCCCTCCAGTGTTGATTTTCCAGGTCATCACTGTTAACAGAAGTGTTTTTGGCCTATAAGGCCATGTATAGGATTAAGTGCTCAGACTGTGGAGTTGGGTTACCAGAGTTCAAATCCCTGCTCTGTAACTTACCAGCTGTGCCGCCTTGGGCAAATTACTTAACCACTCTGTTCCTGTTTTCTCATATGTAGAATAGGAGTAATAATAATTCAATGCTCCTGGTATATACAGTAAACATTCAGTAACTGCAAGACATTTTATTATATATCCCTTTAATTCATATATGCAATTGTTTTACAAAAATAGAATTAGTATGCTATACATAGTGTTTGCAACTTGCTTTTCTTTCTCTTGCCAAGTTATAATGGATATCATTTCAGCTTAGAATGTACAGTTCTATTTCATTCTTTTTAATTAATACAAGAACTCCATTGCATAAAATGTAAAATTATTTAGCCATAACCCTCTACTGAAGGAAATTTAGGGGTCCTATTCTTTGGTGTAATATACTTTGCAGTAATTAACATATATATTTTGGCACACATGTGGCTATTTCTAAAGGATAGATACCTAAAAGAGGGATTAATAGGTTATAGAATTGTGCAATTAAAAATTGTACAGATACTTGAGCCGGGGAGGTCAAGGCTGCAGTGAGCATGATGGCACCACTGCATTTCAGCCTGGGTGACACAGCAAGACTCTGTCTAAAATAAAAAGGCATAGACACTGCTAAATTGCCCCCCTTAAAAAGTAGTACCAATTTAGAGTTCCAGCATTTCCATTCCAATGTGGAGGTGATCTCTCTAGATTGGCAAAAAATTGTTTTAGTGTGCCTATTGTAATTCTGAGTGGAACCGAGCATATTTTCGTAACTTCATCATCCATTTTTATTTCTTCTCCTGTGAAACAAATGTTTATATCCTTTACCCAACTGAAAAAAAGTAATACTGTTTATTAAACTTCAAAAACATTTCAGCATTCTAAACATACAAAAAATATTAATAACAGAATGTTGCAAATCGTGTTTACGGAGAGAAGGTTCCTGAACTTTCATTGCAGTGGCTCTTTGCTTTACTGACAATGAAGAGCTCTAGAGTTTGTTTAAAAACCACCACACTTAACTAAAAAAACAAAACAAAAACTAAACACTTCTCATGCCAGCTGACCCCCCACCTTTTCCCCTAGCTAAGAATGGCAGCAGAAAGCTGTCACCATATACAGAAACAAGACAACTTGAAGCTAAATGAATGCCCACTGCAGTCAACCAGTCTAGCGTCACGGTGCATGCCCTGAGCTATGGCCCCTCCAAAAGGCACCTTCCCCACAGCCTCAACGCCAGACAAGAAGCATCAAGAGCTTGCCTCAGTTGTTTTATTCTTTTTACAAACTATAGACGTATGTAGTTGATAACTCAGGATTTCTAGCCAATAACCACATAGTTAACACCATCTTACAAATTATAAAAATCCCAGAAACACGTTTTTTTTTTTTATTGGGGTTTTTTTTTCTCGTTTTTTTTGGTTTTTTTTCGCTCTGTCCCCCATGTTGGAGTGCAGTAGTGCAATCTTGGCTCACTGCAACCTCTGCCTTCTGGGTTCAAGCAATTCTCGTGCCTCAGCCTCCCAAGTAACTGGGACCACAGGCATGCGCCACCACGCCCGGCTAATTTTTGTATTTTTAGTAGAGACAGGGTTTCGCCATGTTGGCCAAGTTTGTCTCGAACTGCTGACCTCAGGTGATCTGCCTACCTGAGGCTCCCAAAGTGCTGGGATTACAGGTGTGAGCCACCACGCCCGGCCCAGAAACATCTTTAAATGCCCTGTCACACCAACAGCAAAGTGCACAGAGTGAGAATATGAGAATGCCTTTTCATTTTAAAATGTTTGGAGGCCGGGCATCGTGGCTCATGCCTGTAATCCCAGCACTTGGGGAGGCCAAGGCTGGCGAACGGTGAATGGCTTGAGCCCAGGATTTCAAGACCAGCCTAGGTGACATGGTGAAATACCACCTCTACAAAAAATTTAAAAATTAGCCATGTATGGTGGCATGCACCTGTAATCCCAGCTACTGGGGGAGCTGAGGTGGGAGATTCGCCTGAGCCCAGGAGGTGGAGGCTGCAGTGAGCCGAGATCACACCACTGCACACCAGCTTGGGCGACAGAGCAAGACCCTGTCTCAAAAAACAAACAAACAACAAAAAAAAGGTTTGGAATTATGTACAACTTTGATACAGTTTCAGGGTGCTCTGGACACCCATGGCCACTTTATGTAAACCACTGACAGTTTCTAGAGCGCTCTGAGAGACTACAACATGATCGTGATCAAATTTTGTAAGTAAAACTAATGAGGGCAACAGATACTTCTCAAATAAGAGATGAGTCAATTACAGCAGCGGTCCTCAACCTTTTTGGCACCAGCGACCGGTTTCACAGAAGAAAATTTTCCACAGACAGGGGCCGGGGGTGGGGGCAAGGGGGATGGTTTTGGGATGAAACTGTTCCACCTCAGATAATCAGGCATTAGTTAGATTCTCTTAAAGAGCGCTCAACCTATATCCCGCTCACACGCAGTTTACAACAGGGTTCAGGCTCCCATGAGAATCTAATGCCACCGCTGATCCAACAGGAGGCTCAGGTGGTAATACTTGCTCACCCACCGCTCACCTCCTGCTGTGATGCCTGGTTCCTAACAGGCCACAGGTGAGTACTGGTCCATGGACCAGGGGTTGGGGACTCCTGAATTCTGACACTCCTCTGCTCTAAGATATTGACAAGGAGATGCATAAACAGGTTTTTTAATTCATCCTCTTCCTCGTCTACCTTTTTCAGGCAATTTTAACTTTGGCGCCATCAAACTTTCCTTGAGACTTAGAGTCAGTGACACCCTTCTCACACTTCTTCAGTTCACTGCCTTAGTGATGTCAGGCTGCTTTGCACTGTCACTCAAGTTGTTCCATATCTCACTCAGCTTTTTTGCCACATCTCCAATAGAGATGCCAGGGTTTGTGGATTTGTCCTTGGGGTGGAATACTGAACAGAACAGGAAGAATCCAGATGGTAGCCTTTTGGGGGCTTTAGAGTCCTCTTCTTGCCTCCCTTAGCTGGTCTGTAATCCTTTATTTCTCAATCATAGAGTACTTCAACCACCTCAGTCATTTCATCAGGCTTAGACTTCTCTTTTCCACACATTGCCTTCCACCTCTCAGAGCACTTCTTGGAAATTTCTGTGAAATTGACAAGTACCTCTGGGTTTTTCTTCCTGTGTTCTTCTCTGACATCTGCATAAAAAAGGCATAACCAGATATCTCACCTTTTGGTTTCTTGGAGGTCATCTTTAGCCATCCTGACTGTATTGTTCGCTAGTCTGGGCAACGCAGGGCACCTGCTTTACGCATTTTTAATTGGGCTTTTTGCCACTTTCTTACTGATTCATAGGACCTCTTTGCATATTAGAAACCTTAATTCTTTAACACATATGAGCCAAATATTTTCCCAGGGTCTTCTGCATGCTTTTAGCTAAATTCTTGGTGTCATTGGTCATAGAAAAGTTTTGCATTTTTATAGTTAGATGTAGTCTTTCTTTATGATTTCTGGTTTTCATGTCTTGCTTTAAAAGGCTTTTTCTGATTGGAATTTATTTTAAAAATACTCTCCTATATTTTCTTTTTAATACTTTTATAGTATCTGTTTAACATTTAATTCATCTGGAATGTTTGTGTGCATGAACATGTTGTGAGGTAGGAGTCTAATTTTTTGTGGGGTGAGTCTTTTTAAAATTTGATAAATAATAGTCATACATACTTATGAGGTACATGTGATATTTTGATCCGTGCACACAATGCGTAATGATTAAATTAGGATAATTAGGATAACCATCACCTCAAGCATTTATTATTTCTTTGCATTGGGAACCTTCCAAATCTCCTATTCCAGCTATTTTGAAATAAACTATAAATCCTGTTAACTATAGTTACCGTACTAGGATCTAATTTTGTTTGCATCTAAATGGAGAACCAATTGTCCCAACATAATTTATCGATTAAGTCACCCTTTCCTGCCTGACTTGTGATGTCCCTTTGTCAAAAGCGTCTCTCTGTCATTTTATGCATTCTTCTTGTGGTTGGCACATGGCAGGACTCATGAATGTTGACTTTGGGAGCAGCTGAAATGTCGGCTGAATGAGAGCGAGCATATGCCACAGTGCAGTTGACCAGAGCTCACCTTGCAGCTCAGAACTCAGAACCAGAAATGAATATGAATGGCTCCCAACATCAGTTAATATTTGTGGCTTTGGTTTTGATGTTGTTTTCAAAACAACTTTGCTTACCTACAATAATTTTTCCACATATTAAGTGTACAGGGTGATGACCGATGACTTGGCAAACATGTACACTCTTGGACCAAACATGCCAACCAAATAATACAGAACACGTCCATCTTTCCAGAAAGTTCCCTTGGGGCTCTTTGCAGTCAACCTCCCCTCCACTTCCACCCCAGGCAACCACGACTATCTGAAACCACACGTGTGTAGCACATTGATAACATTGTCAGAGAAATAAATAACCCAGCTGCAGCACGAGCTTGTTGGCTGAGGAGGAAGGCCAACTTCCCCTAAGGGACAGGACTTCTCTCTTGAGGCCGACAAACTCCTCCCTGGGCTGGTTTGGTTAAGAAGAAATGGGATAACCCAAACCAGGTCTCCCCAACTTCAGGTAGGCAAGTTCTGTTCCAGTGGTTTTTCAACAAGTCTAGAAACTGGCCAGATATTTACTTAATATTTTCTTCTAGATCAATTGGTCTTTCTACATGTAATTCAAAATGATCACTTTTAAAATAAAATATAATATCCCATTAAATGATGAAGGGCACATGCCATAATTAACAAAGGACTAGTGATTATGCAAAATGAAAAATGAATCTTCTGTGTCATCTGAAATCATATGAATACTGCCTCGGGGGCAACCACAGACATGAAAGAGGTAAGGGAAAAGCAGAGGAAGAATCTGGAACTTCATTCAGGTTGGAGGCTGGTGGTTAGAGGGGAGGCAGAGGGGCACAAGGGCTGTCTCAGCAGAGCTAAGGGGTGAGGGCTCCCTTCATCACTAAAGCAAAGGATTTGCTTTGGGAACAAACCTGAGTCTACACGATCCCTCCCTGCAAGGCCATGAGAAGGTAGAGAAACATCCCCTTAGCTCATAGGTTCTAGGACCTTCCAGCCATAAAAGGAAACAGAGCGGTTTTTGAGGGGCCACTCAAGGGGAAAATACCTTTGGAGTCAGACAGACTGGGATTCACTTCTACTTAGGTGACATTGGGGAAGAGAGTAAACAGAAAGGCCTCAGTTTTCTCATCTGTATAATGGATATAATAGTAGTACCTCATTGTAAGGACTGAAAGAAGTGTGGTTTATAAAGCACATTGCCCAGAAATGATAACCAGTCACCTTTCATTTGCCCTAGGATCCTGAAGGATACAAACACGTGGATATCAGCCTTTGCCCAGTGATTGAGTAGTTAATAAAATCAGTCCCCACTGAAAGAAGTGGGGCTGGCAGTCATGAGTTTTATTAACTAATTTCTCGTTAAAGTTTTGCCAGTGGGAGCAGTTAACTGCCTGTAGGCTGGCAGCCCTAACTAAATGAGAATGGATTCGGGGGTTGGCCTAGAAGCAGGGCAGGATTTGGGTGAGCAGAGGCTCTGGCCACAGAGGGCCTGCAGCACCTACTCCGGAACGCCTTGGCCAAGGCCTCTCCCAGTTCTGGCTTCCTCTGAGGGTGGAGGCAAGGGGCCTGCAAGGGCCTGGCAGAGGCAGGAAGCGGGCATCGGTGGGCTGGGAATTACTTTTTGCATGACTGAGCTGACCCTTTCCCAGGCCCTGTGCAAATTAGCTCCTGCAATCCCGCAGGGTCTGCCAGGTGAGTGCTGCTGCCACCTGCAGGCACAGGTGAGGAGTGCTCGGTGGTCACGTCCTTGCCCCAGTGCCCACACTCAGCACTGCCCTTTCCCCCGCGGGAGCAGACGGAGATCAGGGCCACACACTAGGAGGGACCGTCACACCTTTGCCTGATGGGCAGGGCAGGAGGGGCCCTTGAGACTTATCTCAACTGTGCCTTACCCCATTTCACTGAGGGGGTGGGGAGGACTGGAGCCCAGAGAAGGACAGGGACTGGTTTGAGGTACAGAGTTAGAGGCTGGAACCCGGGTATCCTGCCTGGGCTCAGGGAAGGCAGGTCTCAGGTGGGCCTGGAGGCCAAGAAAGGGAAGCCTGCCTTCTTGAGTTTGTCCAGCCCAAGGGGAGCAGCAAGTTCTCACCTAGAATTATTCATCCATCCCTGTGAGAAACTGCTGGCCCAAGCCAGATATTGGGTAACACCTACCTAGGTGCTATGGCTGTGGTAACTTTAGAGGCAGTAGATTCTGAAGACTGTGGCTTCTGGGGAGGCAGCTTCATCTCATCAGCTCACTCTCTACCACCCAGCTCTTCAGGGGCCTTGAGTAACTTCAGCAACTCTGATAACAAACTTCCCCGTACAGACACAACACTGGGACTTGGTCACATGAGCTGGTGGCAGGAGGGGAGATGATTAGCCCTTCCTCTTGGTTCACCCCTGGGGAACTTGAGTTCCAAAAAGACAGGACTAGGCTATAGTCACACAGCAGCTATGATGAGAGAGCTGGGACTAGAATCCTGGGAATCCTGTTTTCAATAATGAAGGCAAAATACAGACACTTTGTGGCAAATAAAAACTGAGAAAGTTCACCACCAGCAAACCTTCACTAAAGAAAACTCTAACACAGGTACTTGAGGTGGAAGGGACCCGATCCAGATAGAAGGTCAGAGGTCACAAAAAGAATAAGGAGCAGAGAAAGCGGTAAATATGCAGACAAATGTGCACAAATATTGACTGCATAAAACAGTACTAATCGGCTGGGCGTGGTGGCTCATGCCTGTAATCCCAGCACTTTGGGAGGCCTAGGTGGGCGAATTACGAGGTCAAGAGATCGAGACCAGCCTGGCCAACATGGTGAAACCCCATCTCTACTAAAGATACAAAAAATTAGCTAGGCGTGGTGGCACGCACCTGTAATCCCAGCTACTCAGGAGGCTGAGGCAGGAGAATCATTTGAACCTTGGAACCTTGGAAGTTGCAATGAGCTGAGATCGTGCCATTGCACTCCAGCCTGGGCGACAGGGCAAGACTGTGTCTCAAAAAACAAACAAACAACCAAACAAACAAAATCCAGTAATGATCATATCTAGTAGAGTTTGGAAAAAAATGTAAATACCAGACAACATAACATAGGAATTGGGGTTAGGAAGGCAATAGACTCAAAATGTTCTAATATCAATGTGTTGTCCAGAAGGGTAGAGGTTTTCATTAATTGTAGGCTTTGATAAGTTAAGTGTGCATGTTATAATTTCTAGAGTGAACGCTGGAAGAGGTTACACACTATGGCCCATGGGCTAAATACAGATTGCAGCCTGTTTTTATATAGCCTGCAAGCTAAGGATGATTTCTAGATTTTTAAATGGCTATAAAAAATCTGACTGTGGCCCACAGACCCTAATAAAAGCCACTGACTGTGGCCCACAAACTCTAAAATATATATTATCTGTCCCTTTACAGAATAAAGGTCTCTAACCCCTGTACTAAAGGAATAGAAGCAGTATGTCATTTCAAACAAGCCAAGAGACAAAATTAAATGATAAAATATTTGCAGATAATTTTTTAAGTCCAGAAAGAAGAGAAAAAGAACAGAATAAGCAAATAAGATAAAGTAATGGATTTAATTCTAAACATTTACAAAGTATACACTATGTTTACATTTACATATACATTTACATTAAATATAAATGAACTAAATGCTCCAGTTAAAAGGCAAAGAATTTCAGACTGGATTTGGAATGGGGGGAGGGGAAATTATGGTGTTTACAAAAGAGAAGATACATTTAAAGCATAAGAATAAAGTTTAAAGTAATAAGGTAAAAATACTAATGAAGAGAAAGTTGAAAAATTACCTATGGAATACAGTGTCCAATATTTGAGTGATGGGCATACCAGAAGCCCAATTGCACCATTACACACGTAATACTCATGTAGCGCACAAGCACATGTACTCCCTGAATCTAACACACACACACACACAATTTATTTCACACACGCGCACACACATACACACACACACACAAAGGCAGATGTATTTATATTCATGAAAGACAAAATAAACTTCAAGGCAAAAACCAGAGGTAAAGATAACAAACGTTACTAGGAAGACATAACAATATTAAATTTGTGCCTACAACATAAGCTCAAAATATATAAGCAAAACTTAATAAGACTATGGAAAAATCAACAGCCATAATAGAAGAGTTTAAGACACCTTTGTCAGTTTAATTTTAAAAACAAGACAAAAGAGTATAAAAGATTTGAAGAACTCTGTTAATAAACTAGACTTAATGAGCATGTGTATAACACTGCACACAATTGTTGTAAGATACATGTGTCAAGCAGAACGTTTATAAATTTGGCTCATATTCTGAGCCTAAAACAAATCTTGATAAATTTCTAGGAATTTTAACCATTCATGTAATGTTGCTCTGACCACAATACAATTAAGCTAAAATCGATAAAAAATAACTAGAAAATCCCCATAATGTGGAAAATTTAAAGACATACTTCTTTATAATATATCACAGAGAAGTTACAATTAAAAACTAAAAACATTTTGAGGTGAATAATAATGAAAATATATATATCAAAGCTGGTAGGAAATTTTTCTAAAGTTAATACTTACAAGAAAATATATAGCATATATTAGAAAAGAATAAAGACTTAAAATTAATGAACTAAGTATCCATTTCAAAGAACCTAGAAAAATAATCGTAAATTCAACCCAAAAAGTATAGGAAAGACCAAAGCACAAGTTAACAAAATAGTAAGCATACAATTAAGAAAATGAACAAAAATCAAAATTGGCTCTTTGAAGAGACTAACAAAATTGGCAAACCTCTGGAGAAATAACGAAGACCCTAGGAAAAAAAAGCACAAATAACCTATGTCAGGTAGAAAAAGGAGAACATTATTATGACCATAATTATATAAGAAGATAATATTATGAACAACTTTATGCCAATAAATTTAAAATTTATAAAAAGCCTTAGAAAAGCATTGCTTACCTAAATTGATGTAAGTAGAAATAGAAATTCTGAGCAGTCCTAGACATTCTAGGATTTGTATTTATACTCAAAAATCTTCCCACAGTGAAAACTTAAGACCAGAAAGTTCCACTGGCAAGTTATACCAAACATTCTAGGAACAAATAATAATTCCAAGTTGGCCCCAAACTCTTATGAAGACTCAAACTCGTTTTATGAGGCTGGCATACTCTTGACGCCAAAACCCAACAAGACAGTATGAGAAAGAAAACTTACAGGCTACTCTTTCTCAAGAACATCGATGCAAAAATTCTTTTAAAAAATTAGTAAACTAAATCCAGTAACATATAAAAGGATAATGTTAGGTTTAACAAATGCAACACATAGTTTACATTACCAAAAAAATTAATGTAATTCATGACATTAAAATATCAAAATTCTAATAATGATCGTAATATATGCAAAGAGATGTTTGACAAAATTCAAGATTCATTCATGATTTTAAAACAAACAAAAACCCTTAGCAAACTGGAAACAGAAGGGAACTCCCTAAATTTGATAATATCTGATTAAATATACAGGTATATGAAACCCTACAGCAGATAGTATACTTTCAGGTGAAACTGTTAAAAACTTTTCCCTGGAGATTGGTAACGAGATAAGGAAGCTCACCATTACCACAGCTGTTAAACTCTTGTTCTGTAAGACCTGGCCTGTGTACCAAGGAAAAGAAATAAAATAAAATAAAACATACAAGGATTGGAAAGATAAAAATGAACTTTATCATTCATGGATGATATGATGAGTACATGAAAAATGCAAAGCAATCCACAGATAAACTATTAGATTCAACAAGAGAGTTTAGCAAGGTTGCTGAATACAAAAATCAATCTTAAAACATCATTATGAGGCCAGACATAGTTGCTTATATCTGAAGTCTCAGCACTTTGGGAGGCTGAGGCGGGTGGATCACTTGAAGCCAGGAGTTTGAGACCAGCCTGGCCAGCATGGTGAAATGGCATCTCTACTAAAAATACAAAAATTAGCTGAGCATGGTGGTATGTGCCTGTACTCCCAACTACTTGGGAGGCTGAGGCACAAGAATCACTTGAACCTGGGAGGCAGAGGTTGCAGTGAGCCAAGATGGCACCACTGCACTCCAGCCTGGGCAACAGAGTGAGACTGTATCTCAAAAATAATAATAATTATGTAATACTATATAGTAGCCATAAGAATTAGGAAATGAAAATTTTTAAAAATCACTGCAATAGGCAGCCTCTAAAGCAGTCTCCCAGTGAACCCTACTTCCTGGTATTCACTCCTTTGTGTAATCTCATCTTCTTGTATGGGCTGGATTTAGTGACTAACTTCTAATGAATAGAATATGGCAGAAATCATGGGATGTCCCTTCTGATATTAGGCTGTAAAGAGTGTGGCTTCCATCTTGGATTCTCTCTCTCTCTCTCTCTCTCTCTCTCTCTCTCTCTCTCTCTCATACTCTCTCTCTCTCAGATCACTTGCTCTGGGTGAAGCTAGCTGCCATGTCATGAGGCAGCCCTGTGGATCACCTCCACAGTCAGGCCCTCAGATGAGACCTCAGCCCTGTCCTCCAACTTGACTGAAGCCTCATAAAAGATCGTGAGCCAGAGCCACTCAGCTAGGCCACCTCTGGATTCCTGGCACACAAAAATGGGGAGATAAATATTTGTTGTTTTAGCCACTGAGTGTTGGAGTGATTTGTTACATGGCCATAACTAATATGACCATCATTTATAATACTTCAAAATATATCAAGTACTGAGAAATAAATCTAAATGGAAATGTGCAAAACCCAGATAAAATTCTAAAACTGAATTGAGAAATAATTTAAGACATGCAGAAATATACAAGTTAGGGCACTCACCAGTAGTCTAATACATATGTGGCTGCCTAGTTTATGACAGAGGTGACATTTCTGAACATTGAAGGAAGAGTTGACTTTTCAATAAATGGTGCTAGAACAGTTGGGTATCCCTATGGGAAAAAAATGAAATTTGACCCTAGCATGTACCAGTCACCAAAATCAATTAAAGATCTATGGGTGAAAAGCTATTAAATTTCCAGGCCATAACATAAACTAACCAGAAGTAAGAGTTTAATCAATTAGAATATATTAAACTAAAGAATGGCTGTTTGTCAAAAGACAGCAGGGAAAAAAAGTGAAAAAGAAAATTCATAGAATGGGAGAATATATTGACAATAATATAACTGACAAAGGAGTACTATCCAGAATACATAAATACCTCCTACAAATGGACAAGGAAGAAATGAAGAGTGAGCCTGAGACAAAGACTTGGGTACAGTATATCTAGAAGGTCATGCCAGGAGCAGGAGTTGGTGGGGGAGGGAGGTAGAAACCCAGTTCACAGGCATTGTCAAGGTCACTGCTATAGGTACTGAAGACTGGGTTCCTTTGGGACCTCCAAGGCCCCTGAGAGTTCCAGGGTTGTTTCCATGAAGGTCAGGAGGCTGGAGCATTTCTCCACCATTCCAGGCTTTCCCACATGGTTGGAGGAGTCCCTAGGGTAGAATGTGGAAAGACTGACTCTCTGGCAGTGGGAGGCTCCATGACATGGAGGCTGAAATCAGAGTGATGCTGGCCCCAGATGTGTCTGCTATAGAGCCAAATGACCCAATAAGAAGCTGGAAAAGCATTTGAATAGGCACTTCAAAAGAGGAAATCCAACTGGCCGATAAATACATGCCGGAAATACAATTTAAAATACCAATGAGCCATCGCGACACACCCATGAGATTTCCCCCAAATTAACCATACAGAGTGTGGCTCTATGGAGCACTTAGGAGGGGGCAGAGGATGGCTACATGGGGCTGTAAATTTGTTCAACCACTTTAGAAACCAGGCATTATCTAGTAACATTGAAGATGCTCATGACCTGTGGTTCAGACAGTCCACTTCCAGATACATAGCCTGCAGAAGTACATGCATATTTGTACCTACTCACTTATAAGAATGCTTATAGTAGCATTGTTCATAACAGCTTTAACCTGCAAACATCCCAACATCCATCAGGAAATGAATGGATTAATAAATCAGAGTATGTTCACATATTGGAATAGTATACAGCAATGAACAGGAATGAACTACTTCTACATACAGCAATGCAGATGAATCTTCCAAACATAACGTTGAGTAAAGGAAGGTGAGTTTCATTCATGTAATCTTCCAAAATAAGCAAAACTAAAACTGTATTGTTTCAAAACTAACACGAAAGAGCTAAAACTGTATTGTTTACAACTGTACAGGTGGTAAAATCATAAATAAAAGTGAGAGAGAGATTCCTCTAAGTGTTGGAATAGTGTTTCCCTCTCCAGCACAGTGAGGTTGTGATGGAGGATTGGGGATGGGGGTTTCTGGGGTGGTGGCAATGTTCTCTTTCTTTACCAGGGTTGTAGTTACATAGGGATTTGCTTTATCATTTTTGTTAAACTATGGGTATATCCTGTGTATTCTGCATAGTTCACCATTTTTTAATGCTTAAAAATAAATAACTAGCCCAGGCATGGTGGTTCACACATATAATCCTTATGCTTTGGAAGGCTGCGGCAGGAGGGTCACTTGAAGCCAGGAGTTCAAGACCAGCCTAGGCAATGAAGCAAGACCCCCATCTCTACAGAAAAATTTTAAAATAGCTGGGCATCGTGATGCACACTGGTAGTTGCGGCTACTCAGGAGGCTGAGATGGGAGGATCACTTGAGCCAAGGAGTTTGAGGCTGCAGTGAGCTCTGATTGTGCCACTGCACTCCAGCCTAGGCAACAGAGTAGATCCTGTCTCTGAAAATCCATCAATCTATCAATCAAACTGACCCACACACATCACCAATTCTCTTCCCTCCCTTGGGTTCCTCACCTTAGTTACAGACAGGCCACCCCAACTACACAAGAGTCCAAGACTTCAGCCTTGATGATGCCCCACCCTCACCTGACCTGCAGTGTGGGTTCTACCTCCCAACACCTCCCAGAGCCTCACCCCTCCCTTCATTCCTGGTGGCAGCATGTCCCAGGTGGGGTGGCTCACCATCATCTGCTGCTGATGCTCAAGGACAATCTAGGACAGCTACTCCTCCCTGGATGCCACTCCAACCTGTCTCCACCCACTGCCACAGTGATCTTTTTGAAACACCACTTGGATCAGGAACTCCCCTGGTCAAAGACCTTCAGTATCTCCTTACTTCCCGAGCACCATAATTGGCCCTTCCTTATTTTTCCAGTTTCTCTCCAGCTCCTCCCACCGCCACTCTGCTCACCAAGCCCACTCTCCTGCATTCTCTTTCTCACCCAATCACCCCCAACCCCAAGCCTGTGCCACTTCCCCTCCCTTTTCTCCTGCCTAACCCTATTCGACACTGTGGTCTTGGTGTAGAAGTCACCTTCCATAGGAAACCCTCCTGCCCTGCACCGCCTGACTCAGGCTGGTTGACACCTCTCTCCCCACTCTAACACCCACTAGCGGAAGCAGCCAAGCCCACAGGCTCCAGGCACTCCAGAGAGGTCTGTGTTCCTGCAGCCTGGGTTCCTGGGTAAGGGAACAAATGCAGGGCCTGTCTGAGACCAGAGACTCCCACTGTGCCAGGCACAGCCTGAAAGCAGGTCCGGGGTGCTTCTGAGAAGGAGGCTTCTCAGCCTTAGCAAAGCTTTCCCTGGACCAAGCCTGGAGGGTGCAGAGAACCACGATGAGACCATGAAGTCTAACTCCAGGCCCTTTCCCCGTTTTCCTTCCAGGAGCAAGCAACCTAAGCCACCCAGATTTTTGTTTAACCCAAGGGCCTTCTCCACAAAAGACAAATTGAATTTCCTACCCATGCAGGGGATGGAAGGCCTTGGAGTCTAATGTGATGTAAAAAATAATAAAGAAATATGACATTTTTGCACTCCCAAGCTTGACCACACATATCTCACTATGTTAGCACTGCCTAATACCTCTCCAGGCCCCAGCAAATGGTGAGCCAAAGGTGGGGGAGTGAAGTGGCAGAAGCGGGAACCAGGTCTCCTTCCTTCATAGGGTACCCTGGAGCTGAGCAAGTCCTGGCTCAACAGAAGGTCTCACTGCATGTTGGATAGACAGAGGGTAGATGGACAGGTGTTTGAACATTGGATGGATGGATGGATGGATGGATGGATGGATGGATGGAGAGGTAAACCCACAGACATTAGAATGGACAGATGGACAGATGAGCGGATGAAGGAGGAAGGAAGGATGGATGGATGGATGGATGGATGGATGGATGGATGGACAGATGGATGCACAGACATTAGAATGGACAGATGGACAGATGAGTAGATGAAGGAGGAAGGATGGATGGATGACGGGTGGAGGACAATGGACAGATAGATAGTCAGATGAATGGCTGGATGAAGGAAGAGATGAATGGATAGCTGAGGAAATAGAAGACAAAGGGATAACGGATGGATGGGCAGACAAAAGAATGAACAGATAAATGGATGAATGGACAGACGTATAAATGGATGGGTTAGAACAACAGACAGTCCAACAGATGGATGGACACACTTACCAATGTTCTTCTTTAACAGGACTGGGAAAGTCAAGCCAGGGCCTCAAATCTGCTCTTGTTGGAAATGCTCCTCCTCATAGATGGCAGGGACGTCATCGCCACCCACAGGTGCTGGGACAAGAGAAGAAGGCAGAAGTGGCCAGCCTGACCCCTGGTGGTTGCTATGGGAATGATCACCCCAGAGCCTGGCTTGGCTGCTGGGGGCCGTAGGGGCTGTGAGAAGCTGGGAAGGGTGGGACCTTCCAGAACACTCTGATCTTCTGTCATCCAGGCAGGTTCCCATCAAAACACTCTTGGACACAGTTTGCCACATCTATAGTGTGCTAGGCACTAAAACAGGACTTTGCTTGCACTCTGAAGGACCTAGTCTTGGCCAAACCCTGCTAGAGAGAGCTGCTGGGGCCACCGTGGACAGGTGACTCATACAGCATACATTTATGCATTGCTTGTCACGCCAGGCAGTGAGCCAGGACACTCATCCCTTTCTCATCAGCCCTTGAAGTAACACCCAAGACAACCCCCGTTTGACAGGTGAGAATACAGAACCTCAGAGAGGCCAAGAGGCTTGTGTGGGCCTGTAGCGAGTGAGGGGCAGAACCCAGGCTGTCAGGGAATC
Organism: Macaca mulatta; assembly: GCF_049350105.2. NCBI lineage: Eukaryota > Metazoa > Chordata > Mammalia > Primates > Cercopithecidae > Macaca > Macaca mulatta. The sequence goes on along the minus strand of NC_133425.1, from coordinate 53,192,038 downwards.
CCCCCCTCACCCTGCCCATCCTTAACGACCTTGCTCCCTGCCTCCCCGCCAGACCCTGTGGGGAGGAAAATTGAGGTTGATGTTCTCAGCATGCCGGCCTCAGCATGAGCACACACACAGCCCCTCCCACCTCAGATATCCCTGTCCAGTAGGGTCACTCCTAACCTCTCACGGTTCTGGTGGGGAAGCAGAGCCTGGTGTGATCTCAGCTCCAGCGCTGAGTACCTATGTGACCCTGGGCGAGCCACTTAACCTGTCTGTGCTTCAGCTTCTCATGCATGTTCCCAGGATGACACTAAACACAGGGCTGGTGTCAACATTCAACAGGCAACCATATTTAGAGAGCATCTGACTCACCGGGAGTGTTTTCCTCTTATCATTGCTAGGGAGGAAATGGGCTCAGAGAAGAAAAAGCCTGAATATGGAAGACAGCAGTTTCCCCCACGCTCTCTTTCATCATTTTTCAATAATACGGTGGTATCATCACTCGTCTTAGAAACAGTGCTCCCTCCTTTGCCTGCAAATAAAATCCAAATTCCTGAGTCTCCTCTACCCTTCCTTATCTCCCCTCCCCAACCCCAGAGGCATCCTGAATTTTGTATGTACCCTTTACAGCTCTGTCTGTAAAGTTCAGTGCAGTGTAAGTGTTTAGATACGTATTACTTACTTTTTCTTGGCATTAAACCATTATTAAAAATGTATGGGCTGGGCGGGTGGCTCACGCCTGTATCTCAGCACTTTGGGAGGCCGAGGTAGGCAGATCAACTTGAGGCCAGGAGTTTGAGACCAGCCTGGCTAACATGATGAAAATCAATCTCTACTAAAAATACAAAAAATTAGCCAGGTATGGTGGCACATGCCTATAACTCCAGCTACTTGGGAGGCTGAGGCAGGAGAATTGCCTGAGCCTGGAATACAGAGGTTGCAGTGAGCCGAGATTGCACCCCTGCCCTCCAGTCTGGGTGACAGAGCAAGACACTGTCTCCAAAACAAAAAAAGGCGTATCCACCAAGATTACATGCCTGTAATCTCAGCCTGGGCAACATAGTGAGGCCCCCGTCTCTACAAAAAATAAAAAATAAAAATAACTGGGTGTGGTGGTGTGCTTGTAGTCCCAGCTACTCCAGAGGCTGAGGTGGGAGGATCATATGGCCAACACAGTGAAATCCCATCTCTACTAAAAATACAAAAATTAGCTGAGCGTGGTGGTGTGCACCTGTAGTCCCAGCTATTTGGGAAACTGAGGCAGAAGAATTGCTTGAACCCAGGAGGTGGAGGTTGCAATGAGCCGAGGTCATGCCACTGGAATCTGGAATCCAGCCTGGGCGATAGAGTAAGACTCTGTCTCCAAAAAAAAAAAAAGTAAAATAATTAAGTAAAATTTTTAAAGGTATGAAACTGTAGTCTCTGGGACTTTTTTTTGTTTGTTTTTTTTAATCAACACCTATGTGTCTTAGCTTCGCCCACGCTGTGGCTGGTAGCTGTGGTCCATTCGCTTTAGAGGTTTAGAATGTTCTGTTCTGTGATGATACCACAAGGCCACTCTCCTATCAAGGGGAAGTTGGGCTGTTTCTGTGATTACTAACAACGCTGTTATGAACATTCTCAGGTGTGTCTCTAGGAACACTGCAAGGCTTCCCCTTAAATATAGTAGGGAGGTAGATTTGCCAGAGCATAGGTGTGCCAGTGTGCCTCCATACCAGCGATCCCCAACCTTTTGGGCACCAGGGACTGGTTTCATGGAAGACAATTTTTCCACAGATTTGGGGTGCACAGCGAGGAATGGTTTCAGGATGAAACTGTTCCACCTCAGATCATCAGGCATTAGATTCTCATAAGGAGTATACAATCTAGATCCCTCGCACGCACAGTTCACAATAGGGTTCTCAGTCCTATGAGAGTCTGATGCTGCCCCTGATCTGACAGGAGGCGGAGCTCAGGTGATAATGATTTCTCCCCAGCCAGTTCACGGCCTGGGGGTCGGGGACCCCTGCTCTGTACAAAGAGAAATGCCTAACTGCTTTTCCAAAGTGCTTGAACTAATTACACTCTCACCAACAATTCTGAGAGTTCCTGTTGAACCACGTCCTTGCCAACACTGAGCGGTGTCAGACATCATAATGTTTACCAATCAAATGTGTGGAGGATGATGCCTCGTTGTGGTCTTGATTTCCATGTGCCTGATCGCCAGTGGGCTTAAGCATCTCGTCAGATTTTTTTGGCCATAGCTGTTTCATCTTTGGTGAAATGCTGGTTCATGGGGGTTTTTTTGCCCATTTATCCTTTTCTTGCTAGTCCATAGGGGTTTTTGATACCAATCCTGATCATACATGTATATGTGTATATGTCTCTCACAGATTTAGCTTGTGTTTTCACTTGCTTAATGGTATCTTTGGGGAAACAAAATTGTTATTTTTTAATTGTATCAATTATTGTATCACAGTTAATGCTTTTTGGTGTATTTTATTTAAGAATTCTTTCCCTGAAGGCAGAAAGATATTAACCTATGTTTTCTCCAAACAGTGTTAAAGTTGTACCTCTATTAATCCATTTAGAACTGCGTCTTGGTTATGCTGTAAGGTAGTGATCCAACTGCACTTTCCCCTCACATGAACAACCAACTTTACCCACTCTGAGTAATGAACAGTCGCTCTTGCACACTGATCTGACATGTTCCCACTGGCAGAGCTCAGAGCTCCACGTCTGCCTGCATCTGCTTCTGGGCTTTCTTCTCTGTTTCTTTGGTCAGTTTGTTGATCCCTGTGACAAATTCCTAAATATATGGGGATTTTTTAAATTGTATTTTTGTTATTACCCTCTAACTTCATTGCATTATGATCTAAGAATGTCCTCTATCAAATACAGGTTGAGTATCCCTAATCTGAAAATCCAAAATCCAAAATGCTCAAAAATTTTAAAACTTTTGGCCGGGCGCGGTGGCTCAAGCCTGTAATCCCAGCACTTTGGGAGGCCGAGACGGGCGGATCACGACGTCAGGAGTTCGAGACCATCCTGGCTAACACGGTGAAACCCGTCTCTACTAAAAAATACAAAAAACTAGCCGGGCGAGGTGGTGGGCGCCTGTAGTCCCAGCTACTCGGGAGGCTGAGGCAGGAGAATGGCGTAAAAACCCGGGAGGCGGAGCTTGCAATGAGCTGAGATCCGGCCACTGCACTCCAGCCTGGGCGACACAGCAAGACTCCGTCTCAAAAAAAAAAAAAACTTTTATATTTTTTTTGTTTGTTGTGTTTGTTGCTATTGTTGTTTTAAGACAGGGTCCCACTCTGTCGCCCAGGCTGGAGTGCAGTGGCACAGTCTCGGCTCACTGCAACCTCTGCCTCCTGGGTTCAAGTGATTCTCCTGCCTCAGCCTCCCAAGTAGCTGGGACCACAGGTGTGCACCACCATGCCCAGCTAATTTTTCTGTTTTTAGTAGAAACAGGGTTTTGCCATGTTGACTAGGCTAGTCTCGAACTCCTGACCTCAAGTGATGTGCCCACCTCAACCTCCCAAAGCGCTGCAATTACAGGCGTGAGCCACCACACCTGGCCCAAAATTTAAAACTTTTAAATCACAGACATGACACTCAAATGCTCATTGGGGTTGGACACAGTAGCTTACGCTGTTAATCCCAGCACTTTGGGATGTTGAGGTGAGAGGATCACTTGAGCCCAGGAGTTCGAAACCAACCTGGACAACATAGTGAGACCCTGTCTCTGCAAAATTTTAAAAATTAGCCAGGTGTGGTGGTGCACACCTGTAGTTCCAGTTACTTAGGAGAATGAAGTAGGAGGATCCCTTGAGCCCAGTATACTTGGTGAGCTATGATAGTGCCACTGTACTCCACCCTGGCCAACACAGCAAGACTCTGTCCCAAAAAAAAAGAAACAGAGAGAGAGGGGGATAGAAGGAGGGGAGAGAGAGAGAAAAGAAAGAGAGAAAGAAAGGAAATAAAGAAAAAGGAAAGAAAAAGAAAGAAAGAAAGAAAGAAAGAAAGAAAGAAAGAAAGAAAGAAAGAAAGAAAGAAAGAAGGAAAGAAAAAGAAAGAAAGAAAGGAAGGAGGGAGGGAGGGTGGGAGGGAAGGAGAGAAGAAGGAAGGAAGGAGGGAGGGAGGGAGGGAAAGAGAAGAAGGAAGGAAGGAAAGAGGGAGGGAGGAAGGAAGGAAGGAAGGGAGGGAGGAAGGGAGGGAAGGAGAGAAGAAGGAAGGAAGGAAGGAGGGAGGGAGGGAGGGAGGGAGGAAGGAAGGAAGGAAGAAGAAAAGAAAAGAAAAGCTCATTGGACCATTTTGGATTTCAAATTTTCAGGTTAGGGATGCTGAACCAGTAAGTATATAATGCAAATATTTCAAATAAGAAAAAAAAAATCCAAAATCCTAAGCACTTCTGATCCCAAGCATTATAGGTAAGGGATAATCGACCTGTATCTCTTCTTTGAAATGTTTTGGAACTTGCTTTCTAACCTGGCATACAATCAGATTTTGTAAATGGTCCGTGATTGCTTGGGGAGCGCCTAACTGTGGAAGGTGGGATTGAATCACTGTCCATTAGATCAAGTTTAATCTTGATGTTCACATCTTTGCTATTTTTTTCAGCTTTGCTATCAATAATTAAGAGAAGCATTTTAAATATGCCACGTTGGTGGTACATTTGTCAGTTTCTCCCTATTCTATCCTTTTTTTTTTTTTTTTTTTTTTTTTTTTTTTTTTTTTTAGATGGAGTCTCACTCTGTCACCCAGGCTGGAGCACAAAGGCGCAATCTCAGCACACTGCAACCGCTCTCCCTACCCAGGTTCAAGCAATTCTCCTGCCTTGGCCTCCCAAGTAACTGGAACTACAGGCATGTGCCACCACACCCAGCTAATTTTTGTATTTTTAGTAGAGACAGGGTTTCACCACGTTGGTCAGGCTGGTCTCAAACTCCTGACCCTGTGATCTGCCCCACCTCGGCCTCCCAAAGTGCTGAGATTACAGGCATGAGACACTGCGCCCGGCCTCTATCAACTTTTAGAAGTCAAGTTTATTGGAGTAAATTTAAACACAATATAATGTACTTTTTAAATGAGCAGTTCTGTGAGTTTTTATATATACAGTTATGCAATCACCACCACTCTCAGAATATATTATATTTTTAATAGCTTAAAAAGTCTCAGCCAGGCGCAGTGGCTTACACCTGTAATCCCAGCACTTTGGGAAGCTGAGGCGGGCGGATCACCCTAGGTTAGGAGTTCAGGACCAGAATGGCCAAGATGGCAAAACTCGTCTCTACCAAAAACACAAAAATTAGCCGGTCATGGTAGCGCACGCCTGTAGTCACAGCTACCTGGGGAGGCTGAGGCAGGAGAATCCCATGAACCTGGGAGGCAGAGGGTGCAGTGAGCCAAGATTGTGTTACTATTCTCCAGCTTAGGGGACAGAGCAAGACTCTATCTCAAAAAAAAAAAAAAAAGTCCCAGCTGGATTTTGTGGCTCACACCTGTAATCCCAGCACTTTAGGCCACCAAGGCAGAGGAATCCCTTGAGGCCAGAAGTTTGAGACGAGCCTGGGCAACATGGTGAAACCCCATCACTACAAAAAATAAAAGATTTAGCCTGGCGTGGTGGCATGTGCCTGTAGTCCCAGCTACTTGGGAGGCTGAAGTGGAAGAATCACTTGAGCCCAGAAAGTCGAGGCTACAGTGAACCATGTTTGCGTCACTGCACTCCAGCCTGGGCAACAGAGCAAGACTCTGTCTCAAAAAAAAAAAAAAAAAAGATGAATTGTTAAACAAAATGTGGTATATTCACAGTAGAATATTATTCAGCCAGAAAACAGAATGAAATTCTGATACGTTCTACAACATGAATAAACCTTGAAAATATCATGCTAAGTTAAGAAAAAATCTCCGAACAAAAGATTCTACTTGTGATATATGTGATTTCATTTATATTGAATAATTAATGTCCAGAATAGGTAAATTCATAGAGACAGAAAGTAGATAAATAGTTTGCCAGGGTCTGGGAGGAGAGAGAAGTGGGGAGTTACTGCTAATGAGTATGAGGTCTTTCTCTGGAATGATGAAAAAGCTCCAAAATTAGATAGTGGTAATGGTTTTACAACCGCAACCACTACACGGAAAACTTTAAACGGTTAGCTTTATGGTATATGAATTATGTCTCAGTAGAGCTGTTATGCTTTAAATGTTTGCATACAGGTATCAGTGCAGACATGTGTTTTTATTTGTCTGGATAAATATCTAGGAGTGGGATTGCTAGAGCATAAAGTCGGTGTATATTTAACTTGTGAGAAACTGTCAATCTGTTTTCCGAAGTGACTGTACCATGTGTATTTCCACCAGCAGTATATGACAGTGCCAGCTGCTTTGTACCCTGGTTAGCACTTGGCATAGTCAATTTGGGGTTTTGCGTTTGTTTTTTATGTAGTTTACTAATAGATGTATAGCATATTCTTATTGTGGTTTTAATTTGCATCTCCTTTATCATTAAAGATGTTGAGCATCTTTTCATGTGCTTCTTTTCCATCCATATCCCTTCACTGGTGAAATGTCCGTTCAAACCTTTTGTCCATCTTTTATTTGAATTTTTTTTAGATGTAAGAGTTCTTTTTTCCTTTTTTTTTTTTTTTTTTTTTGAGACAGCATTTCACTCGTCGCCCAGGCTGGAGTATAGTGGCGCGATCTGGACACTGCAACCTCCGCCTCCCGGGTTCAAGCTATTCTCCTTCCTCAGCCTCCCAAGGAACTGGGATTACTGGCATGTACCACCACACCTGGCTAATTTTTGTATTTTTAGTAGAGATGGGATTTCACCATGTTTGCCAGGCTGCTCTCGAAACCCCTGACCTCAGGTGATCTGCCCACCTTGGCCTCCCAAAGTGCTGGGATTACTGGTGTGAGCCATCGCATCCAGCATGTGAGTTCTTACATATTCTGGATATAAGTCCTTTGTCAGGTATGTATTTCTGCAAAGTTTTTCTTCTAGTTTTTCCTTTTATTTCTCCTTAAGAGTGTCTTCTGAAGAGCAGAGGTGAGGTCTAGTTTATCTATTTTTGATAAATAGGTCTGGTTTCTCTATGAATGAAGTCTAGTTTATCTATTTTTGCCTGTTTTGTGTCCTAAGATATGTTTGTCTAACCACAGTCACAGTGATTTTTGCCTATGTTTTCTTCTAGAGGTATTATAGCTTTGTACTTTATGTTTAGATCTATGATTCACTTAGTTAATTTTTGTCCATGGTGTGAGATATGGGTCAAGGTTCATATTTTTTGCATATAGATGCTTATTTGTTCCAGCATCATTTGTTGAAAAGATTATCCTTTACCTCCATTCAATTGCCTTTGTGCCTTTGTGGGAAAAAAGTCTGTTGTGATTTTGCTTGGGATTTCATTGAATCTCTCCAGTTTAGAGAATCCTCTCATCTTAACAATATTGAGTCTTCCAATCCATGGATATGGCATAACTCTCCAATTATTTTGAGCTTGAAAAACTTCTTTCAATTTTTGCCTTATACTTTTTTTTTTGAGACAGAGTCTCATTCTGTTGCCCAGGCTGGAGTACAATGGCGTGATCTTGGCTCACTGCAACCTCCACCTCCCAGGTTCATGCCATTTTCCTGTCTCAGCCTCCTGAGTAGCTGGGACTACAGGCACGTGCCACCACGCCCAGCTAATTTTTTGTATTTTTAGTAGAGACAGTGTTTCACCATTTAGCCAGGATGGTCTCGATCACCTGACCTCATGATCTACCCACCTCAGCCTCCCAAAGTGCTGGGATTACAGGCGTGAGCCACCGCGCCCGACCCCTTTTACCATTTTCTAACCTCACCATTCCTTCTTCTTGCATCTTAGGCTGACCTGGAATCATTTTCCTTCTTGAGGTACAGCCTTTGGGAGTTTCTTTGGGTCATTCTCAGCTTTTATTTACCTGTATATGTTATATGTATTTTTTTTTCCTTTTTGTCTTGGTTCTTGAATGGTAGTTTTATTACAGTGGGTAACTAGTTAGGTATGAGCAGGGCAGGAAAGGACTTTCCCCCAACACACACACACACACTAGGAGTGTTGGGTGACCATCAGGCGGTGGTCAGTTGGTTGTTAACTGTTTCTGTAAAGTAATTGGTCACAGCCAGTACGGGGGAAAGGCAGTCTCCTAATAGAAAACACCTGCAAGCGATCAGTAGCTTCCCAGTAAGATCTCAGGAGTGGGAAGCAGCTTACTTTCAAGATCCTGGACGTATGCCAAGGTATCAAACCCCAAGTCAAGAGGCCAAGCTGTGCACTCGGTTTCTCAGGTCAACCGCTTGGCCTTCTTTTGTTTTGTTTTGTTTTGTTTGAGACGGAGTCTCACTGTGTTGCCCAGGCCACTGCAACCTCTGCCTCCTGGGTTCAAGCAATTCTCGTGCCTCAGCCTCTTGAGTAGCTGGGATTACAGGCACCCACCACCAGGCCCAGCTAATTTTTATGTTTTTAGTAGAGACATGGTTTCAACATGTTAGCCAGGGGGGTCTCAAATTCCTGACCTCAAGTGATCCGTCCGCCTCGGCCTCCCAAAGTGCTGGGATTACAGGTGTGAAACACCGCGCCCAGCCCTAAAGCTTTTCAATAAACTTTGACTCCTGCTCTGAACTTCGCTCAGTCTCTCCTTTTGCCTTATACCCCTCAGTCAAATTCTTTCTTCTGAGGAGGCAAGAGGTTACTGCAGATCCAAACGGATTCACTAACAGTAACTTGGATATCTTCCACCAGTAACAGTTTTGCTGGACGCATTTTTTTTTTTTTTTTTTTTTAGATGGAGTTTCGCTCTTGTCACCCAGGCTAGAGTGCAGTGGCACAATCTTGGCTCACCGCAACCTCCACCTCCCGGGTTCAAGTGATTCTCCTGCCTCAGCCTCCCAAGTAGCTGGGATTACAGGCATGCACCGCCACACCTGGCTACTTTTGTATTTTTAGTAAAGATGAGGTTTCGTCATGTTGGCCAGGCTGGTCTCGAACTCCTGACCTCAGGTATCTGCCCACTTCGGCCTCCCAAAGTGCTAGGATTACAGACGTGAGCCACAGCACCTGGCCCCTGCTGGACACACTTCTAAGTGGACATTTATTTGCTGTCATCACTTTAAAGCTAGTACTCTCACCTCCTAGCTTTTGTCACGGTGGTTGAGAAGCCAGCTCACGTTCTGTTGTCCTTGATAGGCAATCTGTCCTTTCTCTCTGCCTGCTTTCATCGTTTCTCTCCGACGTCCTGTAGTTTCAATAAAATGTGTATAAGCATGGATTTATGTATTATGCTTGAGATACTTCGTGTTTCCTGCTTCTGAGACTGTTTTTTCATCGCTCTGGAAAACGTGCAGCCATTTCGTCTTCAAATACCGCCTCTTTCCCGCTCCCTTTATTTTCTTCTTTTGGGACTCTTATAAGATCTTCTCATTCTTATTCTCTGTATCTCTTAAGCTCTTTTCATGTTATCCATCTTCTTATCTCTGTTGCATGCTTTATGTATATAACTCCAGGCTTACTAATTCTCTCTTGTTTGTTTGTTTTTGTTGTTGCTGTTGTTGTTAAAACAAGATCTGGCCCTATTGCCCAGGTTGGAGTGCAGTGGCACAATCTCGGCTCACTACAACCTCTGCCTCCCAGGCTCGAACCATCCTCCCACCTGAGTAGCTTCCTGAGTAGCTGGGACTATAGGCACATGCCACCATGCTGGGCTAATTAACTCTCTATTCAACTGTTTACTGTTAGTTGAATTTTAGATTTTGAGGTATTTTTTATTTTTATTTTTTTTTAGTAGAGACAAGGTCTTGTTCTGTCACTCAGGCTTGAGTGCAGTGGAGTGATTATAGCTCACTGCAGCCTCAAACACCTGGGCTCAAGCAATCCTCCTGCCTCAGTCTCCCAAGTAACTAGAACTACAGGTGTGCCCCCACCATGCCTGGCTTTTTTTTTATAGGACAGGGGTCTTGCTATGTTGCCCAGGGTGGTCTGAAACTTCTGGCCTCAAGTGATCCTCCCGCCTCAGCTTCTTGAGTCACTAGGATTAAAGGCATGAGATACCATATCCAACTTGAGATAATATTTTATTTCTTGAAGTTCCTTTTTTTCCCCCCAAATATTTCTCTCTCTTCATTCCTGTTCATTTATATGCTCAAGTTTGCGATTGCATCTTGTGTTTCTTTAAACATGTCATGTATGGCTATTCTGTATTCCATCCCTGGGGTCTAAATCTGTTACTTCCTTCTTTTCTGCTGACTCTCACTCGGTGGCTTACTTTCTTGTGATTTGGTAAGTTTGGTATTGAAGCCCATTGCCTGATCTCACTCTGGGCACCCTCCTGGCCTAACCAAGGGAAGCTTTCCTCCATATTGAGTTTGCTTCTCTCTTGCCAGTAGCAGGGCGCACCCCAACCCAGGACCACCTCAGTCCCCTCAGAGAGTTGTATCTCAGAGGAGATTCAACTTCTCATCTTCCCCACCCCTAGCTCTTCCAAAGTCACTATCACCAAATGGAAAAAATTGCTATAAGACTGGCTTCGGAACCAGCCCTCCCCTCCAGACAATAAGCCAGTTCATGCCAGCTCTCTGATACTCTCCCATGCCCCCAGCTCCAGCACCCCTGGGTTCATTCTCCAGCTCCTTCTGTTGAAACCCAGGCTCTTGGCCACTCTATTCCCTCACCCTCCTTAATTTTTCTTCTCAGCACTTGTCACCACCTGTCCTGTCTGTCTCTTTGTTAAACTGTTCAGTGTAAGACATTCCTTCCCCACAAGAATGTGATGACTTGTTCATTTATATATCCTCAGCAACTAGTGCAGTGCCTAGAATATAACAAGTGTTTAACAATTACGTGATGGGTGAATGAATGAGTCAATGAGACACAGCACCTGTCTCCAAAATGCTCTCGGTCTGGCAGCTGAGACAGACAGGGACAGTCATAACACAGAGAAAGAACATCTGTCAGAGGGGGAGGGCGGGGGTGGTGGGGCTGAAAGGAGGCTTCACCCTAGATTTGCAGGTCAGGGACCACTTCCCAGTCTGGACTGAGGGGAATGAGGATGTGCAAGGCTGAGACTTGAAGGATGTGTCGCCATCACTCCACAAACGAGACGCACAGGAGAGCCTTCCAGACAGAGAACAGCCCAGAGATGAGAAAGAACCTGTTCAGGGAACTGAAAGCTGTTCAGTGTGGCAGCACCGAGGAGGATGGGGGAAGGAGTGGTAAGACACAGCTGGAGAGGGGGACACAAGCCGGACCCTGAGCCTTTCCAGTTCCAGTGGGGAGTGTGGCAATGAAGAGGGGGTGCCGTGGAAGGGCTTCTGCAGGGGAGGACACGGGCAGGCTGCAGGATGGAAAACACCCTCTAGCTTCTGGATGAAGTTGGAATTGGGAGTGGGGAGGCAGGGAGGCCACGGGGCCTCTGCAGGAGATGGAGGCTAGGTCTGCACCAGGGCTGATAGCAGGGGTGGGGACACCCAAGGCAGACCCCTTGGGGTTTCTGGAGGCGGCTTTGACTGGCAATAGGAACACCTCAAGCTGAGTGGGCTGTGAATGAGGGGGACTCATCCAGTGGGCCGGGGGGCTGCCCCCTCAGCACAGCCTGGGTGGATTTAGAGAGTGAAGAGTCCACACCCCGGACTCCTGAGCCAATGCTCTTCTCATTAGAGTTTCCAGGTTTAGCAAAAATCAAAATACATCAATACAAAGGATACCCTGCTACATGTGAATCCAGGTAAACAACGAATAATGTTTTAGTACGTCTTCCAAATTGGGCATCTGGTATTTTATCTGACAACCCTATTTTCAGTAGCCCTGCACACACACACACATGCAAACACCCCTTTCTGAAATAACAGTAACAAAACCACACACAGAAATCTCCTAATCTGTGGTCCCGTTGACATTTACGTGTCATCCGTTCACCAAGTGCCTGCTCTGAGTCCCTGGCCCTGAACAGCAGTCCCCAGACTCCACCCCATTCCATCCTCCGGCAGAGTCTGGAAGCTCCCAAGAGCTGGCCCTCGGGCCCCAGGGCCCCATCTGGGCTTTGCTGGGAGGGAGAGGAAGGGGGACATGGGACCCTGGTTCCACACCATCTCCCTCAGTCCCTCCCCCACACCCAGGTGAGACATTTCCAGGAAGTGGTCCCTGCCCAGGGCCTGGACCCCAGCGGGGCTCAGGGCCACAAGCTTGGGGTTGCTTCCTGAAACTGCCAGTCTCATCCCGTGTCACTGTGGCCACATCCTCCCTTGGGCATCCCTGGGCTTGGTGAGGTCTGGGGCCAGGCTCTGGGCTGGAGGGCTCTATGCAAACCCAGCCACAGCAGAAGCCTGTGTCCCCCAGCTCCCCTGGAGCTGTCCAAGAGAAGAGCTAAAGGTTCCCATGATTCCTCGGGACCCTCATTAGCATGGGGACCCCCCACTCCAAGGCCTGGAGAGCCTGGGCTTAACCATGGGAGCTTGGATGGGTGCTCACATCACCCAGATGGTGGTGGGGGTGGGGAGATTCTGCCTGGAGTGAGTTAGTGTGGGAAAGAGGCCTTCTCTATCCACCACTGGGGCGATTTTGTAGAAGATGTGATAAATGACCACCAGGAATTTCAACAGACTGGAAGATTGGGGAACTGGGAGGTCGGGGGACATGTGGCACGGCCTGGAGGCTGCACTGTGTGGGGACTATTCCTACAACAGCAGAAAGCCAGCAAGGTGGGAGTAGAGGCCCCTCTGGGGAAAGAAACTGAGGCATGGTGAGATGTGCCTAAGAAGGGGTTGTGCCTGCAAGGTTGAGCAGAGCTGGGCCTGGGGCTTGGACAGGCTGGCCTCTGAAACTCAGTCAACACTGTTAATAATAATAATAGCAAAAATACTAATGATAATACCAGTAACCGTTTACTGAGCACTTACTCTGTGCCAAGTCTCTTTATTTGAATTATTTTACTTAGTCCTCAAAATAGGTACCACTGGCCTCTATTTTACAAATAGGAAAACTGAGGCACAGAGAGGCTGAGTGGCTTGTCCACAGTCTCACAGCTAGCAAGTGGCAGAGCTGGCACTGGAGCCCAAGCAGCCTGGCTCCAGAGCCTGTGCCACTCACTGCTTGGTGAAGGAGTTACTTGCGTCTAGAAATGTACAGAAGAGCAGAAGATGTCCCAGGAGAACTTTTCCAGAGAAAATCCTGCTCCCATTTTCTGCCTGTGACCTTCGAGGTCATCAAAACTGCCCGATGGCCTGGGGCAGGGCCCTGAGCACCTACCCCAGCCCTGCTCTGGTGCCAGCTATATCTGGGGTGCAGCCCCCAAAAGTGACAGCGCAACGGCGCATTGGGAAAAGAGACAAATGGCCGTGTAAATGTGTGTTGCCTTTCCTCCTGGAGGAAGTGGGTCACTCAGCAGGCACAGTCCTGCAATTACGGCCCCTCCAGCTAGTGCATGGGGTCTGCAAACAGGTGTTTGAGCTATTCCAGATGCAGTCTTGGCACCAAGGGCCTCTGAGTGTTGGCCAGCGGCGCCCCCTCGTGTTCGTCCGGGGAAACGCACTGGCTTCATGAGCGCTGTCTCCCACAGGGTCTGACAGGTCTGGGGTAAGGCTGATTCTCTGCAACTATGGCCTGAGCTTTGGATTTAAAACCCACACTCTCACGCCTACCAGGGCAAATTCAATCCTGCCCAATCACCAAATAGCCAGGTCACTGGGGTCCAGCTGATTCAGCAGGAGGAGAAAGAAGTGTTTTCCTCTGCCCCGCAAGAAAACTCTGTGGGATGGGCTACTGGTCCAAATGGTCTGTAGAAGTCTTGGGAGTACGCAGGAGGAGCCTCTGGGAAGGGCTGAACCTCCCAGTCTTTGGGAAGGGTGGGCTTGGACTTGGAGTCATCATTATTTAGGGAGTTAAAGGAAAAGAGGCCTCAGGCATAGGCCAGTAAAGTCTCAGACCCTGGGTAGGTCCCACCTGCCCCAAGCCAAGATGCCGTCTGGCCCTCCCCAGGAGGAAGATGACAGGGCCGAGCAGGTGCTTCCATGGCAGCTTGGATGAGATCCTGCCCCTAGCAAGCAGGTGGAAGCTGTGGGAATTCCCACCCCACAGTGACACTCTTCCCCCTGGTCTTATGCAATCTTTACTAAGCTCCTGGGTTAAGCTGGACAAAGCCACTTGCCCCAATGTCACAGCTGTGGATACCCAGGGTCGGTGAGAAGTGGCAGGCCCAGGGTCATACAGACTCAGAACCAGGTCTTGAAACTCGGCCTCCTGATGCCCAGGCTGGTGCTCTGCCCACATCCCTGGACAGCTGGGCCCAGGTGCCAGGACAAAGTTTGCTGCCCCAGGTGAGGTTGGATCTGCCCTGGAGCAAAATGTCAGGGAGAGGTAGAGCAACACCTTCCCCTCAGTGCCTGGAGAGGCTGTGGAAGTGGAAAAGGCCCCTTGAGGGTCACAGTGGCCTCCGGGGTCCAGTAGCAAGCCTGCCACCCTCTAGCGGAATCCATGGCCTCAGGCTGCTGGCAGCCAGAGAGGCTGAGGGTTCCAGGCCAGGAGGCCCAGACTACGGCGTTGTCTGGGAGGAGCTGAAGGCCTCTACCTGTGCCTTGGCCTCTGCTTCTGAGCGGCATCGCTGGGAGCAGAACCACAGGAAAAGGAAGAAACCTGCAAGAGAAAGGCTGGTAGGTGGGAGTGCTACGGGGCAGCGTGGGCTTCCCCAGAGGCCAGGGTCTCCGTGGCTGCAGCAAGCTGGCCTCTCTGGGGCCCATGAGCAACTCTCAGAATCTCTTACTGTAGGAGGCCAGCAGCGGCAGAGCCTCAGAGCTGGAAAAGCTGCTGCGGCCAGACCATAGAGTACCTTCATGCAGATGTAGCCCCCACCAGCTTAGCTAATGGGGCTGTGGGTTGGATGTCAGTGCCCCACTCGCCCCCTTCACCTGAACCCCTTTGGCAGTGAACATCCCACCAGCCATACACCCCCTGCCAGGTGGCTTCCTCCAGGCCGCCCTCCAGCCCTACCGTAGAGCGAGTTTAAGATGGTGAAGAGGAACAGCTGGGGCAGCAGGAAGATGCCAAAAGAAAAGAAGGCCAAGGCCCAGGTGGTTCCCAGCAGCACGGTGAGGCCCAGCACGGTGACAGTGTCATGGCAGGCCCTGGCATTCGGTGCGTCCGCCCGCACCCGCAGCCTGCGCAGGGTCCACAGCGCCCAGGCCAGCACCACCAGGTTGAAAAGGGACGTGAGGCCACCGTAGCCCATGACCAGGACACTGTGTACCACAGGGCTCCGAACCCAGCACCTGCAGGGGAAGGTGATGTGTCGGGCTCACGGTGGCTCCTAGGCCCACGCGGAGGACAGCGTCACTCCCTGAAGCCCCACTCGGTCTCCTGGCTCAGGCTCTATTGTTTCTTGCCTGACTGAACACACGGTGAAGCCCCTCACCCGGCTTTCCAGCCAGGCCACCACCAGAAGACACATCTGCTGCCTCGGTCAACGATCTGAAGCTCCCTCATGCCCACCTTTCCAGCCACAGTGGTTTCTCTCACGTCCGCGTGTCTTCACCACCCTGAAAATTCTTCCTGTCTCCTTTCCACATCTCACTCCTCTCTGCTTCCACAGCCAGCCCGAGGCCGGCGTGCCCCATCTTCTATTGGACGCTTGGCCCAGAGCCCTCTTTCCTGGAAACTCCCCCTTCCACTCCAATACATGGTTGTCGCCGCCTCATCTTCATCTCTGCAGTGGGACATCCCTACCCAGGAGCCTCTCCCCACCTAGACGGGGCCACCATGGCCTGCGCTGGACAGTGGGCAGGCTGCCAACCCATGGCTTGTGGACAAGGGCCCTCCAAGTGTCAACCTGAGAGCACGCAGAGCAGCAGGAGGCTCACTGAGGGCTGAGCACAGAGCCATGGAGAACTGACCAAAGCCAGCCCTGATCCCGGGCCCTCCCAGAGGCCTCACCCTCTGCCTCCCCAAGACACCTTCAAGACAGATGCCACCTTTTAGTCAGACACAATGTCATGCTGAGGCAGGAGAATAGGGTTCAGAGACAGGAACATAAGGACTTCCTAGAACTAAATCAAATGGAGGCCAGGCGCAGTGGCTCACGCCTGTAATCCCAGCACTTTGGGAGGCCAAGGTGGGCTGATCACTTGAGGTCAGGAGTTGGAGACCATCCTAACCAACATGGTGAAACCCCGTCTGTATTAAAAATACAAAAATTAGCTGGGCATGGTGGCGGGTGCCTGTAATTCCAGCTACTAGGGAGGCTGAGGCAGGAGAATCACTTGAACCTGAGAGGCAGAGGTTGCAGTGAGCCGAAATCGCACCATTGCACTCCAGCCTGGGTGACAGAGCGAGATTCCATCTCAAAATAAATAAAAATAAATCAAATGGAAACACTTCAGCTATGACAGGAAATATCCTCTCCATTTACATAGGGCGTATGTCAAATGACTTTGTAACTTTACTTCATCCTCCTCATTGACAGAGGGCGTACACCAAGTAACCAGTGGAAACCTCTAGAGGGTACTTAAATCTCCACAAATTCTGTAACACGACTCTTGAGGCCCTATGCTCTGGCCCACTCCTGCACATGCTTTCATTTTCAGTCAATCTCTGCTTTTGTTGCTTAATTCATTCCTCACTCTGTACACTTTGTCCTTTTTCTTTTTTCCTTTTTTTTTTTTTTTTTTTGAGAGGGAGTCTCTGCTGCCAGGCTGGAGTGCAGTGGCGTGATCTTGGCTCACTGCAACCTCCGCCTCCCGGGTTCAAGCAATTCTCCTCTCTCAGCCTCCTGAGTAGCTGGGACTACAGGTACCCAACATCACACCCGGCTAATTTTTATGTATTTTTAGTAAAGATGGGGTTTCAACATGTTGTCGAGGCTGACCTCGAACTCCTGACCTCAGCTGATCCACCTGCCTCGGCCTTCCAAAGTGCTGGGATTACAGGCATGAGCCACCATGCCTAGACTTGTCCAATTCTTTGTTCAAGATGCCAAGAACCTGGACACCCCCCATCAGTAATGATGTGCTTTATGTGAATTGTCCCCTGCAATCTCCATGACAACCCATAAAGCAAGTACATAATCATCCTCATTTTGCAGATGAGGAAACTCAGGCTCTGGCTCAGGAACACATTCCAGTTAGAGGCAAAGCTGGAACCTAATGCCCCCGGCCCAGAGCCTGAGCCCCTAACTGTCACAATCCCCTGCTTAGGTTCGCTTCGTGGCTCCTGCCCCTACAGTCACAAGGGTCCTAGGACATTATTTTGGGATTCCTCCGAGTTGATGAGTGGGGACTCACTCTCACCGTTAGGGAATATCCCCACAGGGGCAGCTCTACCACAGTCCATTCAGCCAGCATCCCGTCAGCGGACATCTGAATGATTTTCAAGGGTTGTATTTGTTTTGTTTTTTGAGATGGAGTCTCATTCTCTCTCCAGGCTGGAGTGCAGTGGCGCAATCTCAGCTCACTGCAACCTCCACCTCCCAGGTTCAAGCGATTCTCCTGACTCAGCCTCCTGAGTAGCTGGGATTACAGGTGCACACCACCACGCCTGGCTAATTTTTGTATTTTTAGTACAGATGAGATTTCTCCAAGTTGGCCAGGATGTGTTTTGTTTGTTTGTTTGTTTCAAGTCGGAGTCTTGCTGTTGCCCAGGCTGGAGTGCAGTGACGCTATCTCGGCTCACTGTAATCTCCACCTCCCGGGTTCATGCCATTCTCTTGCCTCAGCCTCCCAAGTAGTTAGGACTACAAGCGCCCACCACCATGCCCAGCTAATTTTTTGTGTTTTTAGTAGAGATGGGGTTTCACTGTGTTAGCCAGGATGGTCTTGATCTCCTGACCTCATGATCCGCCCGCCTCGGCCTCCCAAAGTGCTGGGATTACAGGCGTGAGGCACCGCGCCCGGCCTGTTTTTGGTTTTTAACTGATGTTTGGGTTTAGGAATGTGTATATACATAGTAAGAGATGTTTAAATTGAAGAGGAAAAAAGTCACAAACCCCAAGGTAATTGTTTCCTGAGAGGAGGGGAGAGTGAGGGAGACCCACGGAGAAGCTGGCTCGTAGGTGGGTGTTCTCTAACATCTGTGCATTAGTGGGTCCTGTGGATGTGTCACTATAGCTCCTTTGTCCTCATCACATTATTACATAAGAAAATAGGCTGGGCATAGTGGCTCACACCTGTAATCCCAGCACTTTGGGAGGCCAAGGCAGAAGGATCACCTGAGGTCAGTTGAGACCAGTTTGGCCAACATGCTGAAACCCTATCGCTACTAAAAATACAAAAATTAACTGAGCATGGTGGCGGGCACCTGTAATCCCAGCTACTCGGGAGGCTGAGGCAGGAGAATTGCTTGAACCCAGGAGGCAGAGGTTGAAGTGAGCTGAGATCGTGCCATTGCACTCCAGCCTGGGCAACAAGAGCGAAACTGCATCTCAAAAAAAAAAAAAGAAAGAAAGAAAAGAAAATACATCTTCAAAGAGTATGTAAACTGAGGCCAGAGATTCTATTTCTTCATCTGTAGGATGGGGATGATTATGCACTTGCCTTATGGGCTGTCAAGGAGATTGCAGAGAACAATTCATGTAAATTGAAGTCACATGTCCTCTGATACACCCAAGCCTCACTGTGAGGGATCACCTATGTACCACGCAGTCCCCCGGCCTTGCTTCAGGGGCTGGGGGCCAGGCTCTGGACCAGCCTGCCAGAGACCACGTCCCAGCTCTGCCCCTGACTGGCTGGGGCTCCTCAGGTAGAGTTCTGAAGCTGCCTGTTTCTCAGGGGCCCTAACTGTAAAATAGGGCTGGCAACAGGACCCAGCCCTTGCCCTTGTGAAAACGAAACCGGCTGATACCCAAGGCCTGCCACAGAATCAGCCCCCAGCTATCCTGAGCCTTCATCAGCCAAGAAGGAAAAAGAAGGTTCCACAGCCAACTGCAAGTGAGTGACAGGCCAGCAGGGGTTCCTTAGGCTAGTCTATGTCTGGCTGTTAGAAATGCTGCATAATAATAAAAAATAGTGTCCTTAATGTCCTCACCTGCAGGGAGGGGCTATAAAAAAAGCAGTAGCGTGTCCCCCGGCCCCCAAAGGCCTACCTCGCTGCCTCTCCTTGCCTCCCCCAAGCCCAGCCCCCACAGCATTCTTGTCCGACTAGGAGGGCTTGAGAGGCCTGGCAGTGCCCAGGGCAGATCGGGAGGAGTCGGAGCCTGGGTAGGTGCAGCAAGGTGGTCTGCAGGGGAACAGAGTCAAGTGCAGGCTGAGCCAGACCCTTAGGGCCTGGGCACTGGAGGACAGGGCAGGACAGAGGAGACGGGAGGCCCGGCTGCCCTGGCATGTTGGCGAACAGATGTGGCTCCGTAGACTTTGTCAGCATAGAATACAAGGCTGCCTCTGCAGGAGACCTGGATCCATGGAAGGGATGTGATGGAGCCCCCTGCAAACTCCCCTGTCAACCCCAGCTCCCTCTCTGCCCCACAGCCAGTGCCTTGCCTACAGAATATTCCATTTGGAGTCCCAGGCCCATGTGGCCCTTCTGACAGAGCCAGGGAGCCCACTCAGCCCTGAGGGCACTCACATGGACATGTTCTGGAAGCCCGTGCCATTCTCCCAGCTGTTGAAGACGGGGATTGTGTGGGGTCCGTACACTGAGCTCTTGACAGAGAGGCAAAGCAGCACCAGGAGGGCTGGGACCCCTGAGAGGTGAGACAAAGGCTCAGGAGATGTGGGAGAGGGCTGGCCCTTGGTCCCTGGGGCTGCTGACACAGAATTCCACTGGGCAAGGGACAACTGGGAGGAGACTGTTCTGAGCCCCCAGCTTCAGAGCAATAAGCCTGGTGGTTTGGAAGAAGCTCAGTTCTACAATGGAACAGTGGTGGAGGGAGGAGTGGTCACACCGGGACGGTGATGGTGGGGAGCAAATGGGAGGGAGGACTGGGGAACTTCTGAGGAAATAGAAATAAGCAAGAAAGGGGCAAGGACGGTGATGAAGGTAGCAGTGATGGTACTGTTGGAGATAGAGAAGGTGGAAGAAGTGATGATGGTGGTGATGGAGGTGGAGGAGGTGGTGACGGTGGTGAAGGAGGTAGAGGAAATGATGGTGGTGATGGAGGTAGAGGAGATGATGGTGATGATGGAAATGGAGGAGATGTAGGTGATGATGGTGATAGTGGAGGTGGAGGAGGTGATGATGGTGATGACAGAGGTGGAGAAGATGGAGGAGGTGATGGTGATGATAGAGGTGGAGGAGGTGATGATGATGATAGAGGTGGAGGAGATAGAGGAGGTGATGGTGATAGAGGTGGAGGAGGTGATGATGGTGATGATGGAGGTGGAGGAGGTGATGATGGTGCTGATAGAGGTGAAGGAGATGGAGGAGGTGATGGTGATGGTGATGGAGGGAGAGGAGGTGATAATGGTGGTGACAGAGGTGGAGGAGATGAAGCAGGTGATGGTGATGAAGGAGGTGAAGGTGTTGATGATGGAGATGGAGGAGGTGATGATGGTGATGATAGAGGTGGAGGAGATGGAGGAGGTGATGATGATGGCGATGGAGGTGGAGGAGGTGATGGTGGTGACAGAGGTGGAGGAGATGAAGCAGGTGATGGTGATGAAGGAGGTGGAGGAGGTGATAGTGATGATAGAGGTGGAGGAAACGGAGATGATGGTGATGATGGAGCTAGAGGAGGTGATGATGGTGATGATGGAGGTGGAGGAGGTGATGATGGTGATGATGGAGGTGGAAGATGAATCAGGTGATGGTGATGAAGGAGGTGGAGGTGATGGTGATGATAGAGGTGGAGGAGATGGAGGTGATGGTGATGATGGAGCTACAGGAGGTGATGATGGTGATGATGGAGGTGGAGGAGGTGATGATGGTGATGATGGAGGTGGAAGATGAATCAGGTGATGGTGATGAAGGAGGTGGAGGTGATGGTGATGATAGAGGTGGAGGAGATGGAGGTGATGGTGATGATGGAGCTACAGGAGGTGATGATGGTGATGATGGAGGTGGAGGAGGTGATGATGGTGATGATAGAGGTGGAGGAGATGGAGGAGGTGATGGTGATGATGGTGATGATGGAGGTGGAGGAGGTGATGATGGTGATAATAGAGGTAGAGGAAATGGAGGTGATGGTGATGATGGAGGTGGAGGAAGTGATGACGGTGATGATGAAGGTGGAGGAGGTAATGATGGTGATGATAGGGGTGGAGGAGATGGAGGAGGTGATGATGAATGGAGGTGGAGGAGGTGATGATGATGGTGATGGAGGTGGAGGAGGTGATGATGATGGTGATGGAGGTGGAGAAGGTGATGATGGTGGTGACAGAGGTGGAGGAGGTGATGATGATGGCGATGGAGGTGGAAGAGGTGATGGTGGTGATAGAGGTGGAGGAGGTGATGATGATGGCAATGGAGGTGGAGGAGGTGGTGACAGAGGTGGAGGAGGTGATGATGGAGGTGGAGGAGGTGACGATGGTGATGACAGAGATGGAGGAAATGGAGGAGGTGATGATGGAGGTGGAGGAGATGGAGCAGGTGATGATGGTGATGATGGAGGTGGAGGAGATGGAGGAAGTGATGGTGATGATGGAGGTGGAGGAGGTGATGATGGCAATGATAGAGGTGGAGGAGATGGAGGAGGTGATGATGATGGCAATGGAGGTGGAGGAGGTGATGATGGTGGTGACAGAAGTGGAGGAGATGGAAGAAGTGATGTTGATAACAGGTGGAGGAGGTGATAATGGTAGTGATAGAGGTGGAAGAGATGAAGGAGATGGAGGAGGTGATGGAGGTGGAGGAGATGGAGGAGGTGAAGATGATGGCGATGGAGGTGGAGGAAGTGATGATGGTGGTGATAGAGGTGGAGGAGATGGAGGAGGTGATGTTGATAACAGAGGTGGAGGAGGTGATAATGGTGGTGATAGAGGTGGAGGAGATGAAGGAGGTGGAGGAGATGGAGGAGGTGATGGAGGTAGAGGAGGTGATGATGGAGGTGATTGAGGTGGAGGAGGTGATGATGGAGGTGATGGAGGTGAGGAGGTGATGATGGTGGTAATGGAGATGGAGGAGATGGAGGAGGTGATGGTGAAGATGGAGGTGGAAGAGGTGATGATGATGGTGGTGATGGAGGTGGAGGAGATGGAGGAGGTGATGGAGGTGGAGGAGGTGATGATGGAGGTGATGGAGGTGATGGAGGTGGAGGAGGTGATGATGGATGTGAAGGAGGTGGTGATGGAGGTGAAGGAGGTAACGATGGATGTGATAGAGGTGGAGGAGGTGGTGATGGAGGTGATGGAAGTGGAGGTGGTGGTGATGGAGGTGGAAGAGGTGATGGTGATGATGGAGGTGGAGGTGGTGATGGAGGTGATGGTGATGATGGAGGTGGAGGTGATGATGGAGGTGATGGAGGTGGAGGAGGTGGTGATGGAGGTGGAGGAGATGATGGTGGTGGTGGAGGAGGTGGTAGAGGTGGAGGAGGTGATGATGATGGTGATGAAGGTGGAGGAGGTGGTGATGGAGGTGGAGGAGGTGATGGTGATAACGGAAGTAGAGGAGATGATGATGGTAGTGATGGAGGTGGAGGAGGTGATGCTGGTAACGGAGGTGAAGGAGGTGATGATGGTGGTGAAGGAGGTGGAAGAGGTGATGATGGTGATGATGGAGGTGGAAGAGGTGATAAAATTAGTAATGTAGAAAGTAGAGGTGGGTGTAGACAGAGATCACAGCTAGTGGTCATGTAATGGCCACTATGATGATGAGGAGGAGGGGAAAGAAAGGACTAAAAGGGGTCAATATCCTGCCCGCCGGAGGTCTGAGGAGAAGGAGAGGAGAGATGCTGTGCTTACCCCAGCCTAGCACACCAAGCTTGAGCACATATCTGCGGATGTAGATGTTGTAGACGCGCCCGAGGAGGAGGTAGAGGTTGAAGCCCTCGATGGCCATCCAGGTGAGGCAGCTGAGCAGCGCGTAGTGCAGGGCAGCAGCCAGAGCCGTGCACGCTGACTGGGGCACAGGAGACATGGCAAATGCGGGGCTCAGCAGGAAGGTGATGTTCAGGAGCAGCACGGAGGCGTGCAGGTTCATATGGATGCGTGCTAAAGAGTCAATCTTCTTCCTGCAGGTGAGAGCATGGCCCTCCATGGCCCAGGGACATCATCCAGGCAGCACTACCCACTGGTGCATGCCGATGGGGAAAATGAGGTGAAGAAGGGGCAGGGATCCCACAGCAGTCGCACCAAGAGGCTGGTCTCCCACCTCCTGGCCCCCACCCTCTGGAGAAGCACACCCAGTTCTAGTTGACTAAATGGGACACAAGGAAGGGTGATGTGCCACAGTTGGGGGCAGGCCCAGCACTGTGGCAGTGGAATACCTGGAATGGAAGTGCAACAGGACCGTGATCAGTGAGGCCACGATGGAGATGCTGCAGCCCACGAGGGAGATGTATGTAAGAGGTGCCAGCAACTCTGCAGGTACCAGGGCCGGGGAGAATTGCTGCAGGAGGGAAGAGGGGCTGGAGGCCAGAAGCATAGTATCGCCCTCCCTCCCAGCCTCAGTCAGAGAGACCTCCTGAGGCCTCCTCTCCAAGTCCCCTTCCCCACAAGCCTAGCCATGGACCTGGCCTGAACGAGGCCATGGCAGATACAGTGAGTTTTGCCCCCGCCACAGCTCCCATCTCCCTCTTCTGCTATGAGTGCCTCCCTTCCCCTACTCCCTATGCACCTGGGGGGTTCCACCACTTTGCCCTCTCTGTGCAGAAAGGTGTGCTAGGCCTGGTCAAGCAGGGCCCTCCCTCCTCCTGCCTATAGTGATTGGTTCAGGGATGAGCACATGGCTGGCAGAACTGGGTAAAAGATTTTATTCCACTGGTCTGAAAGCTTGCAGGGCATGAGCCTGGAACTGCTGCCAGCTATATTATTATCTCATATTAGGAGTTCCTATTTGAGGGCTAAGCCAGCACAGAGCAAGCACAGTTGAGGGACAGAGATAGAGTGCTATCTTAGTGATCTTAGTGATCAGCCCCTGGATCAAGCCATGCCTGAAGCCTAACCCAGCCTTTTCAGGAACATGAGTCCTTAAATTTTCTTTCTTTTTTTTTGCTTAAGCCCATTTAAGTTGGGTTTTCTGCCCCTTGCACCAGCTTTTGCCTTTCTCCTCTGCCACAGACACAGGGCCCTCTACAGCTCTGGGCCCCACTCAGGATGCATACATACCATGAGAACAGCAAAGTAGGTGAGGTGGTTGCAGCGGCAGAGCACCTGAGAGTGGGAGGGCTGCTCTGTACGACAGCCCTCAGGGCTCCAGCCGCCCCAGGGCTGTTTCCTGGCTCCCTCCTTCCAGAAGACACAGCTCAGGGTATAGCCTTCCTGGGTGAAGATGCTGGAGTCAGTCATAGGGTGCAGAGGAAAGGCTGCAGATCAGTGTCTGGGAGTCCTGGGGGCCAACGGTGACTCAACTGTCCATTCACCAACATTTTACCAGGCACTGGCTGGCCTTTGGCCTCAGACAGTCTCAGATTCCAGTCCCATCTCCACTGTGGGCTCTCAGAGCAACCCGGGCAAGATGCCAAGTTGCTCTGCGCCTCGGTTTAGTCATCTGCAGAATAGGATCATTCATACCCATATTACAAGAACGGTGGAAAAACAAAGGGCAACATGGAATCTTGAGTGTCCAGCTCTGGCCTTTTATACAGTAGGCACTCCATAACCAGCTGATCCCTTCCCCTCATCCCCGTGGGGAACAGCAATGTGCTCAGACCCATGCCTGGCTGGGGGAGACGCATCTACAGACAACCCTAACGCCAAGTCACGTGGGTGGAGAGGTGGAGGAAATGACACAGGCAGTCACTGAAAACCATGGAGGGCAGGCAGAGCTGACCCAAAGGGAGAAGGGGAGGTGGGGGCCCTGAGGCCTTAGAGGATGTGTTGGATTTCAATATGAGTAGGGCAAGGGCATTCCAGGTGGAGGGAACCATAGTGGCAAAAGCCCAGAGATGAAAGGAAAGGATGATGGTGAAATTTACAGTGCAGGGCAGTCCTGGTGAGGCTGAAGGGAAGATGGAGCAGAAAGCAGAGGCTCCGGGCTTTTCAGGAATGGCAGGAACCAGAAAAGGAGGCACTGAGGCTTGTGAGCCACCCCACTCTGCCCCCACCCCCAATGAGCAGCCCTTTCTTTGTTCCAGGATCAGCATCTGCACTTCCCCTAGGAGCTCATTCTTTCACCCTAGTCCCTGGGCCCTGTGACCCAGGCCTGGCCAATCCACACCTTCCATCCCCCTGGACATAGTGACAGGTAAAGGGATGTACACATGACCCAGTTGAACCTTTAAGATCCTGAGACCCTGGTCTGCACTGGGGCAGGTTGGGGATGGAGAGTGGGGGGAAGAGCCTGATGGGAAGAAGGAAAGGAAGTCTGGCTCTTCAGCATCCATCATGCCACAGAATGGACAGCCCAGGCAGGAGACCATTGCTGAGATGGAGACAGACTGAGCCACGAGGGCATCAGATCTGTCCCTGGATCCAGCTGTGCCTGAAGCTGGTGGACCACCCCTAGACATTTCATTGATGTGTGCCAATCAGTTCCCTCTGTGCTCAAGCTGGCTTGAGGTGGTCTTTTCTCACTTGCAACTGAAAGCATCCTGACAAATGCATGAGTAAAAACCTCTCTTTCTTATTTCTTGAGCAGGAATTTTCAAAGTGTGATGGATTTCCAAGAGGGTTCCACAGGTTTGGGTCTGGTCAAACCAATGTTCAATAGGAGAGTCACAGAGGGGCAGGGGTGCAGGGGAAATGGGGGCACCCCCAGCAGTACCAGGCTTTGGTTGTGCCAGAAGCTGATGTTCACCGGATCCCTGAGGTTGTTCACGTGTCCATGACTCAGCTGGGCCCCCAGGACGTAGTTATTGAGCAGAGATGAGTTGTTTTCATCCTGGAAGGGCAGCAGGAGAAGGGTTGAGTGGGGGGGGAAATCGGGAGGCCCTGGGTAAGGTCTGAGCCCCGCTTCCTTGGATGAGAACAAGCAGCAAGAGTTTCACGTGTGCAGCATGAAAGCCTTCCCAGCCTCCCAGCCTCCCAGCCTCCCAGCCTCCCAGCCTTCCCAGCCTCCCAGCCTTCTCAACCTCCCAGCCTCCCAGCCTTCTCAGCCTCCCAGCCTCCCAGCCTTCCCAGCCTCCCAGCCTCCCAGCCTTCCCAGCCTCCCAGCCTTCCCAGCCTCCCAGCCTTCTCAACCTCCCAGCCTCCCAGCCTTCCCAGCCTCCCAGCCTTCCCAGCCTCCCAGCCTCCCAGCCTTCCCAGCCTCCCAGCCTCCCAGCCTTCCCAGCCTCCCAGCCTTCTCAACCTCCCAGCCTCCCAGCCTTCCCAGCCTCCCAGCCTTCCCAGCCTCCCAGCCTTCTCAACCTCCCAGCCTCCCAGCCTTCTCAGCCTCCCAGCCTCCCAGCCTTCCCAGCCTCCCAGCCTCCCAGCCTCCCAGCCTCCCAGCCTTCCCAGCCTCCCAGCCTCCCAGCCTTCCCAGCCTCCCAGCCTTCTCAACCTCCCAGCCTCCCAGCCTTCTCAGCCTCCCAGCCTCCCAGCCTTCCCAGCCTCCCAGCCTCCCAGCCTTCCCAGCCTCCCAGCCTCCCAGCCTTTGCATGTGCTGTTCCTGCCAGGGGGAAAGCTGTCCTCTCACCACCCCCTGCTTCACGTCCCATTCGTTTAATGCATTCCAGCCCCACACCCTCCACCTCACCACTATCCTCACACACTTTCAAAGCCAAAGTTGAAAGGCGCCTTCCCCAGAAGCTCCCCTGGACTGCCCACTGGGAAGAGCCCTGACCCCACACTGACTCATCCATCGCTCTGGATCTTTGTGGCTATTATCGACCTTGTGCTGACATTAAATCTCTAAGGTCTGGCCGGGCACAGTGGCTCACGCCTATAATCCTAGCATTTTGGGAGGCTGAGGCGGGCAGATCACTTGAGGCCAGGAGTTCAGGATCAGCCTCGCCAACATGGTTAAACCCGGTCTCTACTAAAAATACAAAATTAGCTGGGCATGGTGATGCACGCCTGTAATCCCAGGGAGGCTGAGGCAGGGGAATCGCTTGAACCTAGGAGGCGGAGGTTGCAGTGAGCCGAGATCATGCCACTGCACTCCAGCCTGGGCAACAGAGCGAGACTCTGACAAAAAAAAAAAAAAAAAAAAAAAACCTCTAAGGTCTTAGTCTAAGCATGAAGACAGAGAGTTCTCTGAGCGCAGGGAACAAGTGTCTTCTTGTCTGTCTCCCGCCTAGCGACAGGCACATAGTAGGTTTCTTAGGTCTTATTTGCAGATTGTAATTGTGCCTTCCTACCATTCTGCTAAAGCTGGCAGGGAAACTGAGGCCCACAGAGGGACAATGGCTGGCTTGCATTGCACAGCCGACTGGTTGGTCTCACTCAGTGCTGGTCACCCAGAGGCCAGGCAGTGACATGGGCACCTGCAGTGGATCCCAAGAAGGGGCCGGCACCCACCCTCCTTGGCCCGCCATCACACTGACCTTGAAAAAGTGGGCATTGGAGAAGTAGATACAGATGAGCCGCAGCTCCCCGGGCCGGGTCTTGCAGGCATCCTGGGTCAGCTCGGCGGGGAACTGCATGGCATGCTGACCCCAGGCATACTGACCCCGGGCATGCTGACCCCGGGCCTGCAGAGGGTCACAGACAAGCTGAGTCTGGCAACCAGGACCTGTAGACCTGACCCCAACACCTTCACTGCCTCCCACTCCCCATGAAACCTTCCTTGGGGTTTCCACCCACAGAACCTTCGCCCCCCAGGCTGCATCTCCTCCCAAACTTCCCGAGATTCCAGGCCTTCCCTCCATGCTGCTCCTGAGTTTGGGGTGTTTACCTGACCCACTGGGCCCCTGAAGATGGAGCTACCTCAGCACTCAGCCCCAGCCCAGCCCCCGCCAGGGATCCAGCCAATCATCCCAGGGTCCTAAAAGGAGCCAGGGTTCCTGGCCTCTCTCACAGCTGCCTCCCCCAGGGGGTAGCCTCCAGCCAAAGCAGGAAGAAGACTCCACCCTGGAGGGGCCATAAAGCACCACCCTTTCCACAATTCACACAGCGAGTATCAGCCCCATTTTACAGAGGAGGTAACTCACTGCCAGTTAGGGCAGAGCCTGGACTGGGGGGTGTGGGGAGGAGGACGGTGGAGCCTAAAGAAAGTTCACACCTTAAACCCCTGGAGGACTTCTAGGGCAGGGGCAGCTGGCCACGCCCCCACCACCACCACCTGCAGCCTCTGACCTGGGGCACCCGCTTCAGAGTGGCACTGCTCAGTGAGAGGCCAGAGAAGTTGCAGCTCAGCTTGAAGGCCAGAGACTGGATGGCGGGTGTCTGCAAGGTCAGGTTGTAGCCCGGGAAGCTGGTGTTCAGTAGCATCTGCTCCAGCTGGTGAAGTTGACTGCAGCCCAGAGAGACGGCCAGGGAGGCCAGAGCCCAGAGTGGGGTAAGGCTGAGAGGGAGCTCTAGACAGCCTGGGAGGGCAGGGCCTCCCCACCCACACCCCTGCCACTCCCACCTCCAGACCACTGCATACACAGTGTCCTTGGCACACTGTTACCTCCCTACCCCATCTATCCCCTCCTCTCGATTAACTCCTGTTCAGGTCCCAGTTTGTTGTCACCTTCTCCAGGAAGCCTTCCCTGACTGCTCCCTCACAGCTTCCCAGTAGCCGCTCTTATCCCTGACCAGTCTTCAGTATTGTCTGCTCACCCAGAGCTGCTCAGTCTTTGGGTCACAGACCCTGGAGAACCCAGCCAGAATTTTAGAGTCCCTTCCCAGGAAAATGCATGGAGACCCACAATTCTACACTTAGTTTCATGATATCCATGATTAAGGGCCCCCATTCCTCAATGATAAACTTCATGAGGGCAGTGACACGCCCACCCTGCATCCGCAGAGCCTAGTGTCAGGCATGCAGTAGGCACTCAATAAAAGTGCTAAAAAAATGCACAGTTAAGAGTCTATACAAGACCAACTCTGACCCACTGATTCAAGGTGCAGGCTTGGGGTGGGAGACACAGCTGGCTCTAAACAGGAGAAGGCCACCCCCAACTCACCGAAGGTAAAAAAACGGGCTCCGGGCTCTGGACACTTGCATATTCTCCATGTAGCTGAGGAGTTCTTTCCATGTCTCTGTGGGGACACACCTCCCCCTCAGCTTGTGTCTCAGCTACCCTCTGGCCCCACCACCTCTGGGCTTTCCATCCCAGCCTGAGAGTCTAGTTCACAAGCAGCTCCTGCTGCCCCCAGGAAGCCTAAGTGGCCCCTTTCAATCTCCCAGGGTTTGATGCCTGCCCCTTTTGCATCATAGTCCCAGGACTGGGCTAGGGCTGCCCCCAGTTCAGCAGAGCTCCCTTACCTGCTGTTGCATTCTGCAAAGTCAGAAGGCACAGGCACAGGAAAAGAGTACCACAGTGATCCATGCCCTGTGCTGAGTCTCCTCCAAGAACTGGCTCTGGCCCTGGAAAAGGTACATGCCATCATCATGATGATAAAAGAATGGCCTCTAACTTCTAGGTGTCTGGCATGTCCCAATAGTAGGACATGCAGCATCTTATTTGACCCTCACCACTCTTGCGTTTCACAGATGAGGAAGCTGAGGATGAAGGGCAAAGGGTCTTGCTTTACTTAAACCTGCCTAAAGCCAGGTCTCTAAGACTCCAGAATCCTTGACCACCAAGTAATGGCTGCCATTAGCAGCTCTGCCTGATACACTCCCCCTCCCAAAAAGCAGTCTATCTGGGGGCTTCCCCAGGACACCAGCTTCTACCCAGACGGAAGGTGTTTGGGAGAAAGCAACATGTAAACTCCATCCAGCCCTGCTATTAACTCATCATGTGGCTTTGGGTAGGATCTGTCTCTCTCTCTGCCCTCATTTTCCTCCATTTTAAAATGAATTAATAAACTTCTGCTTCAATAGAGCAAATTTATGTGTGCCCCTGAAAGCCCCATTAACATGAGAGGGAATGAATAAAATAGGCATAAAGCCACAGAACAATGGGAAAGAAAATAGGCATGAAAAACAGTACAATGGGGAAGAAAAGAGGCACAAAGCCTCTCAGGAAGCTGCTGGAGGATGTGCTCCAACAAAACGAGAGAGTAAATCATGAAAGACATAGGGTACAGGAAACCCTGTACCCTACCATGGGAGAGGTAAAGCTACTCCCTAGAAAACAGGCACAAAGAGAGAACAATGGGAAAGAAAACAACTGCAGAGATGGGAGATGTCAGCTAAACTTTGGAGGCTACAAGTAGGTGGCACCTGGTAAGACATTTAGCAGACTGAAAAAAGTTGAACCCAAGTGCCTGCAGTGGGGAGAGGTGTGGTGTTGGCGGGAGACAAGAAACCTCACAACCTTGGAAGCACTTGAGAACTGGAGGCATCAGAAACTTCTGAAGTGGGGATGAAGGAAGAGGCTAAAAACAGGGATTGTTGGTCAGACACGGTGGCTCACGCCTGTAATCCCAGCACTTTGGGAGGCCGAGGCGGGTGGATCATGAGATCAGGAGATCGAGACCATCCTGGCTAACATGGTGAAACCCCATCCCTACTAAAAATACAAAAAATTAGCCAGGTGTGGTGGCAGGCGCCTGTAGTCCCAGCTACTCAGGAGGCTGAGGCAGGAGAATGGCATGACCCAGGAGGCAAAGCTTGCAGTGAGCGGAGATGGTGCCACTGCGCTCCAGCCTGGGCAACAGAGTGAGACTGTGTCTCAGAAAAAAAAAAAAAAACAGGGATTGTTGTCCAGGCATGGCAGCTCACGCCTGTGATCTAAAACACTTTGGGAGGCCAAGGCAGGAGGATCGCTTGAGACCAGGAGTTCCAGACCAGCCAGGGCAACATGGCAAAACCCTGACTCTACAAAAAAAATATAAAAATTAGCCGGGTATGGTGGCCTGCGCTTGTGTCCCCAGCTACTCAGGTGGGTGAGGTGGAAGAATCACCTGAGCCCAGGAGATGGAGGCTGCAGTGAGTCAAAATCATACCACTGCACTCCAGCCTGGGCAACAGAATGAGACCTTGTCTCAAAAAAATAAAAAATAAAAATAAAAACAAGATTCGTTGGTTGCGAGTCTTTAATGTCCAACTCAGTCCCCAGATCTCCCCTGCCACCTCGAGTTTTCAGGAGTTTCCTCACCATCCTACCATCCCAATCCTGCTCCACACAAAGTTTACTCTCTGGAGACAGGATGCACCATAATCAGAGCAGAAGGGGGAATTAAACAATATCCCCTCCCCATGTCCTCCCCTACTCAGATTCCAGAAGACTGCAGCAGCCAGGGTTATGCCCCAAGGCAGGAGAAAAGTCTCTGAAGAGCTAACCATTCCCAGAATAGTATCCTATAGCTGCTTCCATTTTTGTGTTCCTCAATGTCATGGCCAAGACCTAACTTACAGTGAAATTTCACCAGTCACCAAGCTCTGCCAAGCAATTAGGTTTTTAGTGCTCCTCTCTTGAACGGTCAACCAAGGATTACTGAAAATTTCAAAACACACACCCTTTCTTGAAAAGCTGCTGGAGGATGTGCTCCAACAAAATGAGAGAGTAAATTATGAAAGAAGACACACAGTACAGGAAATCCTGTGTCCCACCATGGGAGAGGTAAAGCTACTCCCCAGAAAATGTGTGAAGAACAGCAGGACTAGGGCATTTCCCACCCGGAGGGAGCAGGAGAAAAGAATGCCCTGGGAGGGAGTTCTTCAAGAAAAAATTAAGGAAGAGGAAAAGGAGAGTAGATAGACGACCGAATAGGTTTGAACATCTAGAAAAACTGTTTTTGAGATGTCTTACAGAAAGTTTGTAAATGCAAAAATAAAAAGAAGCAATTAATTTCAAGAAAACCAAGTTGTACAAGAAAATGAAATGCTGCTACATGACTTGATATGGAATGTAATGCATATAGTCATAATAGAAACGTTAAACAAGAGATTTTTTTAATTGTGTAAAAACCGTATTAAGATGATTTTGATTTCCACCTAGAAAGTAGACAGCCAGATGGGAGCACTGTTCCCATTATAACAATGGAAAAGCTAAATAATGTACCAAATCTTTTTTTTTTTGTTTTAGCCTACTGGAGAGCTGAAGTCACAGGCCACCAAGCAAACTGGTTTCTGGAGGTAACCAGAATGCATTATCTTTGATAGATGAAACACATGATCTGTTTCATGTTTGACAGAGCATGGAGGAATAGGTAGTTGCCGCAAAAGTAGATAAGGAGAAAATGACTAACACCTTAATGAAATCTTAATGGCTGAGCATTAGCTAGAGTGGCAGTTTACTGGGAGCCCCAGACACAAGGGTAACCTGTACCCCCAGACAGTTTCTTCCTACAGTCCTCCACTGGACACTCATGAGAATGATGTGGAGTGGGACAGGGCCTGAGGGAGGCCCCATGGTAACACAGCCATGCAAGACGTGCCAAGGGTTGAGGGTGGAGCAGGAGTACCTGGAGAAGCCCATCTGTGCTCTGGGCTCTGCATGAGTGCAAGGTAGTAATTGGCTGCTGCCAAGAGATAAACACCTGTACCCTGGCTTTGCTTTGATTTAAGATGCCCATCCCACAGGTCCCTGACCTGCTATAAAGCAAATGTTGACTGCCTCTGCTGGAGGAGTAGAAGACCCTCCCACTACAATGCTACAGTGACACTAAGCAAAAGCCATCAGGGCCGGGTGCCTTGGCTCATGCCAGTAATCCCAATACTTTGGGTGGCCGAGGTAGGCGAATTGCTTGAGCCTAGGGGTTCGAGACTAGCCTGGGCAACATGGCAAAACTCTGTCTCTAAAAAAAAAAAAAAAGCCAGATGTGATGGTGCATGCCTGTAGTCCCAGCTACTTAGGAGGCTGGTGTGAGGATCACCTGAGCCTGGGAAGTTGGAGGCTGCAGTGAGCCGTGATAGCACCGCTGTACTCCATCCTGGGCAACAGAGTCAGAAAAGAAAACCAAAGGAAAAGCCGCTGGACACTGGCAAGGAAGAGGCAACCCATTAGTGTCCAGGATTTTGCACTGATATAAAACGGAGGGCTGCTGCTACTACTGGGAAAAGAGCAGGAATCTCACTCCCACTTGAGATCCCCCAACCAATAAGGCAGAGTTTAGTTCCCACGGGGGTGAAGGGGAGGAAGTCAGCCTGCATTCTAGTACCTGCACTGAATAAGAGGCTGAGGTTGTCAAAAACTGGAGGAGAAACAGGAACACTAAGAAAGCCCCACTCCTGGGGCTCAGGCTCAAGACTGTCTAAGGCTGAAGCTAGAGCAGGATAATCAAGAATTCACTGCCTCCACCACAAGCCTTGCACCAAGCAACAAGTAACAGCAGTCCACCGCTGGAGAAGGGACTAGAACACGAAGAGAGATTTCCTCTGTGTTGCATGCATGCAATGCTGAGTGCAGAGTGGGGACCCTGGGGGACTCAAGTCCTCATTGAACACAATGTAGGGACAGTCCACCACTGGAGAAATTTGGAGCCTGTAGTCTACCGAAGGTAACTATAGCAACAACAAAACCTAAATCCAGCTGGGCACTGTGGCTCATGCCTGTAATCCCAGCACTTTGGGAGGCCGAGGCAGGAGGATCATTTCAACCCAAGAGTTCAAGATCAGCCTGGGCAACATAGTGAGCCTCTATCTCTAAATAAACAGATAAATAAATAAAACTTAAACCTAAATCAACTACAGATTAGATTGACTTGAGGCCTATACCAAAGCCATGACATAAGAAATATTTCAATTTCTTTCTAGGCATAAATATCATTTACTTTACTACTGTTCCATTACACACAATGCCTGGTAGTCAAAGATTTTAAGACACACAGAACCAGATCTTAGAGATGGCCAAAATGTTGGAACTATCAGATAGAGACAAGATAGCTCTGATAAATATGTTGAAGGGTGCAGTGGAAAAGGTAGACTTCTAAGAACAGATGGGAAATTTCAGCAGAACAATGGAAACTATTAAGACTAGTCAAGTAGAAATGTTAGAAACAAACTCGGTATCAGTGATGAAGAATTCTGTCAATGAGTTTATTAGCAAAGTGGACACAGTAAAGTAAAGAATCTTTGACCTTGATGATAGTGTAATATAAATTATCCAAATTGAAATATAAAGAGTAAGAATAGTGAAAATAAAAATTAACAGATTACCCAAGAACTGTGCAAATGGTCTGTATATATGTAATTGGAATCCTAGCTAAAGGAGAGAGAACAGAGAAGAATAAATAGAAACAGAAAGAATAGAAAATTAAAATTTTTTAAATGGCCAATTTTCCCCCAAAACTAATAAAAGACAACAAACCACAGATCCAAGAAGCTCTGCAAAACCCCATGGAATAAATGCAAAGAAAAACACATCTAGATAAATCCTAGTCAAACTGCTGCAGAACCAAAGATAAAATCTTGAAGTCAGCCAGAAAAAAAGAGCCATTGTACACAGAAAATGAAAGATACAAACAACAAGAGGCTTCTTATCAGAAACTATCAAAACCAGAAGATAATGCAGTCATATCTTTCCATAAATATCTGTCATTCTAAAACTCCATGCCCAAGGAAAATACCTTTCAAAAACGAAGACAAGGTTGGGTGCAGTGGCTCACACCTGTAATCCCAGCACTTTGAGAGGCTGAAGTGGGTGTATTGCTTGAGTCCAGGGGTTCAAAACCAGCCTGGCCAACATGGCGAAAACCTGTCTCTACAAAATATACAAAACTTAGTCAGGCATGGTGGCATGCACCTGTAGTCCCAGCTATTCAAGAGGCTAAGGCTGGAGGATCACTTGAGTCCAGGAGGTCAAGATTGCAGTGAGCCATGATCATGCCACTGCATTCCAGCCTGGGTGACAGAGAAAGACCCTGTATCAAAAAAAAAATGAAGACAAAATAAGAACTTCTTCAGATGAGCAAGGAGTTAGAGAATTCATTGCCAGCAGATTGGCACTGAAATAAATATTGAAGAAAATTCTTAGGGCAGAAGAAAAATTATGCCAGTTGGAAATTTGGACTTAAACAAAGAAATGAAGAGTACTGTAATTGGCAAAAATGTGTCAAATATAAAATAAATTTCCTTGGTTTTAATGTCTGTTTAATATAAAAACAGTAACAATGCATTGTGGGGATCATAGCGTATGTAGAAGTAGAAGCATACCACAAAAATAGCACAACAGGCAGGAGAGCAGAAATGGAAGTATTTGGTTGTGAGGTTCTTAAACTATATTTTAAGTATTGTAATGTTATTTGAAAGTAAATTGTGGAAAGTTAAATATGTGTATTTAAATCCTACAGTGCCATTACAAAAGGAAAAATTATAAGATATAGCTAGTAAGGCAATAGTAGAGATAAAAGAATATTATGAAAACTGCTCAACCCAAAATAAGACAGAACAAGAAGGAAAAGAAACAAAGAACAGATGGAATAAAGAGAAAACAAATAGCAAGATGGTAGATATAAACCCAATCATATAAATAATTACATTAAGTATAGTCTAAATGCTCCAATTAAAAGGCAGAAATGGTCAGACTGGATTATAAAAGCAAAACCTAACTACATATTGTCTTCAAGAAACATGTATCAAATATAAAGACACCAATAAATTACATGTAAAATGATGGAAAAAGATATACCAATCATAAGTGTATTAGTCCAGCCTCACGCTGCTATAAAGAGCCGTCAGAGACTGAGTAACTTATAAAGAAAAGAGGTTTAATTGACTCACAGTTCCACAGGCATGGCTGCGGAGACCTTAGGAAACTTAACAATCATGGCAGAAGGTGAGGGGGAAGAAAGCACATCTTCACATGGCAGCAGGGGAGACAGAGAGAGAAGGGGGAAGTGCCACACACTTTTAAACCATCAGACCTTGTGAGAACTCACTCACTATCAGGAGAACAGCAAGGGCGAAATCTGTCCCCATGATCCAATCACCTCCCACTAGGTCCCTCCACAACACTGAAAAATTACAGTTCAACATGAGATTTGCATGGGGACCCAGAGCCAAACCATATCAATAAGTAAGATGGAATAGCTATATTAATATCTGAAAAAGTAAACTTCAGGATAAGGAATTTTACCAGGGATAAAGATTATACAATGCTAAAGACTAATTCATCAAGAAAATGTAACAATCTTTAATGTATGTGCACCTAATAACAGAGCTTTGAAAAATAAAGCAAAAATTGATCACGCTAAAGGGAGAAATTGACAAAGCAACACTTATAGTTGCAAAATACAATATTTCTCTCTGAGTAATTGACAAAAGTAGACAAAAATTGATAGAGAAGATGTATCAGTCCATTCTCACGCTGCTATGAACAAATACCCAAGACTGGGTATATAATCACGGAGGAAGGGCACCTCTTCAAAGGGTGGCAGGAGACAGAATGGTTAGCAAGGGAAAAACCAGATGCTTTTAAAACCATCAGATCTCGTGAGAACTCACTATCACGAGAGCAGCATGGGAGAAACTGCCGCCATGATCCAATCACTTCCCATCAGGTCCCTCCTGTGACACATGGAGATTACAGGAACTACAATTCAAGATGAGATTTGGATGGGGACACAGCCAAACCATATCAGAAGACATGAATGACACTATTAACTATCTTCTTTATATAGAACACTCTCCTAATTACATCAAAATACATCTTCTTTTCAATTACAACAGGAAACATTCACAAAGATAGACCATATTCTGGGCCATAAAATAAATCTCAATAAATGTAAAAGGATTAAAAGCACACAAAGTAAGTTCAGTAACCACCAGGAACTTAAACTAGAATTCATAAACATAAAGATGCCTCAAAAAATCCTCCAAATATTTGGAAATTAAATAATACACTATTAACCCATGAGTCAGAGACAAAATCACAAGGGAAATTATAAAATATATTCAACTGAATAAAAATGAAAACAACATAATATTTGTGGGATGCAGCTAAAGCAGAGCTTAGAGAAAAATTTATAGCACTAAATGCTTACATTAGGAAAGATGAAGGATTTCAAGACAGTGATGTAAGCTTCCACCTTAATAAATATAAAAAGAAGAGCAAACTAAGCACAAAATAAGCAGAAGGAAAAATAATAAAGATAAAATTATAAATCAATAAAATAGAAAATACAGAAGGAGTAGAGAAAAATCAGTGAAACCAAAAGCTGGTTATTTGAAAAGCTCAATAATATTGATAAGTCTGTAGCCAGAATGACAAAAGGGAAAAAAAGACAAGGTACAATGACCAGTTATCAGCAATAAAAGAGGGGCTATCACTACAGAACCGGCAGGTATCAAAATTAGGAGAATAATATTAACAATTTATGGCAATAAATTACATAACTTAGGTGAAATTTTAAAAATTCCTTGAAATACACAAACTACCAAAGCTTACTCAAGAAAAAATAGAAAATAGGAATAGTCCTTCACTGATTAAAGGAATTGGATTTGTAATTTAAAAACCTTCCCACAAAGAAACACTAGGCCCAGATGGCCTCACTGGTTAATTCTTCCAAACATTTAAAAAAGTTATAATATCAAGTCTATAGAAGCTCTTACAAAAAAATAGAAGACAAGGCCGGGCACGGTGGCTCACACCTGTAATCCCAGCACTTTGGGAGGCCGAGGTGAGTGGATCACGAGGTCAGGAGATCGAGACCATCCTGGCTAACATGGTGAAACCCTGTCTCTACTAAAAATACAAAATATTAGCCAGGCGTGGTGGCGGGCACCTGTAGTCCCAGCTATTCGGGATGCTGAGGCAGGAGAATGGTGTGAACATGGGAGGCAGAGCTTGCAGTGAGCCAAGATCGTGCCACTGCACTCCAACCTGGGCGACAGAGCAAGACTCCATCTAAAAAAAAAAAAAAAAAAAAAAAATGTACGAGACAAAATATAACAATCCTAAATGTATTCCTTTAGAAAATAAAAGGGAAAATGCTTCCAAATTCATTTTAGAAGGCTAATATTACCGTAGTACCAAAACTAGCCACAGACACAGACCAACACCCCTCATGAATATAGTCCAATCCCAATTAAAATCACTGCAGGATATTTTGTAGAGAATGACAAGCTGACTATAAAATGTATACGTAAGAACAAAGGATCTTGAATAGACAAAACAATTTTGATAAAGAACAATGAAGTTGGAAGAGTCACACTACTTGATTTCAAGGCTTACTATAAAGCTACAATAATCAAGACAGTGTGTTACTGCCATAAGCACAGATATAGAGATAAATATAACAGAATAGAGTCCAAAAATTTGTTCATATATTGATTTTTTGTCGATTAATTTTTGACAAAGATGCAAAGGTAATTCAGTAGAGAAAGGATAATTGATTCAACAATTAATGATGGAACAATTGGATATCTCACGCCAAAAAAAAAAACCATCTTGAATCCATATCTTGAAGCACATACAAAATTTAACTCAGAATGGATCACAGACACAAATAACAAGACTAAAACTGTACAGGCATACCTGGCTTTACTGTATTTTGCAGATCTTGTGGGTTTTTCTACAAATTGAAGACTGTCTATCAAAGAAGTCTATCTGCATCATTTTTCCAATAGTACGTGTTCACTTAATGGCTGTGTCCTATTTTGGTGATTCTCATAATATTTCAAACTTTTTCATCATGATTATATCTGCTGTGGTGATCTGTGAACAGAGATCTTTGACGTCACTATTATAATTGTTTTGGAGTACCACAAACTGCGCCCATATAAGATGGCAAACTTAACCAATAAATGTATACATTTTGACTGCTCTACCAACCAGCGATGTTCCCCTGTCTCTCTCCCTCTTCTTGGGCCTCCCCATTCCCTAGGACACAACAATATCGAAATTAGAACAATGAATAACTCTACAATGGCCTCTAAGTGTTCAAGTAAAAGAAAGAATCGCACATGTCTCACTTTAAATCAAAAGCTAGAAATGTTAAGCTCAGTGATGAAGACATGTCAAAACCCAGATAAGCCAAAAGCTAGGCGTCTTGCACCGAACAGTTCACCAAGTTATGAATGAAAAGGAAAAGCTCTTAAAGAAAATTTAAAGTGCTACTCCAGTGAACACATGAAGCGAAACAACCTTATTGCTGATATGGAGAACGTTTCAGTGATCTGGATAGAAGATCAAACCAGCCCCCCCGCCAACACTTCCTTAATTAAGCCAAAGCCTAGTTCAGAGCAAGGCCCTAACTCCTCAATTCTATGAAGGCCAAGGTGGGTGAGGAAGCTGAAAAAAAGATGGAAGCTAGCAGAGGTTGGTTCATGAGGTTGAAGGAAAAAAGCCATTTCCATGACATAGCAGTACAAAGTGAAACAGCGAGTGCTGATGGAGAAGCAAGTTATCTACAAGAACTAGCTAACATCATGCATGAGGGTGGCTACATTAAACAACAGCATTTCAGTGTGGATGAAATAGCCTCATATTGGAAGCAGATGCCATCTAAGAGTTTCATAGCCAGAGAGAAGAAATCAATGCCTGGCTTCAAAGCTTCAAAGGACAGGCTAATTCACTTGTTAGCAGGTAATGCAGCTGGTGACTTCGAATGGAAGCCAATACTCATTTAACATCCTGAAAATCCTAAGTCTCCTAAGAATTATGCTAAATCTACTCTGCCTGTGCTCTACAAATGAATAACAAAGCCTGGATGACAGCAATCTATTTATAGCATGGTTTCCTGAATATTTTAAACCCACTGTTAAGACCTACTGTTCAAAAAAAAAATTTATTTCAAAATATTGCTGCTCATTGACAATGTACCTAGTCACCCAAGAGTTCTGACGGAGATGTACAAGGAGATTAATGTTGTTCTTGTGCTGCTAACACAACATCCATTCTGCAGTCCATGGATCAAGGAGTCATTTTGACTGTCAAGTCTTATTATTTAGGAAACAAATTTCCTAAGGCTATAGTTGTCATAAATAGTGACTTCTCTGATAGATCAGGGCAAAGTCAATTGAAAATCTTCTGGAAAGGATTCACCCTTCTAGATGCTGCAAGAACATGTGTGATTCATGGGAGGAAGTCAAAATATCAACATTAACAGGAGTTTGGAAGAGGTTGATTCCATGCTTCATGGATGACTTTGAGGGGTTCAAAACTTCAGTGGGGAAAGTAACTACAGATGTGATGAGAATAGAACGAGAACTAGAATTAGAAGTGGATCCTGAAGATGTGACTGATTTGCTGCGGTCTCATGATCAAAGTTGAATGAATGAGGAGTCACTTCTCATAGATGAACAAAGAGTGGTTTTTCGAAATGGAATCTACTCCTGGTGAAGATATGGTGAACACTGTGGAAATGACCACAAAAGATTCAGAATATTAAATAAATGTAGTGGATAAAGCCCCTGCAGGGTTTGAGAGGACTGACTCCAATTTTGAATGAAGCTCTACTGCGAGTAAAATACTATCAAACAGCATCACGTGCTACAGAGAAACATCTTATGAAAGAAAGAGTCAATTGATGTGGCAAACTTCACTGCTGTCTTAAGAAATAGCCAGCCACCCCAACCTTCAACAACCACCACCTTGATCAGTCAGCAGCCATCAGCATCAAGGCAAGATCTTCCACCAGCAAAAAGTGTGTGATTTGTTGAAGGCTCAGATAGATTGTTAGTATTTTTTAGCAATAAAGTGTCCTTTAATTAAGGTATGTACATTTTTAGACATAATGCTTTTGCACACTAAATAGACTACAGTATAATGTAAACATAACTTTTTTCGTGTGTGAGACAGAGTCTCGCTCTGTCGCCCAGGCTGGAATGCAGTGGCACGATCT
Source organism: Macaca mulatta (assembly GCF_049350105.2). Lineage (NCBI taxonomy): Eukaryota > Metazoa > Chordata > Mammalia > Primates > Cercopithecidae > Macaca > Macaca mulatta. The sequence goes on along the minus strand of NC_133425.1, from coordinate 53,151,294 downwards.
CAGCTCACGGCAACCTCTGCCTCCGCCTCCTGGGTTCAAGCGATTCTTCTGCCTCAGCCTCCCGAGTAGATGGGATTACAGGCACACACCACCATGCTCAGCTAATTTTTGTATTTTTTGGAGAGACGGGTTTCACCATGTTGGTCAGGATGGTCTCGATCTCCTGACCTCGTGATCCGCCTGCCTCGGCCTCCCAAAGTGCTGGGATTACAGGCATGAGTCACCACACCCACCGTAAGCATAACTTTTATATGCACTGGAAAACCAAACAATTTGTGTGACTCACTTTATTACCATATTTGCTTTACTGTGGTGGTCTAAAACCAAACCCACAATATCTCCAAGATATGTCTGTAAAACTCCTTGAAAAAAACAAAAAAGAAAATCCTTCTGACTTAGGTTATGCAAAGATTTCTTAGAAACAACACCAAAAACATGATCCATGGCAACGACAACAACAAAAAACTGATAAACTGAATTTCATCAAAATTAAAACTTCTGCTTTTTGAAGGTCATGGTTAGGAAAATAAGAAGATAAGCCACAGACTGGGAGAAAACATTTACAAACACGTATCTGATGTTTTTTAAAAATTGTATGTGGACTATATAAAGAACCCTTACACAACTAATAACAGGACAAACTACCCAATAAAGATAGGAAAAGATTTGAACAATCACTATACCAATGAAGATGTACAGATGGGTCGGGCATGGTGGCTCACACCTGTAATCCCAGCACTTTGGGAGGCCAAGGCAGGTGGGTCACCTGAGGTCAGGAGTTCGAAACCAGCCTGGCCAACATGATGAAACCCCTATCTCTATTAAAAAATAACAATTAGCCAGGTGTGGTAGCAGGTGCCTGTAATCCTAGCTACTTGGGAGTCTAAGGCAGGAGAATTGCTTCAACCCAGGAGAAGGAGGCTGCAGTGAGCTGAGATCATGCCACTGCATTCCAGCCTGGGTGACAGAGCTGGACCTACGTGTTTAAAAAAAAAAAAAAAAAACAACCTATAGATGCAAATAAGCACATGAAAAATGCTCAATATCATTAGTCATTAGAGAAATGCATATAAAAACCACAATGAGATATCACTACACACCTTCTAGAATGACTAGGATTAAAATGACTGGTAATACAAAGTATTATGAGGATACAGAACAGCTAGAAGTCTCATTCACTCCTGGAGGGAATGTAACATGGAAGTGGAATCTAGAAAAGTCAAAACTATTGGATCAGAGAACAAATCAGTAGTTGCCAGGGAGAAGGTAAAAGATATTAACTACAAAAGGGCCCAAGATAACTTTTCAGGGGACAACAATGTTCTATATTTTGATTGTGATATACATGTATACATGACGGTACACATCTGTCAAAATGCACCAAACTGCTCTCCAAAAGGGTGAATTTTATTGTATGTATACCTCTATAGACAAGACTTTAGAAATCCAACTAAAAAAACATATTAAGAGGATGAAGAAGAGGAAATAGGGGAGGGAGGGCAAGAGAACTGATGATCCTCCTCTTAGAAGAAAGAAAGTCAATGAAAACTTGCAAGGCTTCAAAGAGGGAGAGCCACAAAACTCAAAACACCTGTTTGATGGTAGTGGCAGAGGAAAGTAGTTAAGAACATGAGTTTTCATTTTTCCACCACTGGATCTGCAAAAATCTGAAATATGATAGCACCCAGTGAGTCTGTGGGGACAGGCACATTCCCGCACTCTCCGTCTAAGATCTGAGCACCATCTGCAAGGGGGCGGCTTAGCAACACATTCGAACTTTATGTTCTGAATATCCTTTGAGCCAGGAAACTCATTCTTATGAATTTATCCTATGGAAAGAACAGGGCAAGCCAGGATTATACACATACAAGAATATTTAGAGTAGTATTGTTAATAAAGAAAAGTTGAAAGCTATGTGAACATCTATCAATAGAAGAATAAATAAATTACACTCCAGTGCCATTCTGGAAAACAGTTCGACAGTTTCTTATAAAACTAAACATGTACCTATCATATGACCCAATAATTGCACTCTTGGGCTTTTATCCCAGAGAAATGAAACCTCGTATTCACACAAAAACCTGTATATGAACAGTCATCGCAGCTTTATTCATAATAGCCTCAAAGTGGGTGAAAATGGTTAAATGGTGATACATTTACCCTCTGAAATACAATTCTCAGCAGTTAAAAAAATGAATTTCTCAAAAAAAGCTACTGACACACACAACTTGGACGGATCTTAAAGGAATTATCATGAGCCAAAAAAAAAAAAAAAAAAAAAAAAAGCCGGCGCGGTGGCTCACGCCTGTAATCCCAGCACTTTGGGAGGCCGAGGTGGGTGGATCACGAGGTCAGGAGATCGAGACCATCCTGGCTAACACGGTGAAACCCCGTCTCTACTAAAAATACAAAAAACTAGCCGGGCGTGGTGGCAGCGCCTGTAGTCCCAGCTACTCGGGAGGCTGAGGCAGGAGAATGGCGTGAACCCGGGAGGCGGAGCTTGCAGTGAGCTGAGATCCGGCCACTGCACTCCAGCCTGGGCGACAGAGCGAGACTCCGTCTCAAAAAAAAAAAAAAAAAAAAAAAAAAAAAAAAAAGCCGATCTGAAAATCGGCTGTGTGATTCAATTTATGCAACAGTCTTGAAATGACAAAATGATAGAGATGGAGAATAGATTAGTGGTTGCAAAGGGTTAGGGAGGGGGAGTCTGTTTCTTTAAAGGTCTTGCACAAGGGATCCTTGTGGCGATGGAACAGTTCTGTGTCTTGATTGTGGTGCTGTTTACAGGAATCTTTTATTTTATGTCATGAAATTGCAAGGCAAACGGTCTGGCAGTTTCTTATAAAGTTAAAACACACTTACCAAAGAACCAGCACACATAAATGAGTGTCTATAATACAGAATGAAGTCTGTGAACTATACCAAAGACAATTTCCTGGCTTTGATATTACACTGTAGGCATGCAAGATGTTACTACTGGAGAATAAGTGAAGGGTATACAAAACCTTCTGTACTATTTTTTGCAACCTTCTGTGCATTTATAATTTTTTCAAAATTAAAAGTTAAAATATGCAACAGATTGTCATTTCACTATTAAGAATTATGTGTATTCTTTCAAAAAAAAAAAAAAAAAAAAAAGATGCGTATAGCCGGGCACCATGGTTTGCACCTGTAATCCCAAACTAAGACAGGAGAATTGCTTGAGGCCAGGAGTTAATGACCAGCCTAGGCAACATAGCGAGAACCTTTCTCTAAAAAAAATTTTGAGGCCAGGTGTGGTGGCTCATGCCTGTAATTCCAGCACATTGGGAGGCCTAGGTGGGCAAATCACTTGAGGTCAGGAGTTCAAGACCAGCCTGGGCAACATGGCAAAACCCCATCTCTACTGAAAATATAAAAATTAGCCAGGCATGTTGGCACATGTGTAATCCTAGCTACTCAGGAGGCTGAGGCAAGAGGATTGTTTGAGCCCAGGAGTTCAAGACTTCAGTGAGCTATGATGGCACATCTGCACTCCAGCCAGGATGACAGAGTGAGACTCTTCTCCAAAAAAAAAAAAAGGCTGGGCACAGTGGCTCACACCTGTAATCCCACCACTCTGGGAGGCCAAGGCAGGCGGATCACAAGGTTAGGAGATTGAGACCATCCTGGTCAACATGATGAAACCTCATCTCCACTAAAAATACAAAAAAAAAAAAAAATTAGCTGGGTTTGGTGGTGGGCGCCTGTAATCCCAGCTACTTGGGAGGCGGAGTCAGGAGAATCACTTGAACCCAGTAGGCAGAGGTTGCAGTGAGCCAAGATCGCGCCACTGCACTCCAGCCTGGCGACAGAGCGAGACTCCATCTCAAAAAAATAACACAAAAAAATAAAGCTAAGTAAAAGAAGAGCACAGCATATCATTGAGTGGAAAGGGCAGGTTGAAAATAACACATGAAATCTCATTTACGAAAAATTATGTTTGTATGCATGCTGAAGCATATTGGGAGATCTAGAAGGATGGCCACCAAAATGTTAATAATGTTTTTTTGAGGGGAGAGGTTTTTCTTTTTAAATTTCCTTCTATATTTGCTGTATTGTTTAATTTTTTTTTACAACATATTACCTTCATGACAACAACAACAAAAAAAACAAACATTTTAATAGTTAGGACTTTTAAATGCTCCAAGTGACTATCAATACGGAAGAAATAATAGTGACATATTGCTCATAAAAGACAGAAAGCACATTGCAAAACAATCTAATTCCATTGTCGCAAAAAAAATCATATATTTTATTATATGCAAAATCTGGACAGGCCAGGCGCAGTGGCTCACACCTGTAATCCCATCACTTTGGGAGGTCAAGGCGGAAGGATCATTTGAGCCCAGGAGATCGAGACCACCCTGGGCAACACAGCAAGACCCCTATCTCTACAAAAAATACAAAAAATTAGCTGGACTTGGTGGCACATGCCTGTAGTCTCAGCTACTCAGGAGGCTGAGGTGGGAGGATCGCTTGAGCTCAGGAGGTCGAGGCTTCAGTGAGCTATGATTGTGCCACTAAACTCCAGCCTGGGTGACAGATCAAAACCCTGTCTCAAAAACAAAAAACAGAAACAAAACAAGAAAACAATGAAGTGGGGAAGGTTTTTCTAGCTATGACTCAAAATCCAGAAGCCAAAAGAGAAAATACAGATACATTTTATTACATAAAAATTATTTAAGGCCAGGCGTGGTGGCTCACGTCTGTAATCCCAGCACTCTGGGAGGCTGAAGTGGGTGGATCACGAGATCAGGAGATCGAGACCCTCCTGGTTAACATGGTGAAACCCTGTCTCTACTAAAAACACAAAAAATTAGCTGGGCATGGTGGCGGGTGCCTGTAGTCCCAGCTACTTGGGAGGCTGAGGCAGGAGAAAGGTGTGAACCCGGGAGGCAGAGCTTGCAGTGAGCTGGTATCGTACCATTGCACTCCAGCCTGGGCAACTGAGCAAGACTCCATCTTAGAAAAAAACAAACAAAAAAAATTGTTTAAAAAGACACTTCTACCTGGCCAAAAGAAGGCCATATGTAATGTTAAAAGACAAATGTCAGATTAGGAAAACTATTTGCATATAATACTTTTATCTATGTATAACAGACAAGAGCTGATTTTCCTATTACGTAAAATGCTTCTAGAAATTGATAAGGAAAAGTCGAACCCAATATAAAAATGGGCAAATGGCGGAGCGTGGTAGCTCATACCTGTAATCTCAGCACTTTGGTAGGCCAAAGCGGGAGGAAGATTTGAGCTCAGGAATTCGAGACCAGCCTGAGTGACATAGCAAGATCTTGACTTTACTAAAAATCAAAAACATTAGCTGAGTGTGGTGCCACGCACCTGGTAGTTTCAGTTGCTTGGCAGGCTGAGGTGAGAGGATCACGTGAGCCCAGGAGTTTGAGGCTTCAGTAAGCTATCATGGTGTCACTGCACTCCAGCTTGTGTGACAGAGTGAGACCCTGTATCAGAAATAAATAAATAGAGCCGTGCGTGGTGGCTTATGCCTGTAATCCCAGCACTTTGGGAGGCTGAGACAGGAGGATCACCTGAGGTCAGGAGTTCAAGACCAGCCTGGCCAACATAGTGAAACCCTGTCTCTACTAAAAATACAAAAATTAGCCAGGCGCAGTGGAGCATGCCTGTAATCCCAGCTACTCAGGAGGCTGAGTCAGGAGAATGTCTTGAACCCATGAGGTGGAGGTTGAAGTGAGCAGAGATCATACCACTGCACTCCAGTCTGGGTGACAGAGCAAGACTCCGTCTCAAAAAATAAAAATAAATAAATGGTGAACTCACACATGTGAGAAATAATATAAGCATAGCGACATTGTTTGTAAGAGCAAATAAATAGAACCAGCACAAATGTCTATGAATAGGGGACTAGTTAAATAAACTGTAGCTTATCTCTACAACATTAGAATATGCAGATGACAAAGTGGAAGCTCTCCTCTTATTGACATGGAAAGCTCTCCAAGATGTATTTTCAAGTGAAAAAGCAAAATGTAGAATAGTATGTAGAGTATACAACTTTTTGTATCAACTGGGGCACTTTTGTATCAACTGGCACATCCACGCCCAGCTAATGTTTTTATTTTTGTAGAGACGTGGTTTCAGCATGCTGCCCAGGCTGGTCTCAAACACCTGGGCTCAAGCAATCCTCCCTCCTCCCATCTCAACCTCCCAAAGGGCTGGGATCACAGGAGGAAGCCACCAAGCCCGGTCTCTACTCCAATGTCATGAAGGAATCTACCCGTTTCTTCCAGTCCTTTTATAGATTCATTTTTCAAATTGAAATCTCCAGTCCATTTGCATTGATAATGGGGTACAGTGGGAAATATAAATCCAATTTCATTTTCTTTCCAGGTGGTCACCCATTTTTCTTAACATAATTTTTTAATATATATGTTTATTTTAAATATGAAATAGAGACTCTGGAGTCACAGAAGGCTGGGTTCTTATTTATTTGGCTATTTGGTTATTTATTTGGCTGTGTTATTTACTTACCCTCTCAGAACCTCAGAGAAAAGACAAAGGACAAGATTTGGGGGAGCCGGGTGCGGTGGCTCATGCCTTAATCCCAGCACTTTGGGAGGCTGAAGCAGGAGGATCACTTGAGCCCAGGAGTTTGAGACCAGCCAGAGCAACATAAGGAGACCCCATCTCTACAAAATTAAACATTAAAAATCCTAACCCAGCATGGTGGCATGAGCCTGTGGTCCCAGCTACTCAGGAGGCTGAGATGGGAGGATTACTTGGGCCTGGGAGCCGTGATTGTGACACTGCACTCCAGCACTCCAGCCTGGGTGACAGAGGGAGACTCTGTCTAAAAAACAAAAAAACAAAAAAGATTTGGGGAGGCAAAAGAAGCTACTGAGCTACTGAAGGAAATCATTTAGGAGAGATAACTGAGGCCCAGTAGTGGAGGACCTGATAGCACAGAAAGGATCTTGGGCCAACTTGTCTGCCCCTTCACTATACTGTTGGTGAAACTGAGGTCCAGTCAGATAGATGGATTTGACCTGCAGGGTGTGGACCCTAAGACCAGGCTCTTACCCACACTGGTTCCAGGCAGGCACTGAGGGAAGACAAGCCTGACCCTACTACACAACTGAAGAAATTGAGGCCAAAGCAGAAGTGATACCTCCCCCAGGCACTCCAGATAGAAGCTGTGGTTTCCACCCCCTTTCCCAGGAGCAAACCACGGTCTTCACTTCTGCTTGCAACCTCCAAATTCCCCTCCACATCCCTTCACCATCATCTCACACGCTGAGTCATTTCGTTTTCCACCCTGCAATTCATTATTTGGGGCCTTCTAGGAAATAGCAATCCCTTCCTTACCTGACTTCCAGAATGGTTCCAGTCGATGGTGGGGAAACTGAATACTGCACAGAGGAGCCTGCTTGAGTTCTACAGCAGGCCAGTGGGCAAGCTGGGACTCAAACCCAGGCCTCCAGGGTCCAGGGCGCTACCCCTGCACACTGCAGCCTCCCAAAGATGGTTGGGCAGCTGAGTTGCTGTGTAGACAAGTAACACTCTATTTAGGCCAATAGACAAATGACGAGCTGTGGAGCACAGGACAGAGCCTTTGGAAGATGAGAATCTGATAACCAGTGCCAGTATTCAGTGCCTAGGCTGTGTGACACCGGACAAGACACTTGACCTCTCTGTGTCTCAGGTTTTCTCATCCGTAAAATGAGGCCAAGGAAACCTATTTCCCAGAAAGAGAAACTCCAACAACAATTTCCCTGATCCTCTACTGGAATCAGGCTCTGAGCCAGGTCCAGGGCTCTGGCCAAAGTCCTTGGTCAGGAACACATCTGAGCACAAGGTTTGGGAAACCCTGCCTTCCTCCCTGCAGCTGACCACGCACCCCAGAAGCCCACCTCTCCCCAGCAGCATGAGGGCCTACTGAGCCAGCCATTCTCCACACACAGCCCCACCTGCCCCTGCCAACCACAGTCTGGAGCCCCTGCCTCTGGCCTGGGTGAGGAATCAACCAACCTGTGGTCTCTGCAAAAAAAAAAGCCCTAAGAGGCCAGGTGCAGTGGCTCACACCTGTAATCCCAGCACTTTGGGAGGCCAAAGCAGATGGATCACCTGAGATCAGGAGTTCGAGACCAGCCTGACCAACATGGTGAAATCCCACCTCTACTAAAATTATGAAAATTAGCCAGGCATTGCGGCTGGCGCCTGTAATCCCAGCTACTCAGGAGGCTAAGGCAGGAGAATCGCTTGAACCTGGGAAGTGGAGGTTGCAGTGAGCTGAGATCACGCCATTGCACTTCAGTCTGGGCAACAGAACAAGATTCTAAAAATTAAAAAAAAAAGCCCTAAGAGATGCTATTAGTGACCCCATTTCACAGGCTGGGAAAGAAAGGCCCCCCCCGGCGCCCAACAGGAAGTCTGTGACCAAGCCAGCAGCAGGGCCATTTCCCTGAGACATGCTGTCCCCAGGATCCAATCTAGGTCGCTCTGAAAGGAGCTGCACCTGCTCCAGTCTGCCAAGCACAAAGTATGTGCCAGGCCCTCTACTGAGCCCCTGACAACCATCCACGGTGCAGGTTCCCAGACTCACCCCATTTTATAGATGAGAAACTGAGGTCCAGAAAAGAAACTACCCTTCACTTGTCCCAGACCTCGTGGGGAAGCTAAGATTCAAGCCCCATGCCTAACCACTTCTTAATTTAAATCGCCCCTCCTTCCAAAAGCATAGTTCTCTACATTCCCCCAGATGTGGAGCTGCCAACCAGAAAGGGAAGGAGGGTGGGTCCCCAGCTTGCTCACCCAGGATGTCCCCAGGCCTGTGCCCACCTAGGTGTGGGTATGCCCAGTACCCACTGAGGGGCCTGTGGATAAGGACAGAGAACTGGGCAGGGCAGAGTGGGGAGAGGCCCAGAGGAGGCTGACCTGTGAAGCTGCCGCTGCCGTCTCAGCTACTGTCTCAGCTGCTGTCTCGGCTGCTGTCTCGGCTGCTGTCTTGTTGCTTCTGCAGGAAGAAGGGGAAGTTGGGAGGCGTCTGTGGGTGGCCTCTCCCTTCGCCCCACACCTGCACCCCCACTGCACTTCTCTCTGCTCCCTCCACCCGAGGCCCAGGCATCACACTCTCACTTCACTTCTCCTTTCACTAACAGCATCCTCTTTGCTTCCTCCAAGCCGGTGGTCATGCCCTGGTCACCCTTTGATGGTATCACCCCGTAGAGCCTGCAGCACTTCCTGGGGTGGTGGCTTCTCTGTGGAGGTGCTCGAGGACATGGCAAAATGGCCTTACGCAGTGCTCAAGACCCACCTGAGCTCCGCATCCTTAGGCAAGAGATGTCACCCCTCTGGGGCTCAAGTTTTCCCACCTATAGAAAAGGGAAAATGATCCCTGCCTGATTTGACAATCGATGGCATATCGGTGATGGCAAGGACCTCAGGCAGGAGCTGGGTCAGACTGCCTGGGTTCAAGTACCAAGCCCACCACTTGCTGGGTGGGTGACTTGGGGCAAGCCACTCACGCTCTCTGAACCTGTTTCCCCTCTGTAAAATGGAGATAATGACAGTAGCACCTTGCAGGGTAGTGTGGGGCTTACAAAAGGTAAGGCTGGCAAAGTCACTGGAAGCACTCTATGAAGCCATCATATTTCACAGATGAAGGATCTGAAGCCCAGAAAGGACCAGGGCCTGGCCCAAAGTTACCAAGTGGCAGAGCCTGGTGGAGAGGGGCCTCCCTGGCCACAGAGCCCAGAAAACGTGGGGCTGGAAAGCTGGCCAGCTTCTCCCTGAGCCAGGGGTCTGGATAGGCCCGAACTGCATCAGCCATACCCTCTGAAGAGCTCTAAGGGAAAGCCAAGAGGTGTGTGGGGGTAGAGAGAGACAGTGTGTGTGTTGGTAATGGGGAGATGGTGCTCTCTCTTGCCTGGGCCCCATCCAGACTCCTGGGAAAACTGTGACTCAGGAATGTGCTCTTCCAGCCCTGGCGGAAAGATGGAGAGGCAGCAAAAGAAACCAGACAGGTCCTAACACGGTCTCCCTCCTCTCTGCCTCACTGGGACCCTTCCCGCATCAGCCCAAGCACACCTCACAGGTAGTACAAGTGCCTCTGCGGAAGCAGGAGGGAGCTGCTCCTTGGAGGGCAGGCAGGTCCCCACCACAGCTGCACGGTGAAGGCTTTGCAGGGACACCAGTGCACCTGTGTCCTGACTCCTGGGCTACACTCCCTCTGGGTGACTTGGACAAGCCTTGGACCTTCTTGGCACTTCTGTTTTCTTTGATCATGATCCAGACCTTGACCTCCAGGCCCTTCCTTTCTGAGGTCACCCAGCTACCGCTAGGATTGCCATGCCAACCTCCTCCTTCCTCATGCTGAATGTGAGCCCAGCTGGCTGTTCTCAGGGCTCAGGAGGAGGCCCTGCCTACCCCACAGCCCCTCTATTTTCCAGCCTGGGTCTGTACCAGCCTCACTGTGCTGTGCTTCAGTTGGGGATTAAGTTAGTGCCTGTTACTTAGCCCTGCACTCCTGATCCTGAAACTCACTACCAAGATACTCTCCTGCTCAAAAGCCAGTGGTGAGGCTAGGTGCGGTGACTCAGGCCTGTAATCCCAGCACTTTGGGAGGCAGAGGCAGGTGGATCACTTAAGGCTAGGAGTTTGAGACCAGCCTGGGCAACATGGCGAAACCCCGTCTCTACTAAAAATACAAAAATTAGCCAGGCGTGGTGGCACACACTTGTAATCCTAGGTACTCGGGAGACTGAGGCACAAGAATCGCTTAAACCCAGAAGGTGGAGGTTGCAGTGAGCCGAGATCACACCACTGCATTCCAGCTTGGGCAACAGAGCGAGACTCCGTCTCAAAAACAAAACAAACCAACCAACCAACCAACCAACCAGTGGTGGCTTCCTTCACAGTCTAACCCCATCCAACTTCCACCGCCACCCAGTCTGAGTGTGCTTGCCATATTAATACCCACCTCCCTGCTCGGTCCCAGCTGTGGTCCCACACATGTACCTGGGAAGCCCTCCAGCTCCTCTCCACCCATCAGGGCTCCACTGGATCCTGCCTCCTCCAGGAAGGCTTCTCTGCCTCCCGCCCCTCTGCAAAACACTCTGGATGCTTGAGTGGTAGGAAGCCTGCCAGTCTTCTCTCAGGCCCCCAGGCAGGGAGGAGGCCACATACCATCCCAGTAAAGTGTCTCCTCATATGGGGGCTACTAATCCTGGTGAGCTGCAAGAAGACTGTAGTGGGACCCCAACAGGACTTTAGATAAACTGAGTTACACTGCAAAAAATGTCATTTACACGTCTTTCTCAATCTTGGTTGTGTCCAGCAGAAGCCTCAGCTTAAGGCTAAACTGTTTCTTTTGTTTTTTGTTTGTTTGTGTGTTTGTTTGTTTGAGACAGAGTCTCACTCTATCAACAGGCTGGAGTGCAGTGGTTCAATCTCGGCTCTCTGCAACCTCTGCTCCCGGGTTCAAGCAATTCTCCTGCCTCAGCCTCCCAAGTAGCTGGGACTGCAGACGCACGCCACCACACCCAGCTAATTTTTGTATTTTTAGTAGAGACGGGGTTTCACCATGTTGGCCAGGATGGTCTCGATCTCTTGACAAGTCAAATGATCTGCTCACCTTTGTCTCCCAAAGTGCTGGGATTATAGGCGTAAGCCACCGCGCTCAGCCAAGGGCTAAACTGTTTTAACCCCTCTCTCACAAAGGACTAGGTCCCTTATTTTTCCCCATTTTTCAATCTTTTATTAGACATCAAAACAGGATGTCTGACTTCTAAATGCTTTATTGTGGTAAGAAATATATATATATACACACACACACATACATATATGTAACAAAAGTTACCATTTTAAGCATTTTTAAGTGTAGATTCAGGCCAGGTGGGGTGGCTCACGCCTATAATCCCAACACTTTGGACAAAGCCCTAGTGGTAGGACTACTTGAGCCCAGGAGTTCAAGACCAGCCTGGGAAACATAGCAGACCCTGACTCTACAAAAAAAAAAAAAAACAGAAAAAAAAATTAGTTGGTCATGGTAACATGCCCCTGTAGATCCACCTACTCAGGAGGCTAAGGTGGGAGGATCGCTTGAGCCCAGGAAGTCGAGGCAGCAGAGAGTTGTGTTCGAACCACTGCACTCTAGCCTGGCGATAGAGTGAGACTCTGTCTCAAACAAACAAACACCCTGTCTCAAAAAAAAAAAAAAAAAGTGTACAGTGCAATGGTATTATGTACCTTCACACTGTCATGCAAACATCACCACATCCCATGTCCAAAACATTTTTCATATTCTCAAACTGAAACTCCATACCCATGAAACAGAACTTCCTGTTTTCTACTCCCCCAAGCCCTTGCAGCCACAGTTCTATTTTCTGTCTCTTGAATTTGACCAATCTAAGTACCTCATCTTAGTAGAATCACACAGTCTTTGCCCTTGCGTGACTGGCTCATTTCACTTAGCATGATGTCTTCAAGGTTCCTCCGTGTTGTAGTGTGTCAGACTCTCATTCCTTTTAAAGGCTGAATCACATTCCACTATGTGTATAATACACATTACATTTTGTTCATTCATCTGTTGATGGACACTTGAGTTACTTCCACCTTTCAGCTATTGTGATTAATGCTGCAATGAACATGGGTGTAGAAATGATGCCCCTTCTTAACAAAGAGAACGTTTCTAGCTAGACTTTACTAATGTTGTTTTATTTGCATGCTATTTATTGTTGTGATTTTCTTCTACTTCTGGCAAATTATACAAATTTTCTATTTACCTGGCTATATGAAATAGCCTTTAAGATACACGTAGATCCTCCACAGTGGAATGATTTAAAGAAAAATGCTAAGTAAATAAGGGCACAAGCGTCATGTGTTAGTGGCAAAAAGTGATGGCAGTGATACAGGAAGAGAACTGCTGAAGTGTGAAAAATATCGATACACACCTCAAAAACCTGACTGTCCTGAGTTGAGAGGAGTGGGACAGACTGCCAGAGAGAAACCCTACCAAGACCACGGGGGAGGCTGATGCCAGATCAACCTTGCATTCAGAGAGGCACCTGGAGGTGTTGTTCTAGAAAGAGAACTACAGTAAAATTGAAACAGTCAGATCTAGGATCCAAAATCTCATAGGGTGACCCCGGGCCAGTTACTTGAGATGATCCTCTGGCCTCTGCCTCCCAAGTTAGCTGGGACTACAGGTGCGTACCACCACACCTGTCTAAACTTTTCATCTTTTTGTAGAGACAGGGTGTCCCTATGTTGCCCACGCTGGTCTTGAACTCCAGGCCTCAGGCGATCCTCCTGCTTCGGCTTCTCAAAGCACCGGGATTACAAGTGTGAGCCACCGTGCCCAGCCCAGTCACTTCTGATCTTCACTTTTCTCATTATGACACGGTGGTAATAACACCCAGCCCCAAGGTAACTAAGGTAACATCATGGGAGCTGCCAGAACCTGTGGCCAGCACCTACCTTGGTTCTACGATCGGGTGGGTCACATCACCCAACCCTAGCCCCTGCAAAAGACACCCTCAGGACAATATTTATTGCTTCTCTCTAAGGAGAGAAGGCCTGATAGTGAGGAGTTCAGGTGCACCATCAACTCAGTCTCCACCACCTTCCCCAGCCCCATTTCCACCTCCAAAAACTCTGGGCAAGACCTCTGGGCTCTTGACCCAAGGCTGTCACTGACTCTAGGACCCTGTGCAAGTCTGAGCCAAGAGCCTCTCTGAGCCTTCACTTCCCCAGCTGTAAAACGTGGATGCCCTTGTCCTCTGAGTACTCAAACCGCATACATCCCCTATCTGTCTCTGGCTGGTGAACAGACGCTGTCAGCATTCAGCCATGCAGAACAAATACAAAGCAAATGAATCGACAAGTGAAACTACCAGTCTTGCAAAGTGTGGGATTTCATGAAGTTGGTGGAAGCAATGCAGGAGAAATGGAACAGCCGCTGCCCACAGAGAAAGGGAACGTCTGCAAGGGAAGTGACCCAGACCCGAAAAAAATCACTGGACTACCAAAGGATTCAGAGTGATCCTAGAGTTTGAGGAAGCTTTCAAATATTTTTGCAAAAATGACTCTTACTGCAAAAACCAAATCAGAAGGGAAGGATGCTACATACTCAACCACTACAAGAAAAAATAAGACTTCCAGTGTTAACATTTGATTCATTCTTGGTTCATTCTAAGGCGTGCGTGGTTGCAATCATAATCTAAACTCTGTTAATCATGGGGTAAAACGAACTTATCTTTGTAATATTTAGCTTCTTTTTCTAGGTAAAATCCCAATCAGGCTGGGTTTTCTCCACTGTCTTGGTGAATTTTTGGTCTTCTTTTAAATAGATTCACCTCGGGGGCCTTCCAGGGTACAGGATGTGGTGGGGAGTCCTCCAGACGCCTGTCCCCGCTTTCCAGCCAAGATCACAAACACCCTACCCCCAAAACATACGGGCGCCCCCGAAGGTGCATTACCGTAATTCCCCAGGGCCTGCTAACCACCATCGCGATGCGGAGAAAAGCCTCTGCCCGCCGGGCCGAGTGCTCCCCGCGCCCCCCACTTCTTAAGCGCGAGGCTGCTTTCGTCAACCCTTTTGTTGTACAGAAGGAGAAACTGAGGCCCGATGGGTACAGACTTGTTGGCCCACGTCCACTCGGTGGCAGAGCTGGCCCAGGGAAGAATGCAAGTAACAACAGTGAAGACTTGCTAAGCTCGCTCCACGTGCCGAGCTGGGACCCGCGGTGCCCGTTTCTGCGGGGGGCGCCTCGTACCTAGTTGGCGCTGAGGAAACCTGAACCAAGAAAGGCGAGCCCCCCCACTCTCGGCCCCTCATGGGGGTGGGGCCTCCATCGGGGTCCGGCCAGCTCTGCAGCAGAGCCCACCGCCCCGGCCCGCACCCCTCGCCCAGAAGTTAGGCTGGAGCCTCCACCACAGCAGCTCGGCGGGCCGGGGTCACAGCGGGGCCGCAGCCTGCGACCGCCTCGGGGGCCCCGCCGCTCCCCCTGCTTCCCCTCCCCCCAGGAGGGAGGAGGAGACTCCGCGGCCCTCCCTCGGCCCCTCCAGCGGCGGTCGCCGCTGCACTGTGTCCGCTCCACCCCGCCGCGGCGGCTCGGACGGCCGGAGCCCGCAGGTCTCGGCCCGCGGTGAGTGGGGGCGGCAGGCGAGGGGCGGCACGCCACAGCGGCCCGGGAACTTGCTCCAGGCCGCGCGCTTTCCGCGGGAAAAAAGGGGTTAAGTTGTGGGGCGTGCTGTAGGAGCAGACACAGTCGGGGCGCCCCCGGCAACCCCCGAACTCAGAGCAGAACTTTCTAGACCCCTCCCCGGACTCCCTCACCCGCTGGAACCCCAGGTCTCCAGTGGGGAGGGGCCGCGGGGAGATGGGGGAGGGGAGGCGCCTCCGGAATGCCGCGGCCCGGGCCGGACGGGAGGGGGCGGCGGGCGGGGACGGAATTTGGAACTCTCCCGGGGGACCCAACGTGGTCGCCATGGCGAATGCGGGATGGACGGGCGGTGCTGGCCAATCAGAACACGGCGCTCTGCCCAGAGCCGCGGCGGCTGCCAATGGGGGCCTTGCGGTGGGGTGGGCGGGACCGCGCCGCACGGGCCGGGAACCCCCTCCACCCTCCGCCCGCCGCTAGGGGGAGCCGGGCGGCTAGCAGGGCCGGCAGCCTAGGAGGGGGCGACTAAGTGAGGAGTAAGACGACCCAGGGCTGGGGCTTCAGTTTCTCTACCTTAGATGGGGGTGGTGTCTACCTCCCCACCCCCGCTCTGCCAGGGCTTTTGTGGGGGTTGGATTGATTTGGGTTAGCGAAGTCTGCCCACCTGTTAGAGCGTTCAGGAATCTTTTTAGTGCCTCTCCCCATCCTGTAGGTAGGGAAACTGAGGCCCAGAGAGGGCAGAGACTTGCAGATATCACACAGCATATCAGTGACGGAGCTGGGACTAGTGGGATGTCTGCTGTACAAGAGTGACAAGTTCACGGTGTTGCCGAGAGGGGTGGGGCTGGGGTCGGGGTCGGCTCCCATGAAGGTTCACGCCGCCATCCCAGCTGTGAGTATCCACTTCGCCTGGTGCCTGCTGACCCCATCGTGTAGGTGCTCTGTGTAGGTGGGCACTGTGCCCCTCATCGTGTAGGACCCACATCGTGTAGGTGGGCACTGTGCCCCTCAGGTGGTCAAGACCCAGGAGAGGAAGCATCCCATCTCCAGCTCCCTACCCTGGCCTTTCTGCTGGTCTATGGTGTGGACACAGACACGTAGCTGTACCTCTGTGCCTCAGTTGGTCCATCTGTAAAGAAAGGAGTTCAAATCAGTGATCCAGGCTGTCTCTGTAGCTCCTCAGTCTAAGATAGGGGTACCTGGGAACAGACCAGGGGTGCCTACCCCCGAGCTCAGGTCCAGCCTGGAGGCTTAGCCTCCATCCCTTCCCTCCCCGCCAGCGAGCTCCCCCAAGAGGTCCTACAGCTGGAGCCTGGGCAGCAGGTCACAGGGACAGGTGCCCGCAGTCTGTGGGCTGACCAGCCTTGGGCCCTGCACTTATTCAATCAGGCTGTCCTCTGTGGTTTCCCACTGGGCTCTGCTTTCTGTCCGCAGCCAGGCCTGTGGCCATGGGCTTGTCCCAGGGCCCTACCTGAAAGGCTCTGGGAGGATCTACAGGGTTTCAGACCTGGGGGAAGGGGTTGGGCCACTGGGCTCCCCATCCCTTCAGTTGGCCCCTGTCCAGGCCTTGGCATTACTCATTCTTCTCACTGGATATGGAGAGACCCATCCAAACATTGAGGACAAAACACAACATTGTTTCCCTCTGGGTCAATTAGGCTTCCCCAGGTAAAAGGTGGGACAGCTGACCTGGCCGTGAGACGACCTCTTACTCCGACCATGGCCACAGACAGGCTCAGATACCTACCTGTCTCAGAGCCTGGCCACAGACTGACTCCTGATCCTTAGGATGACTCAACCTTCCCAAACTCTGCATGGTCACAAGGGTACCCCTAAGAGTGGTACTACCTTCTTAGGGGTACCTTCCATCCATCACGCATCTGCTGTATGCTGGGCCCTGTGCTGATGCCCTCACTTGTGGACTTCAAAGTGAAGCCTTTGCTGTAGAATAGGGAGGTGCCTGGTGCTTTGGGAGCATACTCTGTACAGAGGTTAGAGAAGGCTTCCCAGGGGAGGGGACGCTGGAGGTGGGTTTTGAAGGATGTATAGGAGTTTGCTGATGAAGGAAGGAGAGATATTCCAGACAAGTCCACAAGCAACAGGAACCACTGGTCACTTTCTGTGGGCAGGGCTGATGAGGGCCTAGCCTGGAGCAAGTGTCAGACCAAAATATTCCTGTTTCTGTCCTGGAGTGAGCTACCAGTGAGCACAGCTGTGGGGCTGGGGTTCAGGAGCCCTGGTTTCTACTCAGCTCTGCTGCCCAGCTAAGGGGATGTAAGGTCGTAATTCAGTCTTCTGCTCTCCAGCCCACCAGCTAGCATTAATCAGTTAGTATCTGTGGGGCCTGTCCTAGAAGCTCTAAGTGGCACAAGTGTCCCATCTGGATGGGGGAAGCCTGTACTGCCAGGAGACGGCAGCTTGCCAGGCCTGGCTGTGGGAGGTTGTAGGGCTGTGCTCCCCAGGTTGGGGGGTGGTTGGGGAGATCAAGGCATTTCCTGGAGTTGGTGGCAGCTGAACTTGCAGATGGGTGGGGGCTCTGGAGTCTGGGACAGGGGCATTTGGAATACAAACCCAGAGACTTAAAGCAGTAACAGACCCGTCTGGCTGTTGGGAGGCAGGACAAGAGAGAGTGGGATAGGAAAGGCTCCCTGGGGCCTGTGGTGGGTGGTCCCACCATGACCTGCCCCTTGGTGGGGCAGTGATGCCAAGGGAACAGGAGGCCCCACCCCACACACATACACACCTCATGGGAAGAGGGCACTGAGCCTGCTGGAAGGGGTGGGCAGGGCAGCTGGGGCATCTCCATGACTGTGGGCCATGCTCTGCGCTGCTGCTGCCCCTCAGTGAGTGTGCGCGTTACTGGGGCTGTGTGTGTGAGTGTGAGTGTGCACGTGTTACTGGGGCTGCATGTGAGTGTGTGCATTACCAGGGCTATGTGTGTGTGAGCATGCAGGTTACTGGGGCTGTGTGTGAGTGCGGGTCCCTGGGGCCATGTGTGTGAGTGTTACTGGGGCTGTGTGTGAATGCGGGTCCCCAGGGCTGTGTGTGAGTGTGTGCATTACTGGGGCTGTATGTGAGTGTGTGTCCCCAGGGCTGTGCTGTATGAGTGGGGAGGGATGGGGGGAGGTGTTGCTAGGCAGGGTCTGGCTGCCCTTGGGTCTATGTGGGAGTGCAGGATTCCTGGTGTGCTGGCGGCGGGGTGGGCTTCTCCAGAAAACTCCTGAGGACCCTGACCCCACCCCTTCCCACACACCCGCTCCAGGGGACCCTGGGCCTGAAGTACAAAGGTGGGAGTGCTGTTGCAAAACTTCCCTGCCCTGCTGTGCCCCTTTCTCCTCCTTCCTCCTAGGAGGGGCCTGGCCAGGACGCTGGGAAGGAGAACGAGCTGAGTCTGGATCCCGCATCTCTGCCTTTAGCATGGGTGCCTGGAAGCCATTAGGGGCCTGGGTGGTGCCTGCCCTGGCCCTGCGCAACAGGCTTGGATTCCTGGAAGGAGCCGGTGGCCCTCTCCGGGCCAAGCCCTGTGCCAGGCCTGGCAGCTCCCAGAGGCAGGGAGGATGTGGCAATGACCCCCTCCCTGCCAGGCTCCTGGTTCAGGGGCTGCGGGAAGGGCCCAGCCGACAGGGCCCAGGCCCCCATACCCAGCACAGCTGCTGGCTGGCACTCGGGTTTCCTGCCTCCTCCTCCTCCTCCTCCTCCTCCTCCTCCCCCCCTCCTCCCCCGCAGGCTCTCACATTGTTTTTCTTTTCCAAGAGCTTCTCTATGTGGAGCTAGGCCAGGAAAATGAGGAGTGTGTGTGTCTGCGTGTGTGTGTGTGTGTGTGTGTGTGTGTGTGTGTGTGTGTGTATCTACTTCTGGGGATGAGCATGTCTCCTTGCATGTCCTTGTACCTGTGTGTCAGTGTGCTGGCATGTGTGTGTCTTCAGGTGTGTCTGTGTCTACAGGCGAATGTCTCTCCATGCACCCGTGTAGTTGTGTGTGCCTGTTGGTCCATCTGAGCATATGTGTATCTGCCCCTGGGTGTTCTCATCTGTGCATGGGATTGCATGTCTGTGTGTGCACAGATGTTTGTGAACACACACGGGCATCAAGGCCAGCGAACTCACTGCACAGGTGGAGAGACTGAGTCACAGAGGCACAGGCTGCTAGGGATCTCCCGGGATGTCAGTGCCTGGATCTGTATGGCTGTATCTGGGTGTGTGACACAGATGTTATCAGGGTCAGGATGTACACGTTGTGTTTATGGAACTGTGGGTAGTAAGAAAGCAACGCCAAATACTCAAATACCCCAAACGATTAAAATGCAAATTCTCAGCTCCACACCTACCAAACATGACTCTCTCGGGTATGGGGCCAAGTGTCCGGGTGAATCTGAAGGATACCCTGATGAAGAAGCAGTGGTCTCTCTCACACATCCTCCCTTCTACACATGGGGAAACTGAAGCCCAGAAAGGGACAGTGGCTTACATAAGGTTGGTGTCAGAGCTGGGCCTAGACCTCATGCATGGTAAAGGCAGACAGACAATAAACGAACAGCAAATGGCCTAGAGAAATGCAGTGGGGTCTCTGAGCAGCATGGAGGAACCTTGACAAAAGGTCATGAATTTTTAAAAATACTGCTCCACCTAGTGGTGTAAACCTCCAATGCCTGGCTCCACAGTTGAAGGTAAGAGCGAGCAAAGCAGTGGAGGGAACAGGGTTGGCGTTTGCCGGGACAGTCCACAACAGAAGGGGCCTAGGGCATGGAGGGTGCTGGCAAGGGAGAGATTAGGAGCACCGAAGGTGAGCTGGGAAGGAGAGGGACGTGGGGGGTGGGCAGTGCAGTGGTGGGATCAGTGGCTTGTGGCTCCTTGCTAGGATTGGAGAGTATTTGGAGTTGAGTCCTAGAGGGAGTAACCTTAGAATTGAGGCTAGGGAGGAATCAGTATTGGTAATGACACAAGGGGTGGCCACCAGAGTGGTCAGGTTCTTATAAGCAACTCTGGCTGTTGCTTTTGAGAACGGATTTGAAGGAGGCAAAAGTGCATGATGGGCAGGGAGGTGGGTGTGGGTACTGTTGCCCAGGTGAGTGAAGGTGGTGTGGACCCTGACAGGTTAGTGACTGTGGACAAAGAAGGTGGATGGAAGGTAGATGCAAGGCAGACAGACTGACAAGGTTTGGTGGTGGGTGGGGGAGGAGAGAAGGCAGATTTCAGGGGCCCCCACAGCTGGTAGGAGTGAGGAAGTGCCTTCTCTCGGAGGAGCACCCAGAAGGAGCTGGTCATGGGGGGAATGGAGGCAGCAAGTTCCATTTTGACCAAGACGAGCCTGAGTTGTCTATCAGGCATCTGGATGGAGGTATGGCAGGCTCTGAGGGCAACCTGGGCTGGAGAGAGACTTGGGGTTGAGGGTTGAGGACATAGCAAGATGGCTCGGGCAGGGATAGCGTGAGAGGAGAAGGGGGCCCAGGGCTGGATGACAGCAGCACTCGAGGGTTAAGCCCAGGGGGTCCACCTGGGAGGCTGACGAGCAGCTAGAGAGGAGGGGAAACCTGGAGAGGAAGACGTGGAAGAAGTGAGGCAGGGAAGCAGGTGGCATGGTAGGTCCACAGGGGACACCGTCACAGGGGCCTGGAAACCAGCCTGCCATAGGTGGCTGGGTGGCAGAGCACCAAGGAGGTAGATGGAGTGGAGACAGTAAGTGTGGACCACTTTGGAAGGGCCTTAAAAGGAAGGAGCCAGGGGAGGGGAGAAGAAGGTGCCAGGAGACACTTCAGCAGGGGTAAGGCCCCTGGAGAGGATGTCACTGGCTAGGGTGGGACAGGCAGGAGGGGGCCTTCGGCTCAAGGAGAACCCCTCTGTCCTCTTAGGGGCAGAGAGGAGGGAGCCGTGGGGCTTGACAGCTTCCTTTTTCACTGCAAACCCTGACATTAGATCATCTGCCAAGAATGAGGTGGGTTAGAGATTGGAAGAGGGTGGAGAGGGGACACAGAAGGCTGCCAGGCAGCCTTGGGGACAGCCAGTGCTGAGAGTCCCACCGACAGTGCACTGATCACTCAGAAAGGGTGAGTCTTAGGGGCAGGCATGAAGATCTGTGGACCAGGGCTCTCTGCCTAATGGGGATGGAAAGGTGTGATGTCCCAAGGGGCTATTGGTGGGTGGCAGTCAGCAGAGGCCACAATGGAGGGAGACTGGGTCAGACTGGGGACAGAGAAGGACATGCCTCTCATTTATTTTAAGGCAGAGGCATGGCCCATAAATGGCAGAGCCCATTGCTGGGCAATGGGGAGGCTGAAGTGAGACACAGAGAACAAGAGAGATGTTTGCAGTGAGTCAGGGTGTCAGGGAGGGGTGGTTCCAGCAAAGAAGGGGAGGGAACATCCTGCTGTACTCTCAGAAGCCCCTGCCATCTGAGGACTGGTTTATTTCCATCATCATCCCCAGCGCGTGCATTCATTCAGCAAATCCTTACTAGAGTTTGCATTTGGACTCATAGATACCATAAATGGAGGTAATCATTTTCCTCACCTCCACTCTTTAAGGAATAAATGAGATCGTTCACCTAAAGCCCTGGGCATAATGCCTGGCTTGTGGCCTGCCCTCCACAAATATCATTGTCATCATGTGTTGGGACTAAAACAGTGGCCACGACCCAGTCCCGGACCACAGCAAACTCTCACAGCCTTGGGTTAAGGGTACAGAGCAGACACATAAAGGGCAGGGTAAGTTAGTGCAGTGATGGAGACACATAAGGGGCTGACAGACCTGGCCTGAGGAGCTCCAGGAGGGCTTCCAGGAGGAGGTGATATCTCAGAAGAATTTTAAAGAAGTTAGCCCAGTGCAGGAAGAGGCAGGGAGCGGACTCCTGGCACCAGCCCAGTGCCCCTTAGTGGGTCCCGTGCGGAAGTGGGACAGTAGTATAGTATAAGCCATCGAGATGGGACCTGGATGATAAAGAACAGATCAAGGTTTCAGATCAGCGCCGCTAGGTGAAGGGATTGGAATGGGAGTCTGGAGGCCACTGAGGAGGCTTTTGCGGGCCTTTGCGCCACCAATCCTGCCTCACTGGGACGCTCCTGGAACAGAACTCACTCCTCCCACCTTGGCCGTTCGGTTCTCTCCGCCTGGCCCTTAGCGCGGCTGATCTTCCAGACTGACGGTGGTCAGTCCAATAACGGTTGCGTTCTCCCGCAGGTCCGAGGAGGCGTCCTCCGCCCTGTGGCCTGGAGAGAAGCGGGGCGCGGCGCCATCATGCACAGTGGTATCGCGTCCGCCGCGCGTCCCCGTAGCCGCCCCTGAGCCCGGCCGCCAGTTCGAGCCCAGGGCCCGCCCGGCCGCACCATGAGCCACGGGCCCAGCCCCCGGCTGGCCGAATCCCCGCAGCTGTCCAAGGGTAGCCTCCTGACCATCCTAGGCAGCCCGTCGCCGGAGCGCATGGGGCCTGCCGACTCCCTGCCGCCCACGCCGCCCAGCGGCACGCCCTCGCCCGGGCCGCCCCCCGCGCTGCCCCTGCCCCCCGCGCCCGCGCTGCTGGCCGACGGCGACTGGGAGAGCCGCGAGGAGCTGCGGCTGCGGGAGCTGGAGGAGGCGCGGGCGCGGGCGGCGCAGATGGAGAAGACCATGCGCTGGTGGTCGGACTGCACTGCCAATTGGCGCGAGAAGTGGAGCAAGGTGCGCGCTGAGCGCAACCGCGCGCGCGAAGAGGTGCGCCAGCTGCGCCAGCGCCTGGACGCGCTCACCAAAGAACTGGCGGGCGCACGGCGCGAGCGCCAGGAGGCACAGGGCGAGTGCGAGGCACGGGGTCGCGAGCTGGCGCGGCTGAGGGGCGCCAGAGGCGTCGCCGACCAGATGCGCGACGGCCCCGAGCCGGAGGCGGAGCGCGAGCCAGTGCGTGACGTCGGATCCGAGAGGCCGCCCAGCAGCCAGGTGCGCGGCGCGGGCGGGGCGTTCGCGCCCCAGTCTCGAAGTGGGCGGGGCCGATTGGCCTGAGCTGCTGGGCTCAGAAACAAGCTAGTAAAGGCCTGGCCTCCTGGAGGTTTCACTTCTCCAGGTCGGGTTCTACCCTTGTGGGGCCTCACATCATCTTCCTTCCGGAGACCTCAGGGTGGAGAATCCCAAGTTCTGTGATACCTCCACTCCCACACCTGATAAGTCAACAGAACCAAGGAATCATCCCCTTTGAGCAGGAGAGGGATCCAGCAGCTTGCCTGGAAGTTAGCTGATTCGTAGCAGAGCTGAGTCCATTGATTCAATCAGAGCTGAGCGGTGGGGGAAATCAGGGCACTGGGATCACAAAGGAGGTCCCTGACGCAGGCTTCACAGAAGCTTTCCTGGAAGAGGGCACATTCAAGCTGAGACTAGAATGATAAGTAGGAATTAGCTGTGAAAAGTGCCAGGAGGGCAGGACGACGTGACTCGTACCTGGAGTACCAGCTACTTGGGAGGCTGTGACTGTGGCAGGAGGATCCCTTGAACCCAGGAGGTCGAGGTTGCAGTGAAATATGATTATACTGCTGCAGAGGGCACCCTCTCCTGAGCCAGCAGGCCTGTTACCAGAAAACCACCTAGGGGCAGGGTCCAAGCTCAGCTCCCCAGCTCTGTCCCCAGCTCAGTCCCTGGACAGGCCAACTCTTCCAGATAAGACTGCCCCCTCCTCTCTCCTGCCCAGCCCCCTCCACCCCATAGGCTAGCTCGGGCACTGCTGCCTCCTGTGGCTGAAGTCCCCTCTTCCCTGGGGCGACCTGGTGTTTGGAGGTGGTGTTCACTGTGCACAATGCGTTCCTGTCCTGTCCTTGTTCCAGTTGTCCATCACAGGCCAGAGGGCTGTGGGCAGTCGCAGGAGCCCTAGGCTTGCAGTCTGAGTTTGTCCTCCAGCCCAGCCTCTTCATGCTGTGGCCCAGAACAAGTCCTATCTCTCCCTGTTCCCCATTAGTAAAACAGGGCTTTGAACCAGTTGCCACCCCCACCTGGATAATCTGAGATACAGAAGAGTAGCTCTCACTCCTCAGGGAGTCCTCAGGGCCACCACTCCAGTCCAGCTAGAGAAACCGAGGGCCGAGCCAGGAAGAGGTTGGCCCGGACTCATCTGGAAAGGCTGTGGGAGAAGCTGGAACGGGGGCTGTGGTCCTTGTGGGTTTGTGTCAGAGACAGGCCTTGGGGATGGCAGGGGCAGAGAAGAAGGGGAAGATGGCAAGAAGGAAGGGGTCTCGGCCCTGGGTTCGTAATTTCTCACTGCTTGCTGTCTGAGAGCTGGCTCTCTTCACAGGCACTGCTTGCCCATGTCACCAGTCTCCCCATGCTTTACTGTTTGCCCCTTAAAAAACAGGATCTTAGAGCTGGAATTCCTTTGGAAGGAATCTAGGCTTAAGCCATTACAGGAATTCCTGCTTCAACATTTGTTCCCATCAGTGCCCCACTATAGGTTTGCATACTTCCAGTGACAGGGAGCTCACCACCTCTCCTGGGGAATCTTCTAGGATACAGGGAACCATGGCGCTGACACTCTGCAGCTCCAGGAGGTGAAATGGGAGGCCCAGAGCAGGGCGTGTCTGAGCTGGAGAGGCAGGCAGCAGAAGAGGAAACTGAGGCCCAAAGACACTGAGTGACTTGCCCAAGGTTACCCATCAAGCTGATCTCAGACCCAGGGCCTGGCTTGGCGGCCACTGCTCCAGCCTCCACCTTGGTCCCCGCAGGAACTGGAGCTGGTGGAGAGCCTACTGAAGAGCATGCCGGAGGAGTCTGAGGACTGCTGGGAGGCACGCAGCGTGGGGGCCGGGGGCCCGCGGGGCAGCTCAGGCCGCCAGGAGCGGAGCCGGCTGCCCTGGGAGGACACAGCTACCACGGAGGAGGAGGCCTCCAAGTTGACTGCCCTGCGGCTACGACTGGATGAGTCCCAGAAGGTGCTGCTCAAGGAGCGAGAGTGAGTCGTGGGAGGCAGGAGGGGGCAGCGGTAGGGCCAGGTGAGCACCCCCAGAATGACAGAACTTTAGACTCGCGAAGATGACAGGTAGTGTTTAGGCTGTGTCTTGGAACTGTAGAGCAGTGGTGTTCCACCCGAGAACTCAATGCAAGTTTTTATTTCTTCATTCAAATAATATGTTACTGGGCACCTGTTCTGGACCAGGCACTGTGCTCAGCCCTGAGGATACAGCCATAAATAAGACAGAAGCCCTTGCCTTCCTGAAACTTACTTTCTAGCTGGGGGAGAGGGCTGTGGGCAGGGTAAAAGCAGGGAATGGAGACAGGGAAGTTGGTAGGTTGCAGCTGGGACTTTGGTTTTGTACCTGTGAGTTTGAGATGGCAGGGAGGCAGCTGGGGAAGTGAATGAGTCTGGAGTTCATGAGACGGTCCTGTGCTGGAGGTAAAAATGCAAGAGTCACCAGTGAAGAGATGATATTGAAAGCCATGAGCTGGGCCGTGTGCGGTGGCTCACGCCTGTAATCCCAGCACTTTGGGAGGCTGAGGTGGGCAGATCACTTGAGGTCAGGAGTTCGAGACCCACCTGACCAACATGGTGAAACCCCATCTCTACTAAAAATGCAAAAGTTAGCCAGGCATGGTGGCAGGCACCTGTAATACCAGCTACTCAGGAGGCTGAGGCAGAAGAATTGCTTGAAGTGGGGAGGTGGAGGTTGCAGTGAGCCAGAATTGTGCCACTGCGCTCCAGCCTGGGTGACAGAGCAAGATTCTGTATTAAAAAAAAAAAAAAAAAAACCATGAGCCTGGCCAAGGGCCAAGGAGTGAGTGTGGATAGGGAAGAGGTCAGAGGATCCAGCCCTGAAGTGCCAAGCTTAGAGGTCTGTTAGAGGAAAGGGAAACAGCAGAGGAGACAAGAGAAGGAAGCTGGGCTGGGGAAGGGGAACCACAAGAAACGGTTTCCCAGAGGACACAGTGATCAGTAAGAACAGGGCTGAGCCCTGACCATTGGATTTAGAATGTGGAGGTAACCAGTGACCTTGATCAGGGCAGTTTAGAGGGCCCAAGCTTGATGATAATGAATATTCTGCAGTTTTTCTGTCCAGAAATTAAATACATCAATAGCATAACCTATCTACATACCCCTTTTAAAAAAAATCAATATAATGGCCAGGTGCAGTGACTCATGCCTGTAATCTTAGCACTTTGGGATTCCAAGGCAGGAGAATTGCTTGAGACCAGCCTGGGCCACACAGCAAGACCCTGTCTCTACAAAAAAAGACAGAGCCTTACTCTGTCGCCCAGGCTGGAGTACAGTAGCACAGTCTCGGCTCACTGTAACCTCTGCCTCCCATGTTCAAGTGATTCTCTTGCCTCAGCCTCCCGAGTAACTGGGATTACAGGCATGTGCCACCAGACCTGGCTAATTTTTGTATTTTTAGTAGCGGAGTTTTACCATGTTGGCCAGGCTGGTCTCGAACTCCTGACCTCAGGTAATCCACCCACCTCAGCTTCCCATAGTGCCGGGAATACAGGCATGAGCCATTGTGCCCAGCCTACAAAAAAAGAAAAAATATATATATTAGCTGGGAATGGTGCTGTGCCACTGTAGTCCCAGCTACTTGGAAGGCTGAGGCGGGAGGATGGCCCGAGCCCAGGAGATCGAGGCTGAGGGAGCTATGATTGTATGATTGCACCAGTACCCTCCAGCCTAGGTGGCAGAGAGAGACACTGTCTCAAAAAAAAATCAGTATAATGCCTCTGTGAAGATGTAGGCAGAGATCAGGACGATGCTTCTGTGGACATCGTTGCATCTTTGGTCAAGGAATACCAAAGATGGCCAGCAAACTGCCAGAAGCTGGGGGAGACGCATGGAACAGATTCCTTCTCGCAGCCCTCAGAGAACCAGCCCTGCCAACAACTAGATCTTGGACTTCTAGCCTCTAGAAATATGAGAGAATAAATTTTGACTGTTTAAGCCAAACAAGCAAAAAAATCAACCTAGTGCACTAACTGAAATATAAAGTAGAAGTGAAAGTAACTTTTTTTTTTTTTTTTTTTTTTGGAGACAGAGTCTCACTCTGTTGCCCAGGCTGGAGTACGGTGGCGCTATCTTGGCTCACTACAATCTCTGTCTCCCTGGTTCAAGCAATTCTCATGCGTCAGCCTCCTGAGTAGCTAGGACTATAGGCACACACCACCACGCCCAGCTAATTTTTTGTATTTTTAGTAGAGACAGGGTTTCACCTTGTTGCCCAGGCTGCTCTTGAACTCCTGAGCTCAGGCAGTCCACCTGCCTTGGCCTCCCAAAGTGCCAGGATTACAGTATGAGTCACTGCACCCAGCCTGAAAGTAACTTAAAATACACATGTTGTGATATGGAAGGGCTTGGGCTAGCTCCTCCAGAAGAAATGATGAAGTGGTCAGAGTGGGTGTCTTTACATGGGATGATAGTGACGATAGTTACAACAGCAAACACATAGCACATGCTCCGAGTCAGGTGCTGTGTTGAAGGCTTACATGTATCTGCACATTTAAGTCACCTCGCAAGACAGCTACAAAGGCGGCTCATGCAGGTGTGCAGAGTTAGCAACTCAAAGACACAAGTAGTGTCACTGTGATGATGAGGTTTCTTGAGAGATGAACAACCTTTGGTAAAGTTCTGAACAAAGAAAAGTGCAGCCAGGCATAGTGGCTCATGCCTGTAATCCCAGTACTTTGGGAGCTCGAGGTGGCAGGATCGCTTGAGCCCAGGAGTTCAGGGTTGCAGTGAGCTGTGAACAGTTCACCCTGTGAACAGGGTGGTCCTTGACAGACGAACCTGGGGCAGAGCGGGAGGGAGGTACTTGCCCAGACATGCCCAGTGCTCTGGAGCCTTGACCCCCTCCCCACAGTATGAGCTGGGCACTTGCCCTCTGGTAGGGAGTGCGGTTCCAGGCAGTGAGCTGTGATCTGCGCTCCAGTCTCTGGAATGCAGAGCCAGATCCTGTCTCTAAAAACAAAGAAAAGTGCAGTCTTCCCTCAGTTTATACAGTGATTCCATTCCTAGAAAATTCAGTGTGTGTTAGTATAAACATTACTTTGTGTTTCGATGTAAATCAGAGTGAGGCTCTAGGCTCAGCTCATCTGCACCCCGAGCAATGTCCAGTGGGCTGTGCGTGCATTCAGTAGGATGCAGAATGCATCCTGATGGGCAGAACGCCCAGGGCATTGCAGGGAGTCAGGCACCCTGGCCCCCGCCCACTAAATGACCCCTAATCACTGGGATAGCCAAAAATGTCCCCGTGGGTTTTCAACATGCCTCCTACAGGGTGACGTCCCCTCTGGGAACCCCATGTTGGAGGCGTGGAGTTTTCCACTCTCAGAGAGAGAGGCCAGCGTGGTGTGGGGTTATGAAGGGCAGCGTGCTGGAAGGTGATGCTGAGCTCAGCCATTGGTGAGCACCTACTCTGCCAGGGCCAGGCATCACGCTTGTTACCTACAGTGCCTCATTCAAGATCAAGGCAGGGTGGCGGTTATGGGAGGATGTAGGGATCCCACACAGTGACGATGGCAAGAGAGGACCCTCTCTCCAGGTCACTGGACAGTGTTTTCCAGCGTTTCTATTTGCAGAACGGTGTGTTCAGACCAAGCCTTGCAGGGAACATAGTCTACAAAACAGACAGGAGCAGGGTGGCCTTTGACAGCTCTTCGAGAAGAACAAGGTGGGGCAAGGAGTGGAGTGGTCAGTGCTGGGGCTGCCACCTCCTGGAGCCATTTTCAGATGAGCCTGGAGTACAGCAGGAGAGAGGTTCTTGCCCGGGGATGCTCAGTGCGCTGGAACCCCAACCACCTCCCCGCAATGTGAGCAGGGCACTTGCACTTGGATAGGGAATGCAGTTCCAGGAGAACTGCAAAGCCAGGGTGCTTGTAGCCACGTAGGGCGCCTGGGCCTGAATACCAAGGCAAGGATTTTGGACTTGGGCTCAACAAGTGCAGAGGGTACACGGCAGGGCCACCTTTGGTGAGGACTCCAAGCAGAGGGCCTCGGTGGGCTCACCCCTGTGTCTGTGCCTTCCCTAGGGATAAACTGGCATTGAGCAGAAACATTGAGAAGCTAGAGGGGGAGCTCAGCCAGTGGAAGATCAAGTATGAGGAGCTGAGCAAGACCAAGCAGGAGATGCTCAAGCAGGTGAGTCTTGGAGACCAGAGGGGCTTCCTGGAGGTGGCAGGATCACACTGTTGAATTTCAGTAGTGGAAATAGAAGAGAGAATTCATTCATTAATTCATCTGACAGTCGTTCTTTTTTTTTTTTTTTTTTTTTTTTTTTTTTGAGACAGAGTCTCACTCTGTCGCCTAGGCTAGAGTGCAGTGGTGTGATCTCAGCTCACTGCAACCTCCACCTCCCAGGTTCAAGTGATTCTCATGCCTCAGCTTCCCGAATAGCTGGGATTATAGGCGCCCACAACCACGCCCAGCTAATTTTTGTATTTGTAGTAGAGACAGGGTTTCACCATGTTGGCCAGGCTGGTCTTGAACTCCTGAACCCAAGTGATCCTTCTGCCTCAGCCTCGAAAGTGCTGGGATTACAGGTGTGAGCCACCATGCCTGGCTTTATTTATTTATTTATTTATTTATTTAATTCTGAGTTGTCCTGAGTGTTGGGCAGGCACGGTCCCTGCCTTCAGGAGCTCACTTTGTGGGGGCTGAGGGCAAGGGAGACCAACAGTCACCAGGCAGATTCGTGAGTTATGAGAGAGTCAAAACGGAATGAGAGAGATGGGCTGGTAAGTCAGGAAAGGCCTAAGAAGGTGGCATTTGAGGCAAGACCTAAAGGGGCTAGAGGAAGCTGTCCTTGAGAAGATACAGGGGAGAGTGTTCCTGGCAGAAGGCACAGCGATGCCAAAGTCCTGAGGCAGGAACAAGCCCAGCATGTGCGGGAAACAGGGAGGGCCAAGTGTCTGGAGAGCAGGAAGTGAGAGGCGAGGCCGCAGGAGGGGGCCTTGTAGACCAAGATGAAGAGGAGGAGTCTGGATGTGGCGTTCATTGGGCTCCTATCTGTACTAGGTGTCACTGAAGCCTCATGGCAGTCCAGGGAGCTGAGTCCTCATATCCCTACCTTACAGATGGGGAAACTGAGGCTACAGTGCCGGTGTGGGGGCTCAGAGCAGGCTGAGCTGCCACTACTGCCTCCTGTGCAGGCCTCAGTGGCCACCAGAGGGCGCAGCCAGCCACGGAACGCCGCACTGGATCAGTCGGTTTCTAGCAGCTGGGAGGATCACAGACCTTTAGAGTCTAAAATTGTCCTGGAGAGGACCGAGACTGGTCTTACATGAGAATCTCTTAGGAAATCTCCTAAAATACAGATTCCCAGACCTCACCTCCACCTTCCTGAATCAGCACCTTTCAGCCTTGGGTCCAGGACCCTGTTTTGTATTCTTTTCAAATTATGAAGTATAATCATTTGAAGAAAAGCAAAGGAAACACAAATGTACAATTTAGTAGAAAATTATAAAGGTTCTCTTTTGTATGTGGCGTTTCTCCCTCAACACTGTGTGTTGAAAACTCATCCATGTGTTGCAGGGAGCAGCAGTTTGTTGGGGTTTGCTGTATCCCACAAGAAATGTTATTGTCTTAAATGCATGCCAAGCAATTCTGATGCATCCGTGTGCAGAGCAGTGTTGGAATCAGTCACTACACACTGAGGGCAGCCCTGTGCCCAGGCCACACAACGACACAAAGGTGGACAGACACAGAAGCTCCCCATCCTCCCAGGCTAGCTTTCCAGTGGGGAGTGGGATGAGGAGGCCCCTCCTCCAAGCCAGGTGGACAGAGGAGGCATCCCTAAGGAGGGGACCTTTAGGTCAAGGCCTGAGAGTAAGAAAAATCAGTCCTATGAAGTGTCTCAGAAAGAATGTTCCACGCATGTGCAAAGGCCCTGTGGTGGGCAGGAACTTGGTGTGTCTGAGGAGTAGAAAGGAGTCCATGGTGCCTGGAGTACAGTGAACTAAGGGGAGAGTGGTGGGTAGGCACCCAATCGTGCAGGGCTTTGTGAGTGTAGAGAGGAGCTGGACTTTACCCTAAGGCACCTGGGAGCCATCAGAGGCTTCGTGGGAGGAGGGTGGTATGATTGCATTCATCTTTGTTAAAAGCTCCCTCTGGGCTGCTGTTGTGGAAAATGGGTTGACGGAGAAGGGCCAGATGTAGACACTGGGAGGCTAGACAGTAATGAGGAAGAGAGACATTGGGAGGAGCGGAAGTGGTCAGATTTGAGGTCTGTTTGGAATACCTGGTGCCTGCCCCATTTGGGTGCTGCCTCAGGCTCTACGCTGAGCACTCCTGCACTGGTACCTACCCCTGGAGCTGGTTCCAGGCTGTATCCTGGTGGTTCTCATGACCAGGTGGGGCCTTATCCTTGCAGCTCAGCATCCTGAAGGAGGCGCACCAGGATGAGCTGGGCCGCATGTCTGAGGACCTGGAGGATGAGCTCGGTGCACGCTCCAGCATGGACCGGAAGATGGCCGAGCTGAGGGGCGAGGTGAGGCCATGGATGGGACCCAGGAGGACTTGGGTTTAGGGGTCCTGGGGCCCTGCCTCCATCAGCGGGTCACTGGGAAAAGGGCAGGGGCCAGGCCTATGCTCTGAGGAGGACCAGCCACATCCAAGGGTGTCCTGATCTGCAGGAGGCAGGCCTCTCTCCCATACAGAGGCCAGAAGCGCTCTCACATCCTGTACACCATGAAATGAGCCCAGCTTAATTATAGCCAGTGCAGCTGGATCTGCTTCCTGGAGCCAAAAATGGCTCCAGGAGGTGGTGGGGGCATCCAGCTCAGGCCCTGCATGCCCCCTCCCCTGGGAGTCCTCACTCTGCCCTGCCCTGCTGCAGATGGAGCGGCTGCAGGCCGAAAATGCCGCGGAGTGGGGCCGCCGGGAGCGGCTAGAGACAGAGAAACTGGGCCTTGAACGGGAGAACAAGAAGCTGCGGGCACAGGTCGGGGACCTGGAGGAGGCGCTGGCCCGGCGGCGGCGGCAGACAGCCAGCGCACTGGACTGTGACCTGAGGGCCAGCCAGGCCGCGCTCTTCGAGAAGAACAAGGTGGGGCAAGGAGTGGAGTGGCCAGTGCTGGGGCCGCCACCTCCCAGAGCGTAGCCTCCCTACTGTGTGTCAGGCCTGGTGATAATTATGGTAGCTGCATGTATTGAGCACCTTGTGTGCTAGACCAGTTAGTAATTATAGTAGCCACATTCATTGAGCACTTACTGTGTGCCAGGCTCCACTCTAGGTGCCAGGGACACAGCACTGAGCAGACAGATGTGGCCTCCCCTCTTCCCCTCATGGAGCTGAAGGCTCACTTGGGGGATGTGCACGTGGCTCTCTCTGTCACACAGATTCATGCCAATCACACAGCTTCATGGTCACCAGCAAGAAGAGGGGATACCAGGAGACCTGGCTTAGGCCCACGGTCCTGGAAATGTCTCCTGGAGGCAGTGAATTTTAAACTGAGTTCTCAGCTGGGCGCAGTGGCACACACCTGTAATCTCAGCACTTTGGGAGGCTGGGGCGGGCGGATCACCTGAGGTCAGCAGTTTGGGACCAGTCTGGCTGACATGGCGAAACCCCATCTCTACTAAAAATACAAAAATTAGCCGAGCATTGTGGTGGGCGCCTGTAATCCCAGCTACTTGGGTGGCTGAGGCAGGAGAATCGCTTGAAACCGGGAGGCGGAGGTTGCACTGAGCTGAGATTGCACCACTGCACCCCAGCCTGGGTGACAGAGAGAAACTCTGTCTCAAAAAAAGAATAATAAATAAATAAACTGAGTTCTCTAGGAAAAGCAGCTGTTGACTGGTAGTGTGTGGATTTAGGGGAGGGGATGGAGAGAAGTTAGGACTAACATGAATAAACGTCCGTGGTGAAAGAGACACAGAGCTTTGGAGGAACAAGGCCAGTGTGCTGGAGGGGAGTGAGCGGGGGGATGTGGTAGGTGAGGCAGGAGTGGTGGGCCTCCTCGAGAGAGTTTAAAGCAGGAGGAAAGTGTGAGCAGTCTGTGTGGACAAAGGATGGGAATACAGGCTGGGGGGAAGCTGTTGACATTCTCTGGACAGCAAGAGAGGGAGGAGACCTGGACCAGGTTGCAGTCGGTGGAGATGGAACAAAAAGGATGGACTCGAGACTTTCAGGCAATGCCTATTCCTATTTTACAGATATGGAAACTGAGGCTGGGAGAACTCACAGACCTCCAGAGTATAGGCACCTCTTTTGCTGGCTGCCCTTCCTCTCCCCAACCACTCTGGGCTCTGAGACACCCACCTACTCCCCAGCCTAGCTCATTCCCAACCCAGGTCTTTCAATGCCATGTATATGCCCCTGAAGACTCCAGACCTCATCCTTCCCCAGAAACCCCGATTCTGCTTCAACAGCTCCAGGGCAGATCCAGTAGCATCTGAAAGTTACACATCCAAACTGGAGCCACAGGTTCCACCCATCCAGCCTTCTCACTCCCTAGAAGGCACCTCCAGCCTCTGGCTTCTCAGCCAAACCTCTAATGCTGATATTTCAGACAGCAGATGGAGAGATTCTGGGAAGGAGAGACACCCAGCATCCCTAGAACTGCCTGACCTCATGGGACTCCCTGGCATGGCGCCCAGGCTGATACTGATCCCCCCTCCCTCCCACCCCATCCCTGTGCCCTGCAGGAGCTGGCAGACTTGAAGCATGTGCATGGCAAGCTGAAGAAGCAGTTCCAGGAGAAGGTGGCAGAGCTGGCACATGCCAACCGGCGGGTGGAGCAGCACGAGGCCGAGGTGAAGAAGCTGCGGCTGCGGGTGGAGGAGCTCAAGAAGGAGCTGGCCCAGGCTGAGGATGAGGTGAGGACCACGGAGGGGCAGGGGCAGCCACAGACCTCAGCCAGGGAGGAGTGGGGGCCGCAGGGCCCTCCTGGCCTCTCCATTCTCAGCCCCTGGTGCCCAGCACAAGCCTGGCTCTCAGGAGGTGCCCAGGGTAGAGTGGGTAGGTGTGTGATGAATGGATGGCAGGATAGACATGTGGGTGGGAAGATAGGAAGAAAAATGAAGAGAAGACAAGATGGATGTGTGCATGGATGAACCGATAGATGAAGGAATGAGTGGATGGATGAATGGGAGAGAGAAGCAGGGCGGCGGATGGATGGGTGGTTCCAATGGATGTATGAACAGATGATGGCTGGATGGGTAGACAGTGGACAAACGGATGGACAGCTGACTGGGTCAGTGGGTGGAAGAACGAATGGAGAGGGAGAAAGGCCAGGTTGATGGGAAGATAGGTGTGTCCGGGAGAGCAGGAAGGCATGGCTAGGCATGCTGGATGGGCAGCTGATTAGATGAATGGATGGGGAGTGATGGGTGACTGTCTCCATGGGCAGATGAATATCTCCCTGGACAAATGGTCAGATGGACAGACTGATGGGGACAGAAGGATAGGAGGTGGATGGCTGCATCAGTAGTGCAGGGCTTGGGAGGATGGGTAGATGTGCAAGAGGAGGCAAAGGGGATGGAGAGGAACCGAAGCGATGCTTTTCTGGAAGAGGTAAACCTTAGCCTAGGCCTCAAGGAGCAAACGCTCTGGGAGGAGCACCTTCCCAGGGAACAGCGTTGGGAGTGGTTGTCCCTGGGCGGGTGGCCGGCCTTGCCCAGCCCTGGGTGACCCTCATGCTCTCGGCCCTGCTCACCCCCCCACAGCTGGACGAGGCCCACAACCAGGCACGTAAGCTGCAGCGGTCGCTGGACGAGCAGACGGAGCAGAGTGAGAACCTGCAAGTGCAACTGGAGCACCTGCAGTCCAGGTGGGCCCCAGGCAGGGAACAAAAACAGGGCAGAGACTTCCAGCCAGGGAACCCTCCAGTCAGGGATGGAGCCCAAACCAAGGCTGGTGGGGGAGACGGAGAAGGAAGAGATCCAGGTGCCTGGAGCCAGAATCCTTTCCCCTCCGGGCAGGAAGGGCCAGAGCCAGGAAACCAGGGCAGGGGGTGCAGGAAGTCAGGCCAGCTGCAGGCCCTGGAATTGTCTCCTCTAGTGGGAGGGCTGGTGGGCGGAGTGAGGGCCGGAAGGGCGGGCTGGAGAGGTCAGGCCCAAGGCGGGGGTGGGGGGGACAGTGGGTGGGGCCAGCAGGGCTCCAGATTCATGGACAAGAAGAATAAGCAGTCCTCAGGGTTACTGGGCCCAGGTGACACCAGGACATCAGGGATCTGAGAGACTGGCAAGCAGGGAACCGTGGAGGGGCCCCAGGCCTGGATCCCCTCCACTGCCAACAGGCCCCACCCAGCACGCCCTGCCTCCCTCCCCCAGCCCTGTCTCCTTCCCAGCACTCTGTGAATCACAGAGCCAGGTGATATCAGAAAACTTCAGTCCAGGTCCCTCCCACTTCACAGCTGGGAGGCCCAAGGAGCATTGGAGCCACAGCATTGACCTGTGCCGGATCACAGAATTGACCGGTGCCGGGCCCTGAGAATGCATTTACTTGCATTCTCTTCTTTCGTGGAATAGAGGGTGCCCGGTTCTGCAGCCAGACTGCCTGAATGGTGTGAAGCCTGGCTCAGCATTAGCAGCTGTGTGGCCTTGGGACACTTATTTAACCTCTCTGTGTCAGTTTCTTCATCTGTAAAATGGGGATGGTGATAGTTCTTACCTCTTGATTGTTGTGAGCATTAAATGAGCTGATCCATTCTTATGAAAGTACCTGGAGGCGAGGCATGGTAGCTCACACCTGTAATCCCAATACTTTGAGAGGCCGGGGCAAGAGGATTGCTTGAGACTAGGAGTTCGAGACCCCTGGGCAACATAGCAAGACCCCATGTCTACAAAAAAATACAAAACTTACCAGGCATGGTGGTGTGTGCCTGTAGTTCCGCCTACTTGGGAGACCGAGGCAGGAGGATCACTTGAGCTCAGGAGTTCATAGCTGTAGTGAGCTGTGATGACACCACTGCACTCCAACCTGGGAGACAGAGTGAGATCCTGTCAGAAAGAAAGAGAGAAAGAGACAGAGAGAGAGGGAGAGAGAGAGAGACAGAGACAGAGAGAAAGGAAAACACCTGGCACATAATAAATGCTGAGTAATTGTCAGCAGCTGCTGCTATTACTACTATTACTACTACTGCTGGGGAGGGGCTTATATTTGGGTTACATATTGTGCTTCAGCATCACACCGCTTCTATGAGAGAAAGGAAAGATGTTTTTTCCTAGGGGGCTGGCAGATGAGGAAACTAAGGCCCAAGAGGGTAAGTCTTTCCATGGCCACACAGTTCATGGGTGGCCAGGCAGAATCACCCCTGGCCATCAACCATCCAAGCCCTTATTTACTGAGCATTTACTATATGCTGCTGTTTGCTGAGATCTTGTGGCTTAGAGTATGGGCTGCAGAGACCTAACAGCCGTTTTCCCATGGTAAACTGAGCCTCGATTTCCCCACCCGCCTGGGATGATGCCCATAAAGTGTTGTGCAGGGGCCCAGGCATGGGTCCAAGTCAGGACCCATGCCTGGCTGGCTCTGCCCACTCTGACCCCGCAGGACACACCCTTCAAAAGCCCACTTAGCCTTGGGGCTTTCCCGCAGTCTGGGTCACATTGTTCAGGAGCCATAAACTCCAGAAGTGGGCAGGCAGGCTCTGCTGAGCCTCTCAAGTGCTTCCATCCGGGAGGGTGGGGCCACCCAGGACCGCTGTGTCGTTTTACTTTCCAACTTTTTGTGCTTTAATGTTCCGGGGACAGCTCACTAAATCACTGTGCAGTAATGGAGGCCCCCGCCTCTGCCCCTCCCTTGCGTGTTAATAATTCATGCCTTCCAGTAAGATGCAGCCGGGGTGGCCACTTTGCTGGGGGGTGGGGGGAAGGATCGGCATTTCCTTCACCAGCTCTTCTTAGAGTCAAAGTTTTGCTCGTAAATTTTGACTTTAGGAATTTTAATGTGAGGAAGAACTGGGGCTGAGCCCTTTCTCACTGACACTGGGAATGTAGAGGGCTCAGCCGACCACCACCGTCGCCACCACCCAACTCTGCTGCCTGTGCTCTGAGAGCCAGGCTTGGGTTCAAATCCCACAGCATGACCTTGAGCCAACTCCTTCACTTCTCTAACCGCCCAGCTGCTCTGGCACCACCCACTTCAGTTCAGAGCTCTGCCCCACTCCCCACCATCTGTGTGACTTTGAGCGAATGACTTCACCTTTCTGTGCCTCGGTTTCCTTGCTTATAAAATGGGGGTGATAATGGCACCTCTATCATATAAGGAGATTACAGGAGATGAGACAGCAGGGAAAGCGCCAGGGAAGGCTTAACTGCTGCTGCACCAGCTGCAGCCACCTTACTGGAGGACTGCCGGCCAGGCTGCTCTAACCTCCTGTCACCTCAACCCCGCAGGCTCCGCAGGCAGCAGCAGAACGCTCCCCTCTTCGGGAAGATCCGCAGTGCTCGCTTTGGCACCGAGGAGGCCGGGGATGGAGCCAGCGACCTGGACGAGGACGAGGACCTGCAAATCCAGGTGGCCTAGAGCTTCCTGTGGCTGGCAGGATGGGCCGCCCCACACCTGCCCAGGGTCCAGGCTAACCAGCCACTCAAACTGATGCAGCGCCTAGGCTCACTCTGGGACCAGTCCCTGCCACAGCCGACTTTCTTCTCTCCCAGGGATGGTGTCAACAGTCCCACTTACAAACGCCCTGTGGAAAGGAAGCCTATGTCTCTCATATATATATGTATGTATCTCCAGGAGTCTTTGGACCCATTTGGTTTTATAAATACAGGACAGCTCCAAGGCCCAGTCCAGGTGACCTCACCCACCCAGGACTTCATGCAGGGCTGGCCATGTTGGGGGAGGTTGTTGGAGCCGCAGCCTGGGCTGCCCCTCTAGGCTTCACTGTTCATCATACAATGCAGTGAACCCAGTTCTTTGTAATAAATGAAGTTCAAGTTCTTGGGGCATCTGAAAGTGTGGTGGATGTGGGCGGGGGGTGTGGGGGACGGCATCGGCCTGCACCTGACACTGAACCAGAGCTCAGGAATGTCAAGTAACTTAAATGAGTGAATGTGAAGAAGAAAGAATGAATGAATGAGGCCAGGCACGGTGGCTCACACCTGTAATCCCAGCACTTTGGAGTCCAAGGCAGGTAAATCACTTGAGCCCTGGAGTTCGAGACCAGCCTGGGCAAGATGGCCAAACCGCGTCTTTACTAAAAACACAAAAATGAAACACACACACACACACACACACACACACATGAGCCAGGCGTGGTGGCGGTCGCCTGTAATCTCAGCTACTCAGGAGGCTGAGGCAGGAGAATCGCTTGAAGCCAGGCGGTGGAGGTTGCAGTGAGCCGAGATCACACCATTGCACTCCAGTCTAGGCAACAGAGCAAGACTCGGTCTCAAAAAAACCCCCGCAAAGAATGAATAAACGAACATCTGAGCTGCTGAGCAGTCTGGTATCCACTCCTATGATGAGGAGGAAGAAAGTATAGTGCGTGTCTACTCTAGAGACTTCAGTTCCGGCACCCGATGGATTCATGTCTCTGCCCCTTATTAGCTGTGCAACCTCTGGGAAGTTACTTGCCCTCTCTGAGCCTCAGTTTTTTCATTTGTAAGATGCCTCAGAGCTGTCACAAGAATTAGATAGGTTAACCCAGAGCTCAGTAAAGGTTAGCTATATTAAATACCTAAAGGTTTTCCCTGGAGAGGAGGAATTTGCCAGATGGGCGCAGGGGATGAAGTTCAGGTGATTGATGGAAGTTTACCTAGAGGTAGGTGTGGACACAGTAAATAACAAACCCTTTTCTTTTTTTCCCCAGCCCTGCCCTAGGTAGCGAAATTACAGGCGGTTTTATTTTTGGTATTTAATTTCTACACCTTCCATAACCAGCAGATTTATGTTACATCTGATGGAAATAGTGATTACAAACACGGTAGCAGGTCAGGTGTGGTGGTTCACGCCTGTAATCCTAGCACTTTGGGAGGCTGAGGCAGGTGGATCACCTGAGGTCAGGAGTTCAAGACCAGCCTGGCCAACATGGCGAAACCCCGTCGCTACTAAAAATACAAAAATTAGTCAGGCATGGTGGCAGGCGCCTATAGTCCCAGCTACTTGGGAAGCTGAGGCAGGATAATCACTTGAACTTGGGAGGCAGAGTTTGCAGTGAGCTGAGATTGCACCACTGCACTCCAGCCTGAGCAACAGAGCAAGCCTCCGCCTCAAAAAGAAAGAAACACAGTAGTATACACTTTTGATCTTTCACAGTCTAGGTGGCTTTCAGGGCATCTGCTCTTTGGACAGGACCCTTTAGTTAAATTCTCAGTACCCGGGCCTGCTTTCTGCAGAAGGAAGCATTGCCAGAATTATTCTAGCATAAAGAAGGTGGTGAGCTCCCTGTGTTTAGGGGTGTGCAAGGAGAGGCTAGGGCTCCAGCCTGGCACCAAAGAGGAGTTAAATTCAGATGATTAAGGGGCTGCCAGCTCAGGGTAGGAGAGCTGCACTAAATGATTTTCTCTCTTGGTGTGGCCTAGTTAAGAGGGAGCCCTGAGGCCACAGTGCTTAGAGCACCAGGGACACCTGGTGCTGGGCCTCAGGGTCACCAGGAGACCTGGGGACTGCGAAGAGGGGAGAGGCAGACCCAGGAGCCCAGCTGGGCGCTAATAAATACGGGCACTGAAAAATTGTCCCTTGCCAAGACTAAATGAATTATGTTAGCGAGGTGGGTTTGCTGCCATGGCAAAGAGGCCCCTGGGCTCTGAGGGGGATGGAGGGGGCTGCGTGAGACAACCATGGGGACTCCCCGTTTGTGGCCAGTGGAAAGTCAGCGCCAGTGGAAAACAGGGCTTTGGGAAGAAGGTCATTTCCTGCCAGGGATCTGTCTGCTTTCTCCCCCAAATAGGAAGTTGGTCCCAGAAAAGGCTGAAAGTGCTGCCCTTTGACCCTGAAGAGCTAGGAGGCAGGAGCCAGGCCCTCACTGACACTAGCTCTAAGAGCCACCTCCGGCTGGACCTGTTGGACCTGCCATTCCCAGACACAGAGCAGACCCCGTCTGGCGCGGCCAGGCTCCCCCAGACTCCCTGGCACCTCTTGTGAGATAGCACTGAGCCAGGGCCTCGTTACAGCCCCTATCTTCCAGGCAGACTGCTCCTAAGAATGTCAGCAAGGAGAGGGTCTGGCTTCCCACCTCCACGGTACATAGGAAAACAGGCCTCGGGAGGGGAGGGACTGTTGTAGATAGGGCTTGGAGATGGTCCCAGCCTGGAACGCGTGCTGCTTCTGCTCACAACCCTTCCGTGGCTCCCCACCTTACCTGCAGAGAAAGTCACCTAGTGGTCATGGCGGCCGCTGCCAACAGAAGCATTAGCTTTGCGACATGTGATACTTTAAAAAAAATATTTAATGCATTGCTAACATTGGTAATGGAGGTTTTCCCACAAAGGCGTGGGTTTCCCTCTCTTGAGAAGTTAGCATCTCTGACCAGTCTGGACTCACTCCCACATGGCTATAGTTGCTGGGCTGAGAGGAGGCTGCTCCCTGGGGTGGGACACAGGCACCCTAGGCACTGCAGTCCCCACCACTCCCTGCAGCCTTCCCCTGCACCGCCCTCACTCATTTAAATTACTGCCCCACTCCTGGAGACATTTGAAGATTTTTCCTCAGGCTTAGTCCAGTTTCTCTTTGAACAAGTAAGGAAACAGAGAAAGGGGAAGCACTGAGCCCGCCAGCATGAAGTGTAGTCAGGCCAAGGGCACATGTCACTCGCAGGCTCAGATCCCCCGCAGGTTCCTGGTCACTCCAGGGGTGACTGCTGAGAACAGCCAGAATGTGTTGAGCCCCCGTCCCACCCCCCGGTGCCTCACAGGCATCCTCTCACTGGTCGCTCCCAACAGCCACACGTGGTAGGTGTCACCATCATCATCCTATTTTATGCTAAGGATCCAGGGGCTCAGAGAGACAGAGTGATTGTTCCAAGGCCACACAGCTGATTAGACATGAAACTGGGATCCCAGGCCAGAGCCCACACTCCTTTATTTTTATTATTATTATAATTTTTTTTTTTTTATACAGCATTTCTCTGTGTCGCCCAGACTGGCGTGCAGTGGCACAATCTCGGCTCACTGCAGCCTCTGTCTCCCAGGTTCAGGAGATTCTCATGCCTCAGCCTTCCATGTAGCTGGGATTACAAGCATGTGCCACCATGCCCAGCTGTTTGTTGTTGTTTGTTTGTTTGTTTGTTTGTTTGTTTTTAGTAGAGATGGGGTTTCACCATGTTGGCCAGGCTGGTCTCAAACTCCTGACCTCAAGTGATCCACCTGCCTTGGCCTCTCAAAGTGCTGGGGTTATGGACATGAGCCACCACGCCTGGCCCACACTCCTGATCATGGGCTGCCACCCCATCCTCCAAGGCAAGGCCCCGTGTGGCCCCTGCCCTCTGCCACACCACCACACTCTACTCTGCAGACACTGCAGCT
The DNA here is from genome assembly GCF_049350105.2 of Macaca mulatta. Classification (NCBI taxonomy): domain Eukaryota; kingdom Metazoa; phylum Chordata; class Mammalia; order Primates; family Cercopithecidae; genus Macaca; species Macaca mulatta. Next base: position 53,109,802 of record NC_133425.1, on the reverse strand, counting down.
CCAGCCATGCCAACCTCCTTACTGCCCCGAGTACTGCCCTGCACCCATCAAAGTCCCACCAGCCCTTCAGAGCTCGGTCTACTGGGTTCATTCTTAGCATGTTAGGGGAGCTGTTTATGTGTCTGCTGCTTCTGCCTCCTGGCTGCTCCTGGAGGGCAGAGAATCGTCTAGCAACCAGCACAGTGCCTTGGACCTAGTGGGCATTTCTTTAAGTGTTAGAGGGGAGGCAGGAGGGAAAGCGTGATGGATGCATGGAAGGATGGATGGAGGAAGGACAGATGGGTGGGATGGTAGAAGCTGAAACCAGAACCCCACCCCACCCCCGGCTCCACTGCAATAACTGCCAGGCCAGTCCTAGGAGGGTCTTTCTGCTGCCCAGCTAAGTCTTCCTCCTGGAGTGGGGGGCGTGGAAGTCCCCCAAGCCCAGGTACCAAAAGCCACAGCAACCCAGGGGCAGCAGTGCCAGGGCCTCTCCTCATAGGCCTGGAGTGCCCAGACGGGCTGGAAAACTAGCTGAGCCAGACACTACCCCGCCACCCGGTCCCTCCTCTCCTGTAGTGGGAGGGCTGGGGGCCCTGAGCCTGTCCTTCCTCTCCAGCCAAGGCCATTTTATCCAGCCTGACTCTACCAGGCAGCGCCTAGGGATTTCTGCCTAGAAATCCATGCCCAGCAGTGAGCCCTCTGCACTCCAGCCCTCCAGACAAACCTGGCTTCTGGCCCCAGCCTCTCTCTGATCGGCTTTGGTTTCCCTATCTGTCAAATGGGGGCAGGAACAAATGGGCTGTCCAAATCCACCTTCACTGACATGACTGTGCCGTTCTATTCCTTCTCTGACTCTCCCTGCTGCCCTGTATTTCCTCCCAAGCCCCCACTGCTTTGTCTTCCTGGGGCCCTCCAGCCACTCCAGGCAGCCCTTCTGGGCCAGTGGAGGGGGGCTGGAGGCAGTGGCAGCATCCAGAAGCCAGCTGCAGCTCTCAGCCGGCCGCCTCCCACCTCCCCCGCCACCACTGGCTCCCCTGCCTACTTTACTAATTGCAGGGTTGCAAGATGCCATCTGCCTCCCAGGCCCCAGGCAGGCGCCTCCCAATGGGGCAGGGCCCCCCTGGAAAGCCTCCCAGTCTTCCTCAAGCCCCACAGACCCAGCTGCACTGGGGGTGGTCTCCAGAGTGCTCAGACTCCTTCCCAATCCCAGGGAGGGGGCCTGAAAAGGTGGAAGCGTGAAGCCTTCCTCCGAGGCTTTCCCATTTCCCAGGCTTCCCCTACGTCAGAGAGGAGCAGCCTGGTCTTCCCCTCCCCTGCTGAAGGCCTAGCAGGGCTGGCCACATCCTGGCCCCTGGGGTGCCCCAGGCTCTCGCCCTTGAGCACATTCTCCAAGTGGGCTCAGCTCCCTGTTGCTCTCGGAAAAAGTCCAGATGGGCCTCTTGCTACAGCCTCTCCTCCTCCCCAACTGCCTTCCCCAGCAATGCCACTGCACCTGCCTTGTGACCTGAGCACCAATGACCTGGTCTGACTGCATGCCAGAGAACACAGGGATTCAGGACCATGCTTCGTCAGCCCACCCCGAGCTCCGAGCTCAGAGGGCAGGAATCCTGCCTGCAGGAGTCTGAGTGTGTCCCCAGGAAAGGAAGGAGAGCGTCATTCGGGGCTCATGCTCCTTCTCTATGTTGCTGTTTAATTTTTACCTTCACAACCCCCTGGGAGGTGAAAAATGGCAAATGAGAAAACTGAGGCCCAGGGAGGGAAGGACCCAGCCAGGAAGTGGCAGGATCAGGATTTGAATGAACCAAGGTAGCTCCAAAGGCTGGGCATTTTCAGCTACAGCGCCGAGCCAGTGATGACCTGACAGCTGTCACCAAGCCCTCTCCCCTCAGATCATTCTGCAAAGCCCTTTCTCACCCAGAGCCTCACCTGATCCCCTAACTTGGATGGGTTGCAGCTGGGAATCTCATTACCTAGGTGAGTAAACGGAGGTCCCGAGAGCGAAGTGGCTTGTCCCAGGGTACCCAGCCTCTGTGTCCTGAGAATCCCCAGATCCTCTTTTTTTTTTTTTTTTTTTTGAGACGGAGTCTCGCTCTGCCGCCCAGGCTGGAGTGCAGTGGCCGGATCTCAGCTCACTGCAGGCTCCGCCTCCCGGGTTCACGCAATTCTCCTGCCTCAGCCTCCCCAGTAGCTGGGACTACAGGCGCCCGCCACCTCGCCCGGCTAGTTTTTTGTATTTTTTAGTAGAGACGGGGTTTCACCGTGTCAGCCAGGATGGTCTCGATCTCCTGACCTCGTGATCCGCCCGCCTCGGCCTCCCAAAGTGCTGGGATTACAGGCTTGAGCCACCGCGCCCGGCCCAGATCCTCTTAATTAGGCGGTAATCCATCGCTCCTTTATCCCCCACCCATTCTTTTTTTTTTCCATAGTTAAGGAAATATTGACCCCTTCATTATCATAAATTCAGAGAGATGTGGATTTGCCTCCACTCCTAACCATGCAAGCCGCACAACCTCTTAGAGACTCAGTTTCCACCTCTGTAACACGGGATGTGTTGTGGGGCTTAGAAAGTACCTTTGTCAAGCCCCTCACACAGGGTCCAGCACCAGCAGTATTGTGTGTCCACCTTTGTCCCAGGGCACCTGTCAGGTCTGTGTGGGAGACCAGTTGTTCAGGCAAAAAAAGCACACTCGTGTACACTGGGGCAGGATCCTTATCCAGGATCTGTCTCTGCCTGCACGGCCTGCCCCACCCAGCCACACGTGGCTCCCGCTGCCCTCAGTCCCCTCTCAGAAACCTCCACCCGATCACCCGCCCAGGTATCTTTTTTTTTTTTTTTTTTTTTTTTTAAGACAGTGTCTTGCTCTGTCATCCAGGCTGGAGTGCAATGGCGCGATCTCAGCTTGCTGCAACCTCCGCCTCCCAGATTCAAGCAATTCTTCTGCCTCAGCCTCCCAGGTAGCTGGGACTACAGACGTGCACTACCAAGCCCGGCTAATTTTTGTATTTTTTAGTAGAGACGGGGTTTCACCATGTTGACCAGGCTGGTCTTGAACTCCTGACCTCATGATCCACCCGCTTCAGCCTCCCAAAGTGCTAGCATTACAGGTGTGAGCCACCGCTACTGGCCCACTCAGGTATCTTAATGCCGAGCTATCTCAATTCCAGGATAGGATGGGATTGGGAAATGGCAATGCTTGGAGAGCAGTGACACCTTTGTCTGTCCCTGGACCACCACCCTGTCCCCACCACCCCCGCCCTGATGGCTGATAAACTGGACTCAGGTGTATAAAAAAATCCTGTAGGAATCAGTCTGGTAGAAATCCTTTATCAGATGAAGCTTATCTAGTCCCCCAATCCCTGAAGGGTAAACTGAGGAAGCTGCCAAACTAAGAGGGGTAGGGGCAGAGAGAAAAAAGAGGTACCAGGCTAAACAGGCTGACTTTGTTATTTCTTTTGATGCTCCTGACAGCCCAGTGAGGTGATCACAATTATCCCCTATAAGGGGATAATAATTATCTTACAGGTGAGAAAACTGAGGTTGAGATCTTCAGCAGCTTCCCGGGGTCTCAGAGCAACTAAGAGGCAGGGCTAGAACTAGGGCTGGTAACCCCACTGCATCTGCTGCCCGTGGCACACCCTAAATATAACACACACCTCTTCCCGGGCCTCCTGGGGCCCTGAGGTCTGGATGGTGTCTCTTTTCACAGCTTCATCTCCCCACAGCGCCCCCTCCCTGACTATATTCCAGTCCACTGGCCTCCTTTCCACTCCTCAACACCCCAGTCCCACTCCAGCCTCAGGGCCTCCAGCCATGCTGTTCCTTCTGCCTAGAACCACCTTTCCCTCCTTCACATCCTTCCAGTCTCATTTGAAAGGTCACTTCCAGGCCAGGTGCAGTGGCTCACACCTGTAATCCCAGCACTTTGGGAGGCCGAGGTGGGTGGATCACTTCAGGTCAGGAGTTCAAGACCAGCCTGGCCAACATGGCAAAACCCCATCTCTACTAAAAATACAAAAATTAGCCGGGCATGGTGGTGCATGCCTGTAAACCCAGCTACTCAGGAGGCTGAGGCAGGAGAATCACTTGATCTGGGAGGTGAAGGTTGCAGTGAGCGGAGATCACGCCACTGCATTCCAGCCTGGGTGTAGAGTGAGACCCCGTCTCAAAAACAAAAAAAAAGTTAAAGGTAATTTCCCAAGGGCAAGGAAGTGGTAAGGGCTTCCCTGACTCCTCTAGCTAAAAGGATACACCCTCTCCTGTGCCCCTATTAACCTGCATTTCAGTCCCTTGACATTGATTTTTCCAGATGGCTTCACTTTCCTCATTGCCAATGTTTTCACTTGACTGGTGCAGCCCTCCCGTGCCCTTGCCAGCCAGCAAGTTCCTCCTTTTTGCTCACCTTGGTGCCCCCACCACCTATGCCAGCCACATAGCGGGAGCTCACTGAGCATTGGATGGATGGATGGATGGATGACCTCCCAGGCTCTCTCTCAGGCCCCTGCTCTGGGCACTCGAAGGCAGCAAGAGCAGGAGGGAGAAACCAAGTCAGGCAAATGCACTGTGCAAAGTTTTTTGAGAGGAAACTCAAAGATGCAGTGCTATTAAAAATTGATATTTCAATGAGATAATCCCTCTCCTAGGCTTTTAATTGATTGTCTAAAAAGCCTTCCTCTGTTGTTGTGCTTCTTTATTCGCAGGGACCATTAATTTTTTTATGGACGATCAAACCCGGATAGGGTGGAGGGGCTACCGCACGACTGATTCAAAAACAGTAACAGAGGCGCCAGGGAGGAACATCTGGGGTTCGGCCATGGAGCTGGCCTTGATTGTGGGTCCTGGCAGGGGGTGGCTGACTCCCTTGAGGAAGGAGGGGAAGCCCCTGTGCATCCAGGACACACACACACACACACACACAAACACACACACATCTCTGTCCTCAGTCCCAAGTCCCAAAGGACAGGCTTCGTAAAGGGAGGAGAAGGTGGAGGCTCAACAAAGGACTGGGGCAACAGGCCCCCCAACATCAAGGCAAAGCCCCATTCTGGGAGGTGGGACTCCTGGGTTTCTCCCTTGCCACTGGTGGCCAGTTCCCCATCCGCTCCAGGCATTGGTCCCTTGCAGGACAGGGCTGGAGGTGGACAAGGAAGAACAGAGAAGGGGGCTCAGGATTTCTAGACCCTGCCACTTCTCCCCTCTGGGCCTCTTTCCTCCTGTATTCAGTGGGGCTAACAGTGGCTCCAGTCTCAAGGGATGGCTCTTCAGGCCAAGCACAGCACCTGACCCCCTTAAGAGTGCAGGAAGAGCTTATGTTGCTCTCGCTGTTATTAATCTCAGCTTCCTTCTCCTGCTCTGCAGGCTGCCCTCAAATTCTTGCCACGCCACTCCCTCCCGCATGCTGGGCTTGCACAGTTTTGTGGCTGCAGAGGTGTTATGTGAACACCTGTCTCCAGGTCACTGGCCCCATCTGCTTCTACCGCATCTATCCACTCCATCAGCCTGACAGGCAGCCTGAAGGAGGCCCCAGAGGCTCTCCGTCTACCTGGCAGTGAGCCAGGGCTGGGCTGGGCTGCTCCCCGAGCTGGCGTCCCACGCTTACCTCCTCTCTGTTGCTCCACGCCTGCAAGACCTCTTTTCCAGGAGGAAGAGACTTGCCAAGAAGGCCAACTTCATGGTTGTGCGGGCAACCTGTGCTGTTACTCAGCGCCCTACAGGGCCCAGGGCTTGGTTTAATACTCTATTGTTACCCCTCGGCAATGTATTAATCATTTGTTGGTGGGGCACATATTCTTTTTGTGCTGGGCCCCGAAAATGATGCGGCCAATCTTGCTGCCACGGGACAGTGCTGCTTCAGGAAATGGCCACAGGGTGCATCCCCAGGGCAATGCCCATACCTTTAGGCCATGGACTGTCCCTGCAGAGGGCTGACCTAATCCCCACACCTTCCCTCCTCACATTGCCCGGGTCCTCCCAGCTGCTCACTGCAGAGGCCCTTCAGGGGATGTGCAAGTTTGTGGGAAATGATTTCTCCAAGCATTGCTAAGTCTCAGACCCCAGGGAGGGGACTTAAGGGTATGGCAAGGGGTGTCCCCAAACACATATGTTCACCAAGCCTCATCTGTGGACTGAGGAAATAATGTTTCACCCAAACAGGTATGACTCTTCGGAGTCCACATAGCAGAGGAGGAACGAAGTAAATCATCTGGGGAATTCCTAATAGCCTTTGGTCAACATATTGGTTTCCCGAGGGGTTTTTTTCCCCAGGTACTGAATATTAAAGGTAAGACAGCTTTGACCTTATGGGCATCAGAAAGGTTTCCTCCATTGATGCCCACCCTCAGATGGGAACAGGGCAGGCTGGCAAAATGCAGCAGAAACAGTTCACTTTGAGAAATCTCTCCTAAGGAAATCTGTAAGCACACATCATCTATAAGTGCAGGTGCAAATATTTAGCCACACGAGTGCTCATTGTGGCACTGTTTACAAAAGCAAAAATAGAGACAGCTAAATGGCCGTGGTCAGGGGCTGGCTAAATAAATGACAGTGCGTTTCTCTAGGGGCATGTCAGACTGTTGGTAAAATTCACTTTGTCCTGTGAAAGAAGAGGGAGTGAGTGAAAAATCAGTTTTGGAAAAAAGCGTCCAACATGGGCTTGGTTTTCTGTCTATATCTGTGGAGGCATTGAGACGATAATGTTCGTCCCAGGGTCATTGTTTATCTTCCTTCTTATCCTTGAGTGTCCTGGCTTCCAGTAGCCAATCACCAAGGAGTCAGGGACACTTGTCATTCTAAAGATCTCTCAGACCTGTTCAGAGCCACCAACCCTCTCACTACTCACCACCTCTCTCCTTCGAGACTTGCTCTTGTTTCCTGTCTTGCTCCCCCACTTCCACTTGGCCCCTCCATATATTCTCTAAGGACAGCCAGAGGGATTCTTTCTCAAAGTATAAATTGGGGCCTGGCGCGGTGGCTCATGCCTGCAATCCCAGCACTTTGGGAGGCTGAGTCGGGTGGATCACTTGAGGCCAGGAGCTCAAGACCAGCCTGGCCAACATGGTGAAACCCCATCTCTACTAAAAAAAATACAAAAATTAGCCAGGCATGGTGGCGTGTGCCTATAATCCCAGCTACTCAGGAGGCTAAGGCAGAATTGCTTGAACCTGGGAGGCAGAGGTTTCAGTGACCCAAGGTCGTGCCACGACACTCCACCTTGGGCAACAGAGTGATACTCTATTGAAAAAAAAAAAAAAAAAGTCAATTGGATCTTATCTCCTGCTTCGTGTAAAACCCTTGACTGGCTCCCTGTTACTCTTAAGATAGAGATGGAATTCTGGGACTGGCCTTCAAGACCCTACATCCAGCCTCTCCAAGCACTGTGCTTCCCCTCTTCACTGCACTCAGCCACCCTAGCCTCCTCCCATGCCCTTCTGCAGGCCAGGATCTCTTCTGCCAAGGGGCCTTTACACGTGCAGTTCCCTCTACCCAGAACATTCTCTCTCCCTTCTTCACCAGGTTACCTAATCCTTTCGCTTTCACCTTAAGGGCTACTTCCTTAGGAAGCCTTCCCAGACAAATCAGGTCTCCCTGTATCTCCGTCTTTGGTTTTTTGTTTTTAAAGATTGGGTCTCCCTCTGTTGCCCAGGATGGAGTGCAGTAGCATGATCTTGACTCACTGCAGCCTTGACTTCCTGGGCTCAAGTGATTTTCCTGCTTCAGCCTACCGAGTAGCTGGGGCTACAGGCACATGCCACCAAGCCGGGTTAGTTTTTTATATTTCCTTGTACAGACAGGGTCTCACTATGTTGCCCAGGCTGGTCCCAAACTCATGGCCTCAAGTGATCTTCCCACCTTGGCCTCCCAAAGTGTTGGCATGAGCCACTATGCCTGGCCCCCATATCTCTTCTAGCCCCCTGTAGCCGCTTCCACTCCTTCTGCCCTTCTCACAGTTGCACTTGCCGGTGACTTGCACTAGACCATGAACTCCGCAAGGCCATGGGCTCTTCCCGTGGAACACTGTGTCCCCAGTGCCCAGTGCCTGGCACAGAGTAGGTGCTCAGATGTTTGCTGAGTGGATCAATGAATCAGGGAGGGAGAGGAGGCTGGCCCAAGCACTTGGCCTCCCTTCACTGCTGCCTGTCCAGGGAGCAGCTTGTCAGACCTGCTATTAGCGTCTCACACGTGTGCTCAGGAAGGCAGTCCAGGGAGAACTCTGTGTGGGGAGGTGGGGCAGGAATGTTGTCCCGGGCCTCCTTCCTGTGAGCTGCTCTCTGAGCCCATCAGAAATCACCCCTCACCCGGCCTCCCCAGGAGGAAGCTAAAGGAGCTAGGGGGCCCCCGTCTCCTTCCTCTCCACGCCCCTCCTGGTCAGTTCACTTTGATGTGAAGGTTCTTGGGGAGGCTGGTTTGTGTCACTGTCGAGTTGGGGAGGGAGACAGGAAGAGGCCTCATCTCTTTTTTTTTTTTTTTTTTTTTTTTGAGATAAGGTCTCGCTCTGTCACCCAGGCTGAAGTACAGTGACACAGTCATGGCTCACTGCAGCCTCGACCTCCTGGGCTCAAGTGATCCTCCCACCACAGCCTCCTGAGTAGCTGGTACCACAGGCATGCACCACTGCGCCTGGCTGATTTTTATTATTATTACTTTTTGTAGAGACAGGGTTTCGCTTTGGTGTCCAGGTTGGTCTTGAACTCTTGGGCTCAAGCAATCCTCCCACCTCAATCTCCCAAAGTGCTGAGATTACACTGCACTGGGCCAAGGCCTAATCTTAACTGGCCAACGGGGCCAGCTCTCAGTGCTCCTGTGTAGCTCTCGAAGACACCAGCCTCTCACCAATGTCATTTGAAAAGAATTCATGGCCAGGCGTGGTGGCTCACACCCGCAATCTCAACACTTTGGGGGGCCAATGCGGGCGGATCACATGAGGTCAGAAGTTTGAGACCAGCTTGCCCAACATAGTGAAACCCCATCTCTACTAAAAATACAAAAACTAGTCAGGCATAGTGGTGGGCGCCTGTAGTCCCAGATACTCTGGAGGCTGAGGCGGGAGAATCATTTGAACCCAAGAGGCAGAGGTTACAGTGAGCTGAGATCGTGCCACTGCACTCCAGCCTGGGCAACAGGGTGAGACTCCGTCTTGAAAAAAAAAAAAAAAAAAGAAGAATTCACCTGTCTGATGGCTGTGGTGACATTGCCCAGGATTCAGGGGACTCCAGGTGTCATCCTCTTCCCTGGGCCTGGCACCTGGCTCTGTAGAGCTTACCCTTTTCCCCAAGAGTAGACCTGAGGGGTGTGGGGGAAGCAAGGACCTTGCTAGAGGCCCCATAGAAGGCTGACATGAACAGGGACCCCCATCCTTCTAGGTTATGCCAAGGCCCCAAGCAACAGAGTCTCCAGGGTCACCTGTTCAAGTCCTGGCATGACTGCATCATCTTGGACAGATTCTTCTACTTCCTGGGCCTCAGTTTCTCTACCTGTGAAATGGGAATTGCTGCCGTGAGGTTCAATAGGCTAGTAAGGTGTTTCCCCAGGTGTGGAGCACACCATGGTGATAGACACAGTGATGTGAGCCACACTCTACAAAATGGCCTTAATCAACACTGGGCTGAACTATGAGAAAGCAATTCTCTATTCGTTTTTCTTTTCCTTCTCTGACTGTTGTCAAGGGGAAAGCCTCAGACAGGTGGTAGCATGGGTTTGGCCTCTCTCCGACATGTGCTGAGCTCCTTTTAACAAAAGCCTCAGAGCTTTCCAGGCAGGCATTGTTTGCCAGCCCCAGTCGAATGTGCTTGTCTTATTTTCAAGGTATTTTATTTATACAGTTTGTTCTTGAGGCAAATAGAAAAATGTGAGGTGATTTAAGGCAAGGTCTTGAGCAAATAATAGTAGAGGAGATGCTTGAATCTGACAAAAATCACAGAGTAGCTAGAATGGCCAGGCTTGGGAAATGCTTTTATAGTGTGGGCAAAAATTGCCTGAAAACGTTCGTGTGCGGTATAAACACGGTTTGAGGTCGAGGACGTGGAAAAGTCATGTCACAAAAGGGCTTTGCCTTTCCTGGGTGAAAACTTCAGGCTTGTGGGGCTAAGGCCCAAAGAAGATGGTTAAAACAGTGGTTGGCTGGGCATAGTGGTTCACACCTGTAATCCCAGCACTTTATGAGGTCAACGCTGGGGGACTGCTTGAGGCCAGCCTGGGCAACATAGAGCCCTGTTTCTACAAAAAATATGAAAATAGGCCTGGCGCGGTGGCTCAAGCCTGTAATCCCAGCACTTTGGGAGGCCGAACGGGTGGATCACGAGGTCAGGAGATCGAGACCATCCTGGCTAACACGGTGAAACCCCGTCTCCACTAAAAAATACAAAAAACTAGCTGGGCGAGGTGGCAGGCGCCTGTAGTCCCAGCTACTCCGGAGGCTGAGGCAGGAGAATGGCGTGAACGCGGGAGGCGGAGCTTGCAGTGAGCTGAGATCTGGCCACTGCACTCCAGCCTGGGCCACAAAGCGAGACTCCATCTCAAAAAAAAAAAAAAAATGAAAAGTAGCCAAGCAGGCATGGTGGTGGACATCTGTAGTCCCAGCTACTCAGAAGGCTGAGGCAGGAGGATCGCATGAGCCCAGGAGTTCGAGGTTGCAGTGAGCCATGATTGCACCACTGTAGTTAAGCCTGGGCAACACAGTGAGACCCTATCTCTAAAAACAAAAGCATACAGAAATTAGCTGGTCATGGTGGTGCGTGCCTGTATTTCCAGCTACTCGGGAGGCTGAGGCAGGAGAATCGCTTGAACCCGGGAGGCAGAGGTTGCAGTGAGCCAAGATCGCACCACTGCACTCCAGCCTGGCGACAGAGCGAGATTCCATCTCAAAACAAAACAAAACAAAAACAAACAAAAAACAAAAGCAAAAACGCAAACTCTCAATACTTGTGACAAGCCTCCCTCCATTCCATGAACCAGGTGGATGTTTCCACAGGTCTTATTTCACTAAACTTTTAATGTTCTCATTTCCAGAGGAGGAAAATGAAGTTCTCAATGGTGAAAGGACCCAAGATGGAGCTGGGATTGGCCCCAGATCCTTCCCTGCCTCCATTCTCAGTGTAGATTTCCAAGTGCCAGGGACACCGCCTCCTTCACACCCTCTCCCAGTGGATGCCTGGGTTAGGACCTGAGGTGTGGGCTGCCATCTGCGCTCAGGAGGTAATCGGAGGCCAGTATGTAACCCCTCACGGAACACCATCCCCACACCACCCCCAAAACAGCCCATGGTGGGTGGGTAGAGGAGGTACAATCACATTCTCACATGCTGGAGCCTGTTCCAACAGCTTTATATCTATTTCCTCATGATTCTAGAAGGAGAGACACTCTTATCATCACCCTCATCAACCCCACATTACAGACGGCAAAGTTGAGGCACAGAGAGGCGAGGTGAGTTGCCCAAGTGTGGAACCAGGGCTCGGACACCGTGGTTTGGCTCTAGAACCTACATACCTTAGCACCACCCTTCTCTGCCTGGAATCTTCTCGTCCTTTACAGCACAGCCTTTTGGGCAGGCCATGTGAGGCTCACCCACCTCCATTTCCAGGAGGAAACAGAGGTGCAGAGATGAGTCTGCCTCATTCACTGTCCCTTACTCAATTGCCTCAGTTTCCCTAGGCGTCACATTCTGACTGGAGGTCATGATTACCAGGGCCTTGGTGTTCCTTCCTGGCTGAGGAGTCGAGGGAAGCCCCAGGTCTGGGCGCCAGCCTGGGGCTGCCATCACAACCCCAGGCTTCACCAGATTCCGCCCATGAGAGCATCCAGCTTGGTCCTGCCATCTCTCCATCTCTTTCCTTTGTGGCTGCTCAAGCCCATTTCCTCCCAGACAAATTGGGGCAAAAGCCAGCACCCAGAGCCACCAAAAGCCCCAATAATGCTCAGGTGAGGAGTAAAGCCAGTCTTCCCATCTGGAAAGAGTGTTGGCCGAGGAATGAAAATGTAAGATGATAAAATCCATCCGCAGGGTGGGGCTGAGGGGCCCTGGTGGGGGCTGCTTGGGGCTGAATGGACTGTGAGCCTCCCACGACAGTGATGGTGGCCTTTTGGCTCTGCAGGCTCGGGCACAAAGGATCTAATAAAGCAAACACAGCTGGGACCAGCGTGCTGCCCCCAGCCCCTCCTGGCCTCAGGCCCAGCATTAATGCTGGACTAAAACAGGCTGAGGCCCCTGGCTGTGAGCTGGAGGGGTGTACCCAGTCACACCAGCCTCATTTAACCTCTCTTAGGCAGTGCTGGGGAATGGAGCGGAGACTGTCATCTATAAATTTCAGTGCAGCCCTGCGTCTCTCCCAGGATTTTATTTAATTAATTTATTTTTTGAGACAGGGTCTTGCTCTGTCACCCAGATGGAGTGCAGTGTCACTATCATAGCTCACTGCAGCCCCCAACTCCTGGGCTCGAGCCATCCTCCTGCCTCAGCCTCCTGAGTAGCTAGGACTATAGGCATGCACTACCACACCTGGCTAATATAAAAATTTTTTTTTTAGAGATGAGGATCTCGTTATGTTGCCCAGGCTGTTCGCAAACTCCTGGCCTCAAGTGATCCTCCACCCTCAGCCTCCCAAAGTACTGGGATTACAGGTATGAGCCACCACACCCAGCTCCACTCATGATTGGGGCCCTGAGGTTCCAGGAAGGAGAAGCACTTGCCAATGGCCTCACAACCAGAGGAACATCGGGCTGCAGCTGAGACACACCCTTCAGTCTCCACTCAATCAATTCTTGGTCATCCACAGTGCCCACAACCCCCGGCCCTGCCCACACCCAAGGGTGGCATGAACACCTACAGGGTGCAACTTCTAAGGTCAGATTTGGAAACTGGACCTTGGGAAGATTTTTCGTAGTAATAGATTGCAAATACTCGATTCAAGGTAACACATGAACGAAACAGTTTCAGATTTTGGTATGTGATGGATGTATATATTGTATATGCTGTATTGTGATACATATCACATGCGTTGTGTGTAGGCATATGTGTGTGTGTCTCTGTGTGTGTGTGTGTGCACACGCATGTGTGTGTATGGAATCATACGGAATGTACTTGTCTGGCTTCCTTCACTCTTAGTGTAATTATTTTGAGATTCATCTATGTTGTTGCAGTATTTCATTCCTCTTATTGTTGAGCCGTATTCCAATGTGTATATATATGTCTATTAAATTATTTTAACACGCAAGCTGGCCAGGCACAATGGCTCACACCTGTAAATCCAGCACCCTGGGAGGCTGAGGCAGGAGTGTGGTTTGAGCCCAGGAGTTCAAGACCAGCCTGGGCAACATAGTGAGACACTGTCTCTACAAAATTTTTTTTTTAATTAGCCAGGTGTGGTGGCACGTGCCAATAATCCTAGCTACTTGGGAGGCTGAGGCAGGAGGACTGCTTGAGCCCAGGAAGATGAGGCTACAGTGAACTATGATCACGCCACTGCATTCCAGCCTGGGCGACAGAATGAGATCCTATATCGAATAAATAAATAAATAAACAAACATGTAGGCTAATAGATAGTGATTGAAGGTAAATCAATGGATGCCTGCAGACTGACAGGGGCAGGGAAATGATGAAGAAGAAATGTAAGGAAGAAGAAAACTATAAAATGATAGATATACTCACTAACTTAATTGTGCTGTTAGTTTCCTGGGTGTATAACTATGTCAAAATTCATCAGACTGTACATTTTAAATACATGAAGTTTACTGTATGTTATATACTTCAACAAAACTATTTATACATATGCATACACACACACACACACACACAAAACTATCACCATTGGATCTGTGACTTCATGGATATTATTGCTTATCTCCTAGTTCAAGGGCAGAGCAGAGCTGGTGCTTATTTATTTTTTTAAGTGAGTTGGTTCTTCTGCTTCTGGGAAGATGGAGTAGGCCTACTTTTTCCTATTCCTCCCAGTAAGTACAACTAAAAACCTTGGAAGTTATATCCAAAACAAACACAAGAAGACTCTGAAAGATGGAGAGAAGAAGGCGGACGGGCTAGGGAATGTGGGACTCAAGCAACAACACACTGGTGATTTTCCTGGGTTTTTCTTTTGCCTCATACATGGCACACTTGGAGCTGAAAAGGCCAGCAACCCAGAAATGTCAGCGGGCACAGAGCAAGAAATACCACCAAATGAGAAAGGCCTGCTCTCTCCAGCCAAAGGACCAAGAAAGGGGCATCCTGGCTAGACATCAAATGTTTAGACAATAAGCACTCAGCTCCAGCCAAAAACCAAAACAAACAAACAAAATTGGTCCCACCTCCACCCATAACAGCAAAGGCTTAGTGGAGACTCTAGATTTCTTTTGAGACAGGGTTTCGCTCTGTCATTCACCCAGGCTGGAGTGCAATGGCATGATCTCAGCTCACTGTGGCCTCAACCTTCCTGGGCTCAGGTGATCCTCCCACCTCAGCCTCCCAAATAGCTGGGAATACAGGCTTACACCACAACACCTGGATTTTTTTTTTTTTTTTTTTTTTTTGTAGAGATGGGTTTTGCCGTGTTGGCCAGGCTGGTCTCAAACTCCTAGGCTCAAGCAATCCACTCACCTCAGCCTCCTGAAGTCTTGGGATTACAGGCGTGAGCCACTGCGCCCAGTCCAGGACTCTAGATTTCTGCCCTTGTCAGTCTGTAACGAGGCACCTTAACTTTCCCACCAGCCAAAATCGAGACTCTCCTGCTGCCGTGTCAGTGTAGACCATATGGGAAGCCTGGACCTCCACGTGACCTGGTAGTAATGAGGTGTCCCTCTCCCTCCCTTCTGGGGTTGTGTCAGAGGTGAAAAGTCAGGTCTTTCACTACTGCCCAGTAGTAATGAAGCCACCTCCACAGTGCTATCAGTGGAGAACATGAGGACGCTGGAACTTCCGTCCCTGCCCAATAGTAATGAGTGGGCAGCCTCCTGCAAGATGTAAACAGAGACCAAGTGGAGAACCAGGACTTCTATCTCCACCTAACTGTAACTAGGTGGTGCTCCCCTTCCCCTGCTAGAGCAGTAATCAGAGAAAGCCAGCTAAAACAGGAGGCTTAAACAAACTCCAAAGTCTCATAACATAATATGAAAATATCCAGGTTTCCAAAAAGCACTCATCCCCAGAATCAGAAAAATCTCATACTGAATGAAAAATAAAAGGCAATCAATAGATTTGAACCCTGAGATGACAGAGATGTTAGAATTATCTGACAAAGATTTTAAAGTGGCCATTATAAAATGTTTCAAGAAGCAACTGCAAATATGCTTGAAACAAGTGAAAATAAAAAAACATAGAAAGTCTCAGCAAAGAAACAGAAGGTATAAAGAGATCCAGTGGGAATTTTCAAACAACACAATAACTGAAATAAAAACCTCAGTGGGTGGGCTGAATGACAGAATCAGGGGAACAGGAAAGAATCAGTGAACTGGAAGAGAGAGCAATAGAAATTGCCCAATTTGAACAACAGAGAGAAAATACACTGAAAAATACAGGACCTGTAGGACTATAACAAAAGATTTAATATTTGTGCCATCAGAGTCCCTGAAAGAGAGAAGAAGGAAGACAGGGCTTAAAAAAAAAAGCACTCAAGGAAATAATGGCTGAGGCCAGGCACAGTGGTTCATGCCTATAATCCCAGCACTTTGGGAGACCGAGGCGGGCAGATCACCTGAGGCCAGGATTCTAGACCAGCCTGGCCAACATGGTGAAACTCTGTCTCGACTAAAATTATAAAATTAGCCTGGCGTGGTGGCACATGCCTGTAATTGCAGCTACCCAGAGGCTGAGGTGGGAGAATTGCTTGAACCCGGAGGTGGAGGTTGCAATGAGCCGAGATCACGCCACTGCACTCCAGCCTGGGCAACAGAGCGAGACTCCATCTAAAAAGAAAAGAAAAGAGGCCAGGTGCGGTGGCTCACGCCTGTAATCCCAGCCCTTTGGGACGCCGAGGCAGGTGGATCACTAGGTCAGGAGACTGAGACCATCCTGGCTAACACGGTGAAAGCCTGTCTCTACTAAAAATTACAAAAAAAAAAAAAAAATTAGCTGGGCTTGGTGGCAGGCGCCTGTAGTCCCAGCTAGTTGGGAGGCTGAGGCAGGAGAATGGCGTGAACCCGGAAGGCGGAGCTTGCAGTGAGCCAAGATCACGCCACTGCACTCCAGCCTGGGCGACAGAGTGAGACTCCGTCTCAAAAAAGAAAAAAAAAAGAAAGAAAGAAAAAGAAAAAAGAAAAGAAAAGAAATAACGGCTGAAATCTGTCCAAATTTGGTAACGGACACAAGCCTATAGATTCAAGAATGTGAGTGAACCTCAAAGAGGCAACCCAAAGAAATCCACTCCAAAATATCTCATAATTAAACTTCTGATAACTAAAGATAAAAATGTCTTGAAAGCACCTAGAGAAAACAATACCTCGCAGATAAAGCAAACACAATTCCAATGACAGCAATTTTTTCATCAGAAACCACAGTTGTCGGTTGGGCATGGTGGCTCACGCCTGTAATCCCAGCACTTTGGGAGGCCGAGGTGGGCGGATCACCTGAGGTCAAGAGTTCGAGACCAGCCTGCCCAATACGGCAAAACCCTGTCTCTACTAAAAATACAAAAAATTAGCTGGGCGTAGTGGCGGGCGCCTGTAATTCCAGCTACTTGGGAGGCTGAGGCAGAAGAATCACTGGAACCCAGGAGGCAGAGGTTGCAGTGAGCCAAGATCATGCCATTGCACTCCAGCCTGGGCAACAAGAGCAAAACTCTGTGAAGGGAAGAGGAGGGGAAGGGGGGAGGGGAGGGAAGGGAGAAAGCATCCATCCATTGTGGTCAGAAGGAGGTAGAAAAAGAAATTTTTTTTTTTTTTTGAGACAGAGTCTCACTCTGTTGCCCAGGCTAGAGTGCAGTGGCACAATCTCAGCTCACTGCAAGCTCCACCTCCGGAGTTCGTGCCATTCTCCTACCTCAGCCTCCTAAGTAGCTGGGACTACAGGTGTCTGCCATCATGCCTGGCTAATTTTTTGTATTTTTAGTAGAGACAGG
Organism: Macaca mulatta; assembly: GCF_049350105.2. NCBI lineage: Eukaryota > Metazoa > Chordata > Mammalia > Primates > Cercopithecidae > Macaca > Macaca mulatta. The sequence goes on along the minus strand of NC_133425.1, from coordinate 53,092,786 downwards.
TTTTCACCGTGTTAGCCAGGATGGTCTCGATCTTCTGACCTCATGATCTGCCCGCCTTGGCCTCCCAAAGTGCTGGGATTACAGGCGTGAGCCACGGTGCCTGACCAGAACAAGATTTTTTAAGGGCTGAATGAAAAGAACTGTCAACCCAGAATCCTATACCCAGTGAAAATGTTCTTCAGGAATGAAGGGAAAATTTGGACATTTTAAAATAAAACAAAACTAAGAGAATTTACTCCTAGACTAAAAAATGGCTAAATAAAATTCTCGAAATAGAAACAATAAAAGAAGAAATTTTGAATAATCAGGAGGGATGAAATAACATATTAAGCAAACATATGGGTAAACACAATAGGCTTGGCCAGGCGTGGTGGCTCATGCCTGTAATCCCAGAACTTTGGGAGGCTGAGGAGGGTGGATCACCTGAGGTCGGGAGTTTGAGACCAGCCTGACCAACATGGAGAAACGCCATCTCTACTAAAAATACAAAATTAGCCGGGTGTGGTGGTACCTGCTTATAATTCCAGCTACTTGGGAGGCTGAGGCAAGAGAATCGCTTGAACCCAGGAGGCAGAGGTTCCACTGAACCAAGGTCACATCATTGCATACCAGCTTGGGCCACAGAGTGAGACTCTATCTCAAAAAAAAAAAAAAAAAAAAAAATATATATATATATATACACACACACACACACACACACATATACACACACACACACACACACACACGATAGGCTTTTCTTCTAGAATTTTCTAAATTATTATTCATGGTTGAAGTAAAATTATTTTGCTTCTGATACAGTTCTAAATGTATATAGAGGAAAATTTTAACACAATTATAGATTGGGGAGGATAAAGGGACATAAAGAGGTAATATTTCTTTTTGTTGTTGTTATTGAGACGGAGTTTCACTCTTGTTGCCCAGGCTGGAGTGCAATGGCGCGTTCTTGGCTCACCACAACCTCCGCCTCTGGGTTCAAGCGATTCTTCTGCCTCAGCCTCCCGAGTAGCCGGGATTACAGGCATGCGCCACCACGCCCAGCTATTTTTGTATTTTTAGTAGAGATGGGGTTTCTCCATGTTGGTAGCGAACTCTCGACCTCAGGTGATCCGCCCGCCTCGGCCTCCCAAAGTGCTGGGATTACAGGTGTGAGCCACTGCGCCTGGCCATAAACAGGTAATATTTCTATACTTTACTCAAACTAGTAGAACAATCTCAGTAGACTGAGAGAAATTAAATAGAGATGATGTAATACCTAAAGCAACACCGCTAAAGAGCTAAACAAAAAGATATACTCAAAAACATAATAAGTAAATTAAAATGAGATTGTAAAAAATGTTCAGGCTAGGCACGGTGGCTCACGCCTGTAATCTCAGAACTCTTGGGGGCTGAGGGAGATGGATCACCTGAGGTCAGGAGTTCAAGACCAACCTGGCCAACATAGTGAAACCCTGTCTCTACGAAAAATACAAAAATTTACCAGGCATGGTGGCACACACCTGTAATCCCAGCTACTCGAAAGGCTGAGGCAGGACAATCGCTTGAACCCGGGAGGTGGAGTTTGCAGTGAGCTGAGATCAGGCCAATGCACTCCAGCCTGGGCGATAGAGCTAGACTCTGTCTCAAAAAAAAAAAAAAAAAAAAAAAAGAAACTGTTCAAGTAACACATAGGAAAGCAGGAAAAAGAAAACACAGAAATAAAAAAGAGAACGAACAGTCAAAAAAAAAAAATAAGAAGACAAGACCACGCCATTGCACGCCAGCCTGGGAGATAGAGCGAGACTCTTGTCTCAAAAAAAATAAATTAAGAAAAAATAAAAATAAAAAGAAGAAAGAAAGAAAATAAAAGAAAAAAAGAAATAATGCTTTTCCACCTATCCTGGTGTCTCTTAACACAAAATTAATCATCACAGTAGACTCTAGAGCAAAGAAAACTACCAGAGACAGAGAGCGACAGTATATAATAGTAAAAGTGTCAATCTATCCAGAAGATATAGAAATCCTTAATACAGCACTGGGTATGGTAGCTCATGCCTGTAATCCCAGCACTTTGGGGGGCCGAGGCAGGCAGATCACAAGGTCAGGATTTCGAGATTGGCCTGTCCATTATGGTGAAACCGCATCTGTACGAAAAATACAAAAATTAGCCAGGTGTGGTAGTGCGCCCCTGTAGTCCCAGCTACTCGGGAGGCTGAGGCAGAAGAATTGCTTGAACCTGGGAGGCGGAGATTGCAGTGAGCCGAGATCACGCCACTGTATTCCAGCCTGGGTGACAGAGCGAGATTCCATACCCAAAAAAAAAAAAAAAAGAAGAAGAAAAGAAATCCTTAATACATATGCACCAAGCAAGAGAACTACAAAATATGCAAAACAAAAACTGATAGAACTGAAAGGAGAAATGGACAAATCCACACTTACAGCGGGAGATAGCAACACCTCTCTCCAGCTATTGATAGTACAACTAGATATAAAATCAGAAAAGATGCAGAACTTAACCACAGCATCAACCAATAGGAGCTAACTGATATTTTTAGAACACTCTGCCTCAGAACAGCAGAATATACTGTGTTTTCTTTTTTTTCTTTTTTGAGACAGAGTCTTGCTCTGTCACCCATGCTGGAGTGCAGTGGCACAATCTTGGCTCACTGCCACCTCCGCCTCCTGGGTTCCAGCAAGCACATCTGGCTAATTTTTGTATTTTTCATAGAGACGGGGTTTCACCATATTGTCCAGGCTGGTCTTAAACTCCTGGCCTCGGCCGGGCGCGGTGGCTCAAGCCTGTAATCCCAGCACTTTGGGAGGCCGAGGCGGGCGGATCACGAGGTCAGGAGATCGAGACCATCCTGGCTAACACGGTGAAACCCCGTCTCTACTAAAAATACAAAAAAACTAGCCGGGCGCGGTGGCGGGCGCCTGTAGTCCCAGCTACTCGGGAGGCTGAGGCAGGAGAATGGCGTAAACCCGGGAGGCGGAGCTTGCAGTGAGCTGAGATCCGGCCACTGCACTCCAGCCTGGGTGACAGAGCAAGACTCCATCTCAAAAAAAAAAAAAAAACAAAAAACTCCTGGCCTCAAGTGATCTGCCCGCCTCAGCCTCCCAAAGTGCTAGGATTACAGGAGTGAACCACCACACCAGGCCCACACCTTGTTTTCAAGTGCCCATGAACATATACCAAGATAGACCACATCCTGGCCATAAAACAAACTTTAACAAGTTTAAAATAATTGAAATCTTACAGAGTATTTTTTCTGGCTACAATGGAATCAAACTAGAAATCAGTAACACAAAGAGAACAGGAAATTCTCTAAATGCTTAGAAATTAAACCGTACACTTCTGAATGATCCATGGATAAAGTTTCAAGGGAATTTTTTAAAACATACATTGAACTGAATGACAGTGAAAGTAAAACATACCAAAATTTGTGAAATACACCTAAAGCAGCACTAATATGGAAATTTATTTCACTTTAGAAAAGAGGAAACGTCTTAAATCTGTCATCTAAACTCTATATCATCTAAACTTGATAGACTGACACCTTAAAGACCTAGAAAAAAACAGTGAAATAAATTCAAAACCAGCAGAAGTAAGGGAATAATAAAGATAAGAGCAGAAATCAATGAAATCTAAAATGAGAGAGAGAGAGAGAGGAGGGATATATAGAGAGAGAATTAGTGGAACAAAGATTTGGTTTTTTGAACAGATCAATAAAATTGGCAAACCTCTAGCAAGACTGAGAGAGTAAAAAAAGTCAGAGAAGACACAAATACCTATACCTAAAAAAAGTCAGAGAGGTGAAATAAGGAATATTGCTATAAACCCTGAAGACATCAGTAATAATAATAATAAGGTAATGTTTATTATTATTATAAAGTTGATAACTTAGATGAAATAACTACTTCCCCAAAGACACAAACTGTTACAATTCATTTAACATGAAATAGTTCATTTGAGTAGTCCTGTAACAATTAAGGAAATTAGATTTTAAATTTTAAAACTCCCAAAAAGAAATCTCTTTGGGAAGCCAAGGCGGGAGGATCACTTGATCCCAGGAGTTCGAGACCAGCCTGGGCAACATAGTGAGACTCCCCATCTCGTTTTATTTTAAAAAATTATTATTAGTATTATTTTAAAACTCCAGACTCAGATGTTTTTGCTGAAGAATTGTACCAAACATTTAAAAATTTAATACTAATTCTACAAAATTGTTTTCAGAAAATAGGAGTGAATTCTGTTCAGTTCATTCTATAAAGTCAGTACCCTGATACTAAAACCAGATAAAGGTAGTACATAAAAAAAGAAAAGAAAACTGGCCGGGTGCAGCACAGTGGCTCACACCTGTAATCCCAGCATTTTGGGAGGCCGAGGCAGGCAGATCACCTGAGGTCAGGAGTTCAAGACCAGCTTGGCCAACATGGTGAAACCCTGTCTCTACTAAAAATACAAAAATTAGCCGGGTGTGGTAGCAGGCACCTGCAATCCCAGCTACATGGGAGGCTGAGGCAGAATAATCGCTTGAACTCGGGAGGCAGAGGTTGCAGTGAGCCAAGATGGTGCCATTGCACTCCAGCCTGGGCAAGAGAACAAGACTCTGTCTCAAGGAAAACAAAACAAAAAAAACAAACAAACAAAAAAACAGGCTAAAGATGAAATATCATATATTACATCAGTCAGTATAGAAAAGCATTTGACTAAATTAAACATTCATTAATAGTAAAAGCTCTCAAAAAATAAGAGAGGAGAACTTCCATAATTTGATAAATAGAATCTACAAAAAACTTACAGCTAACATTGGTCCTTAATGATGAAAAATTGAATGCTCTCCCTGAAGACCAGCAATAGGGCAAGGATGTCAGCTCATACTACAACATAGTGCTGAACATTTTAGCCAATGCGATAAACCACTAACAAATAGGTAGAAAAAGAGGAAAAAAACCTTTTCTGCATGCAGATGACATGATTATCTATATAGAAAATGTCAAAGAATCTACCAAGAAAAAGAAAAAAACCTCCTAGAACTAATATGTTCGGCAAGGTTGCAAAATATAATTATACAAAAATTATTTCCGTATACTAGCAATGAACTCATTCATAGACAACAAAATTACAAATGCAATACCTTTTAAAATCACCAAAAATAAGTAAATAAAATAATTAGGTGGAAAGCTAACAAAATGTGTATAGAACCTGTATGCTGAAAACTCCGTAATGCTGATGAAAGACGTTAAAAATAAATAAATAAGTGGAGAGACATACTGTGTTCTTGAATTGGAAGACTCAGCATAGTAAAAATGTCAATGCTCCCCAATTGATATACAGGTTTAATGTAATTTCTATCAGAATCCCAGCAAGATATTCTGTAGATATAGATAACATTATTCTAAAACTTACATAGAAAGATAAAGAATATTACTAGGACAGCTGAAACAATTTTGAAAAAGAATAAGTTGGGGCTGGGCGCAGTGGCTCGTGCCTGTAATCCCAACAATTGGGAGGCCAAGCTGGTAGGATCACTTAAGGCCAGGAGATTGAGACCAGCCTGGGCAACATAGCAAGTACTCCGTCTCTACACAATTATTTTAAAAAGTTAGTTGGGCATGGTTGGTCTCAGCTACTCAGGAGGTTGAGGGTGGAAGATTCCTTGAGCCCAGGTGCTCAAGACTGCAGTGAGCTATGATTGTGTCACTGCACACCAGCTTGGGGGACAGAGTGAAACCTTGTCGCAAACAAACAAACAAGCAAACCAGTAACTTGGGAGGAATTAATAACAGTCTACCTCAGAGGTGCCCAACCCCTGGACCACAGGCCAGTACTGGTTTGTGGTCTGTTAGGAACCCGGCTGCACAGCAGGAGGTGAGCAGCTATGAATGAAGCTTCATCTGTATTTACAGCTGCTCCCCATTGCTCACATTACCACCTGAACTCTGCCTCCTGTCAGACCAGCAGCAGCATTAGATTCTCATAGGAGCGCAAACCGTATTGTGAACTGTGCATGCGAGGGTTCTAGGTTGTGCACTCTTTATGAGAATCTAATGCCTGATGATCTGTTACTGTCTCCTATCACGCCCAGATGGGACTGTCTAGTTGCAGGAAAACAAGCTCAGGGCTCCTGCTGATTCTACATTATGGTGAGTTGTATAATTATTTCATTATATATTACAACGTAATCATAATAGAAATAAAGTGGACAACAAAGATATTGTGCTTGAATCATCCTGGAAACACCCCCACAACATCAGTGGAAAAATTGTCTTCCTTGAAACAGTCCGTGGTGCCAAAAAGTTGGGGACCACTGGTCTACCTGATTTTGAGACTTTCTTTTTTTGAGATAGAGTTTTGCTCTTTTTGCCCAGGCTGGAGTGCAGTGGCGCGATCTTGGCTCACTGAAACCTCTGCCTCTTGGGTTCAAGCGATTCTCCTGCTTCAGCCTCCTGAGTAGCTGGGTTACAGGCACATGCCACCACATCCAGCTAATTTTGTATTTTTAGTAGAGACAGGGGGGTTTCATCATGTTGGCCAGGCTGGTCTTGAACTCCTGACCTCCAGTAATCCACGCCTCAGCCTCTCAAAGTGCTGGGATTATAGGCATGAGCCACTGCTCCCAGCCTTAAAACTTACTATATAGGTATAGTAATCAAGACTGTTATTAACAGAGAGGTAGACATGCAGATCAATGAAATAGAACAGAGAATCCAGAAATATGTCCAACTGATTTTTTACAAAGTTGTAAAAGCAATTCAATGAGAGTCTTTTCAGCAAATAGAGCTAGAACAATCAGACATCCACAGGCAAAAAAAAAAAAAAAAAGAAATCAAACCTAAACCAAAAAAAGTCATCAAAACCTCTATCAAATCTCACACCTCCTATAAAATTCAACTCAAAATGGATCACAGACTTAAATATAAAATGAAATTATGGAACTTTCAGAATGAAACATAGGAGAAAATTCAAAGAGTTTTTAGATTGGGCAACAAAAGCATAATCCATAAAAGGAACAATGGATAGTTCAGACTTTATCGAAATTTAAAACTTTTGTTTTGTGAAAGACCCTGTTAAGTGGATGAAAAGACAAGCTACAGACTGGGAGAAAATATTTGCAAACCACATGTTCAACAAAGGACTAGTAGGTAGAATATATAACTCTCGAAATTCAACAGTAAAAAAGCAAATCATCATACGGGGTACAGTGGCTCATGCCTGTAATCCCAGTACTTTGGGAGACCGACGCAGGCGGATTGCTTGAGCTCAGGAGTTTGAGACCAGCCTGGGCAGCATGGTGAAACCCTGTCTCTACAAAAAAAAAAAAAATCCAAAAAAATTAGCTAGGCATGATGGTGCATGCCTGTAGACCCAGCTACTCAGGAGGCTGAGCGGGGAGGATCACCTAAGCCCCAAGGCAGAGGTTGCAGTGAGCTGAGATCACGCCACTGCACTCCAGCCTCAGTGCCAAAAATGATGGCTTTTTATTGTGAAAATTCATTTGTGTTGTTGTTGTTGGCCAAAGCTCCCCTAGAGGTTTCTGGTATTGAAAAACAGTTTGCTATGATGAATCAAGTGCTGGGAGCTTTATGGGCTGTGGTTTGAAGCAAAGCAGGTGAGGCCAAGTTCGAAAGACGCATAGAGAGGTCAGGAGGTCGAGGCCCACGCTAGCTTGGCCATGGGCCTGGGGCTGATTAACTCAGGCTGATCACAGACACTACAATGACCATCAGGGACATTTTCAGACATCCGGAGGCAGCCTCCCTTTAAGCTCCCTGGGCAAGGCTGAGGCCCAGGTGTCTCCAGGGCAGGGGCATGCATTCCATGGGTGGGTGTTGGGATCCTTGGTCCCTCACTGCTTTAGGCCTATTCCTCTGAGACACCCGGACAGTAGCTGGACGTGGAGATATTTTCATTTCTCAGGATTCTGGCTGTTCAGGTGGCCTATTGTTTTGTTTTGTATATATGGTCTAAAGCAGTGGTTCTCACACATTAGTGCGCATCAGAATCACCTAACCTGTTAAAATACACATTTCTGCTGGAAACTCCCAGAAATTCTGATTTCATAGGTCTGAGGTAGGACAGGGAATTTGCATTTCTAACAAGTTTCAAGGTGATGGGAAGCTTCTGGTCCAAGGACCACACTTTGAAAAGCTCTGGTGTAGGCCGGGCGCGGTGGCTCAAGCCTGTAATCCCAGCACTTTGGGAGGCCGAGACGGGTGGATCACGAGGTCAGGAGATCGAGACCATCCTGGTGAACACAGTGAAACCCCGTCTCTACTAAAACTACAAAAAAAAAAACAAAAAACAAAAAACTAGCCGGGCGAGGTGGCGGGCGCCTGTAGTCCCAGCTACTCGGGAGGCTGAGGCAGGAAAATGGCGTGAACCCGGGAGGCGGAGCTTGCAGTGAGCTGAGATCCGGCCACTGCACTCCAGCCTGGGCGACAGAGCGAGACTCCGTCTCAAAAAAAAAAAAAAAAAAAAAAAAAAGAAAAGCTCTGGTGTAAAAAGGTGAAAAATCTTGAGAAGCTCTGGTGTAAAAAGATGTGAAAACCGGAGGGGTCAGTTCCTCCCCACAGGAGGCCCTGGGCAACTTCTCTTGATGATTCCGATAGATCATTGACTCAGGCCCGAAGAGCAGGGGTGAGGGGGTTGGGGGCTGGGTGGGGGGAGCAATGGAGGGGAATGAAGTTTGGGCTTGAGGGCAAAGTCTCAGGGACACCTAGAATAGGAGAACTGGATGTTTTGAGGGTGGAGAGGAGATCTGGGAGACAGAGGCGCTGGTGCGGCTACTTGAGGAGGGGTAGCAGAGGAGGTCACTGTGAGGCTGGGGGAGCTGGGCTGTGAGGGTCCAGAGAGTCACGATGCGGTTAGGGGAGCAATGGGTGTGTATGTGATTCCTGAAGAAGTGAAGGGATTGAGATGTGGGGGCTGGGAGCTGATGTGGAGTCTGGGTGTGTATGCGACTCCTGAAGAAGTGAAGGGGTTGAGATGTGGGGGCTGGGAGCTGATGTGGAGTTCAGCTTTCAGGGGCTGAGAGACGATGTGGGCTTTTGGGCCCAGAGAGGGGTGGTGGGAATGAGCTGGGGGTACCAGGGGCGACTTGAAACGGGTGCGGGGGTGCCAGGGCAGAATCGAGTGTCCCGCGGCTCGGAGGTATACGGCGGGGGCTGGCCGCCAGGGCGGGGCAGGGGGCGGGGCGTAGCGGTGGGACGGGGCGGTGGAGGGAGCGGAGCCGAGTCCCAGCCTGAGCCCGATCCTTAGCCGGGCAGCCGCACCTCCCTCGCCGTCCCCGCCTGGAGCCCGGCGCCACCGCCGCCCTGCCGCCCCCGCCGGCCGCACCGTGACGCGGGCATGAGCCTGCTCCGCGGCCCCGCTGAGCAGGCGCTCCTGGCCCGGGCCTCGGCGTCCAGGTAAATTGGGGGGCGCGAGGCAGGGAGGGGAACATAGGCCGCGCAGAGCCCGCGAGAGCCCCGGCGACTCCCACCCCTGATTACCCTCAGTCACTTCCCGAACCTGAGGGACGCTCCGTCCCATGGGACCTTCCTACTCTGGGGTGGAGGGGCTCAGAGACCCGCCCCCTACAAGCCAGTGCCTGGGCCCTGAAACTCCCTGCGCTCTCACCACCCTCAGCTCTCGTCTCCGGGGTAGCCCAGGTCGCGAGATGACCTCACCCGCACCCACACAAACCCCATCCGAACAACCCAGGCCCTGCGCTCCCGGGCCTGCCAGCCGGAAGGGGCATAACCCAGCCCCTGGCAGCTCCCAACCTTCTACCAGCCTTCCTACTCCTCCCCGGGGCCTCCTGTTCTCTCAACTCCTCCAAATTCCAAGAGATGATTTTTTGTACCCCAGCTGGCCCCCACTGCCGACCCCCTCCTGACTATGGGGTTTCTCCCTACAGCCCAAACTCATGACCAGCTGCCTCCTGTCCTTGAACCTTTCTCCACTGGCCCCCAAGGTCTGTCTACCTTTTCCCCAGTGGCCCGCAAGGCCCTGAATCCAGTTACATGCTTTCTGTTACTGAAAAGGGGCATTAGCTGAGGCTGGGCACCTGGGTGATGTGGCAGAGCAGGGGCTCTGTGCAGCCCGCCTGCCCCAAGCCATGGGGACACGTCAGTTGCTGGGCCGCTTCCGCTTGGATGGAGGGTGTGGGTTGGAGGGGTCTGATGGCGAGGGCAGCGAGGGGCCTGGCAGCAGCTCTAGGAGACTACACTTTACTGTGTGGGGTGGGCTTGCTTAGGGCAGGTTCTTTCCTAGACCCTTTCAGAGGGATGTGGCACAGGTACAGGCTCTTCCTGCCCCTGCCCCTGCCCCCAACTCTGGTCCCAGGAGCTGTGTCTCCTCTCCCCAGTTGCTTGCGTTGCTGTGCTGGTACTGGTTACTCCCAGCATTTCCCTCCTGGGCAAGGCAGCAGGGCTGGGCATGACCTTACCCCACAACCCTGGCCAAGGTGGGGCTGCCCAACCAGGCCTGGCCTCGGTGTCAGCAGCACACTCTTCCCTGAGGCAGCTCTGAACCAAACTGCGGGTCTTGAGCGCAGCTGGTTCTCCAGTAACAACAGCCTGCTGGCCATGCCAGTCAGCGCTGAGACCCAGGAGCTGGGAGCCTGCTGTGGCTCACTCACCTCTGGAAGCTGAGCCAGGTCCAGCCAGATGGAGGCTGGTGGTGGTGGAAGAAAGGACTGGGGGGAAGACAAGTCCTGGAGAGAACGATGCATTCAGACCCCAAATATTGAGCGTCTCCTCCCCACCGGGCACCATTCAAGGAGCTGGGATAGAGCTGTTAACTAGACAGACGAGGCTGAGCCACCAGGGAGCTGACATTCCAGATGTCTCTCTGTGGTCAGAAACAAATGGACAGATGTAGGAACAAGAAAATCCCATGATGGTGTGCGATGAAGGCAGCCACACCTGATGTTGTGAGAGAGGCTGGCTAGCGGGGATCCTTTGGTGAGGGTAGTCAGGGAAGGCCTCCTGGGGGAGGTGGATGAAGCAGTGGAATGAACCATGAGCGTGTGAGGGAATGATGTTGTAGGTGGGAAACAGCTAGTGCAGTGGTCCCTCGAGGGAGGGGGTTTGGCATGTTGAGGGGTGGGCAGGGGACCCCCGAGAGCAGAGTGGTATGCAGCCACAGCATTACTCTCTTGGCTTAAGGGTCTGGGGGACCGTGGCTGTTCAGATGTCCCCTCCTTCTGCCATCCCTCTCTGCCCAGGTGGGTATTTGGTCTGTCTTTGCCATCCACCTTGATGGGCCTCACCACGTTTCGTGTGGTCGCCCCATGGGGATCTGTTGGGAGCACTCCCAGCCCGCCCCTGATAACAATCTGGGGGTGGGGTGGGGGGAGAGCAGCAGGTGATGGGAAATGGCCCTGGTGCTGGAGAGAATCCCACAGATCCGATCTTCGCCGTGGGATAGAGACAGCCAGATGACACCGAGATGGTGTCCAGGTAGGGCTGTTCCTGCAGCCCGATAAGATCCGATCTGTCAGGGATGGGGAGGCCCAGCTAGGCAGGCAGCCGCCTGCTCAGTCATTGGTTGCAGTCTCAGCGAGTAGCGTTTGTTCTGGAGCCAAAGCCTCCAGGCAGAATCCAGGTGCGAGAGGGAGTGCTCAGCGTGGCTGCCCCATGGGGCAGGTGGGCAGGGAGGGCCCTGGGAGTCTCCCAGCCCCCCGCCCCCCAGGACACCCACCCTTCCTGGGGAGAGCTGGCTCTCCCTGCGCGGGAGCCTGTGGTGGCCTGGCACCAGGCAGGTACTGTCCCTGGGTAAGCAGCAGTGTTGGTACCAGGCTGGGAGGCGGGATACGGGGGGCCCTTGCTCCCCTCCTCCTGCACTGGAACCCTGAGAGGGGCTGCTGGACACCCTGCTTAGCTGGGAGCTCGGAGCTCACAGTGCTGGGGAAGGACCCAAGACCTCAGGTCCTCTCAAAGTAGCAAGGATTCTTCCTGCTGCAGGCCTGTGAGGCTGGCGGTGGCTCAGGAGTGGATGGGGACAGTGGCCCCAGGGACAAACAGGGCAGGGGCTACTTCAGCCCGATTCCTGGCCTGCCCAGCCTGAGCTGCCCTCCACTTTTTGTATTTTTTTAATTGATTTTTTTGAATTTTTTTAGAGACAGAGTCTCACTCTATTACCCAGGCTGGAGTAAAGTGGCTTCATCACAGCTCACTGCTACCTGGAATTCCTGAGCTCGAGTGATCCTCCCATGTCAGCCTCCCCAGTAGCTGTGACTACAGGCACATGCCACATGCCCGGCTAAGTTTTTCATTTTTTGTAGAGACGAGGTCTCTCTATGGTGCTGGGGCTGATCTTGAACTCCTGGCCCCAGGTGATCTTCCCACTTTGGTCTCCCAAAGTGTTGAGATTACAATTGTGAGCCACTGTGCCCGGCCTGCCCTCCACTTCTTGCTGTCCTATTGGGCCTTCACAGGCTCAGCTTGGGGGCTGCCTCGCTTGCTTAACACGGTGCATTCCTTCTGGAGGATGGTGGGTTGGTTCTGGGCTCCCCCCACCACTTGACACCACTGCCTGTCAAATTTATGGCTCCACCTATTGGCCCTGACCTTTCCCTCCTCTCCATTCCCAACCCCCCTTTGCCACACCATTTTGGGTCCTAGGTTAGGTCTTGCTCTTGCAAACCTCATTAGGGACTAAGTGTGGCCAGGGGTCCCTGTGACTCAGGGCCAGAGTAAGCTGGCAGGACTTTGCCACCCAGCCTTCCCGGTGAAGGTTACTCTTCCTGCTGGGGACCTGGGGTATGGGACAGGGACAGACTGCCTATGGACAGATGCAGCAGGAGCACTCCTGAGAGCTTGGGGCCACAGTCCCTGGTGGGGCGACACTGGGAAGGAGCAGGCTGGCTTCTGGTGGTTTCATCGCCCTGTCTGAGCAGCAACTCTTGAAAACTATATCCCTTGAAGAAAACAATGTATATATATATAGCCCTTGGAGTTTTCAAGGTAGAAGCTCTAGCCAGGTGCGGTTGCTCACACCTGTAATCTCAGCACTTTGGGAGGCCAAGCCTTGTGGATCACTTGACCCCAGGAGTTCAAGACCAGCCTGGGCAACATGGTGAAAACCCATCTCTACAAACAAGTTTTTAAAAATTAGCTGGGCATGGCAGTATGTACCTGTGGTCCCAGCTATTCAGGAGGCTGAGGTGGGTGGATCACTTGAGCCTGGTTAGTCGAAGCTGCAGTAAGCCGTGATCGCACCCCTGCATTCCAGCCTGGGTGACAGAGAAGGACCCTGTCTCAAAAGAAGAAAAAGAAGGCCAGGCACGGTGGCTCATGCCTGTAATCCCAGCACTCTGGGAGGCCAAGGCGGGCGGATCATGAGGTCAGGAGATCGAGACCATCCTGGCTAACATGGTGAAACCCCATCTCTACTGAAAATACAGAAAATTAGCCCCACGTGGTGGCGGGAGCCTGTAGTCCCAGCTACTCGGGAGGCTGAGGCAGGAGAATGGCATGAACCCGGGAGGCAGAGCTTGCAGTGAACCGAGCCAGCCTGGACAACAGAGTGAGACTCCGTCTGAAAAAAAAAAAAAAAAAAGAAGAAAAAGAAAAAGGGTAGAAGCTGTTGTCCCAAGTGGGCAGGCAAGTGCCTCATGGATTCATTTCCTCATTTAAAGTAGGTAGATTTATTCACTTTTTTTTTCCAGTGGGGAAATTGAGGCACAGCATCTTAAGCGGCTTGCCCAGGACCACACAGCCAGCTAGATTCACACTCCAGGCTGTGCTATGTCTGGGCTGCGCTGGATGAACCCGAGGGGCCCAGTGGCTTCCTGTAGACGTGTTCTGATAGGGGGCTTCCACACTGTGGACCCACAGCCAGTGGCCAGCCTGCTAATCCTCTTGGAGGGGAACTCCTGAGCTGGTCCTTGCTCTGGGGAGAAGGCAGCCCCAGAGGCAGGCGGTGAAGACAGAGATGAGAAAATTGACCCATCTCTAGCTGCCAGAGCCCAGGTGTGGCAGAGTGTTGGGGATCAGTTGCCAGTGGGGGACCCCAGACCAGACCTTATAGGAGGAAAGTAGACCACCTAACTGTGGGAGGGTCTTGGACCCCAGGGAGCTGGGATAGAGGCAGTGAATGGGCAGGAGTGGAATTGGGGGGTATCAGGGTGCAAGTGGGATAGGGGAGCACTACCCTCTCTGCCCGTCCCTTGTTTGTGTGTGCCCACTGGGGTAGTCCCATCTGTTCCTTGTTAGGCACTCAACAGACAGGCCTCCAGGACATTAATTAATGCCAAGCTGCTGGGACAACCAGCAGCATGCCTGCCCCAGGGCCCCGTTCTGGCAGCACAGATACCCAGCTGACCCCAGAAATGCTGCCCTGTTCCCACCCGGTGATCCTGAAGACACAGGGGCCACATTGCTGGCATAATCCTGCCCCTGAGGCTGGATGGCAGGGAAGGCTTAGGTGGCAGGCAGCCAGAGATGGCAGTAGGATGTTCCCCCTCAGACTGGCCTCCATCACCACCCTGGACCTTCTCCTTCATCCCTGGCTCTGCCCCAGGCCTGCTGTGTGACCTTAGTCATGTAACTTACCCTCTCTGGGCAACTTTCTTTCCCCATCTATAAAATACAGGGGTTAGACTGGGTCATCACTGAGGTCTCCCTTTGAGTTTGAGTCTTTGTTATCTGTAGATCCGCCTGATTTGGGGTGGCCCTGCTGGTATGCCCATTTCCTGCTCCATATTTACCTCTCTCTGGTGTCCCACACTGTCTCCTGCATGTCTTGTTGCCCCAGGCCCTGGCTGGTTCTCCTATAATTAACTCCTGCCCATGCTCAGGACATGGAGGCCCGGCTTGGCTTGGCCAGACCCAGTGGCCTGTTGGGACCTGGGCCCCACCCTCACGGACTGGCCAGCGTTCCCAACCCCAGGGCCAGGGCAAGGCGTCTGCTCCCACAGTGGCCACCTCCAGCCGGCCCAGCACATTCCTCAGGCTTATCTGGGGGCCCGCCCCACTGGACTCTGCCCTCCCACCCAGGAAGCAGCACCCAGAGCTGTGTGCGGAAGAGTTGCAGGGCCTGGGAGCAGACCCTGCGTGAGCTCAAGGTAGTGATTCTTAGCCTGGGGCTGGAGAGAAACAGGTAGAGGACCGGGTCCGGCAGGAAGGCAGAGGGGTTTGTGGGGGCTGCTGAGCTGACTAGGCAACTTGTCTTTAACATTGCAGAGCGTGGGGTTCACTCAGACACCCAGGGGTCATCTCCTGGGACCCCCATCCCCCATCTCTGGGAAGCGCTTGCCCCTACCCCTGGGAGCACTTGTACCCAGGAAGGGGCTTTTGCTCTTGGCAAGTTGCCCTAAATTTGCCCCAGAGTTATCACAGTTGATGGGGCCCCAAGCCCGAAATGCTGAGGAACAGCACTCCCCGCCACTTCCCTTCCTAGGTCCCCACCTCCACAGCAGGAGCCAGAGCCAGTCCTCCCAGGAAGGGGTTAACTGCCAGCCCCAGCCGTGAGGGAGGGGACTGGGCTGGACCATTTTCCTCACTGCTGCCTCCACCTCGGTTTTCCTGAATGGTTCTGTCGTCCTGGGGTGGGGAGGGAAGGGAAGGAAGAAGGGCGGGAGGAAGGCGGGAGGGAAGAGGGAGGGAGGAGTGTGGGAAGAGGAAGGAAAAAAGAGAGCGAGACAGCGAGAGGAAGAGAAAGATGTCACTGCCTCTAATCTCCCTGTCATTTTTATTTCCAGCAGGCGCCGGGCGAAGGAGCTGCTAGAACAATGCTGAGGCGGGGGAGGTGAGGAGCAGCCCCTCGCCCGGCAGCCCCGACAGAGTGTCTGGAACAGGTGATTGGAGGAGCCGGAGACCCAGGCACCTGGACGTTCTTCCCCTCGCCTCCGCCAGGCCCCGCGCCCCCAAAAGGTGGGAAAAGCATGGCGACCAATTTCAGCGACATCGTCAAGCAAGGCTACGTGAAGATGAAGAGCAGGAAGCTCGGGGTGAGTGACCCTGACCTGCGGAGGTGCCCTGCCAAGGGAGGGGGTCCCGAGGACTGGGTCCCAGGCACGGAGGCATGGTATGTGGGGCATGCGGCTGCCCGCCGGCTGCCGGGCATCGTGCATCTGTGGTCTCGGGGCTCCTCGCCAGCGTGCTGCCTGGCATGTGCCTGGGCTGGGTTCTGTCTGCTGCAGCCCCCGCCCCAGAGGGC
Organism: Macaca mulatta; assembly: GCF_049350105.2. Taxonomy (NCBI): domain Eukaryota; kingdom Metazoa; phylum Chordata; class Mammalia; order Primates; family Cercopithecidae; genus Macaca; species Macaca mulatta. The sequence continues at coordinate 53,076,657 of NC_133425.1, read as the reverse complement.
TGGCTGGCATCCCAACAGCTGGGCCAGTGGTGGTGGTGGTGGCAGCAACGGTGGCCGCCGATGGGCAGGCGGCTCCCCTGCTATTGTTGAAGTTGTCACCACAGCAGCAGCAGGAGCGGCTGGCAAGGCCGGGCTGTGTCTGAGCTGAGAAGCAGCGTCTCACTTCCCCTGGCCTCCTCTCCCTTCCGTTTGGCCCCCACCCCCGGCCTCCCCTCACCTCTCCTGGCCTCTTTTCTTTTAGGTCCTCTCACCTTGCTTCCTACTGCTTTCCGTGTACAGATATTTAGTATATTTCAGATTGTTGTTTTCAATGTTAAAGAAGTGTTTGAAAAGGGGAGTGGTTGGCTGGGGGGGATGGGGTGGTGTGAGGCGCTGAAGCTGATATTTATGTGGTTTCCAAATGAGAACTTTGGGCAGAATGGTCCAGTGCTCTGGGACAGGCTGCTTCCCTCCAAGTTGTTGGCTTGGTGCTTGGCCCTGAACTGGGGGCTTGGAGGGGCTATAGAGAAGAGGTCTCACTGGGCGTGCATCCTGTCCTACCCCCTGTAGACCCCCAACTGGTGATAGACCCCTCAGAAGACAGGAGCAGAGGGGATCAACTTCATGATCTCGGTGAGGCTGTCTGAGAGCTGCCTCTTTTCCTCTGCCAGGCCCCCCTGCCAAAGACAGGTCTGGCAGCTAGCTGCCCCTTCTCCTGTAGGAAGGACAGCCCTGGTGACTGAGGTCACCCAAGTCCCGTGTTTGACCCCGGACTCCTATCCCTCTCTCCCTTTTCTTTCCCATTGCCTTGAAGGGGTGGGTGGGCTCAGGCTCCTCAAGGGTTTCTGGCTCAGCCTGAGGGGGGTGGGGGGCATGCGGAGTGGCAGAGGGATCTGCCACCCGGCTTCCCTACCTGGTTACCAGACAGAGCAGGGCTGGCCTTGGAGAGGGCGGTTCTGGCCCCACCTCCCCTCCTGTTCCTCCCCACCCTGGGGCTCAACCTAGTTGAGACTGGGCCCTGGCAGCCATCGACTGCTTTGCTGTTCCTCTGAAAGGCGGATCAGCCCACTGACTTGGAGCACAGAACAAAGAGAGAAGCTGAGGCTGAGGTAGGGAGGCCAAGGAAGTAGCGGCTTCGCTTCTAACATCACTCCTCATTCCTATGGCCCCAGACTTAGCAGGTCCCCAGGGCCAGCTGGGCTGAGGCCTTGCCCAGGGCAGAGCATGCCAGGAAGGCACCGGCTACAAGGGCAGCCACTTGGGCTCAGTATCAAACCTGTTCCAGAGAGAAGGGAGACTGAGCGGCTGACAGGTGGGCACAGCCTGGATGGGAAGGTGGGGCGTGGCCAGGCCCTATCCATGCAAGGAATTCTCTTCCCCCTGAAACCAGGAGCCTCACTTCCCCTGGTATGAGAGGCTGCAGTCCCTCCCCAGCAGCCATTCTCATCTCAGCCCACAGAGGTGAGGGGGGAGGGGCTGAAAGAGATCAGGAGTCGGCACTCATACCTGCCAGGGCCTTTCTCCCGTGGCAGAGCTGTGGCAGAGTGTTTCTGAAGCACTGATCAAAGCCCTGTGCGAAGTGGGAAGGAGGGCTCTTGAGCGTGTGGCTCCCTGGGGCTGTGAATGTGTATCCTGTAACCAGGCAACCGGCATGCTCAGGTCCCCAGGCCTTCTGCCCCTGATGCTGCGGGCTGCATGGAGCCCACCCTGGCAGGGTGTATGTGGGTCGGCAGCATCCATCCATTCATCCATCCATTCATTCACGGTTCCTTCATGTGGTCATTCACTTGTTTAGCATGGCTGTTAATGAGGCTACCAGGATATGAGTGAGGATTCTGAGGATAAAATTCAGTGTCTGTCTTAAAGGAGCGCTGCAGCTGAGAACTGAGGGCTGCTGTGGTTTAGGTGGGTAGAACAGGGGCCGAGCCAGGGTCAGGAGTGCAGGAACAGACATGCCTCCTAGGGTCCCAGATAGGAGCCAGAAGTGGCCTGGCTCTGAGTGGTATCTTGAAATGGGGGCTGCCTAGGACCACTGCACCCTGGGACCCTGCCTGCCAAGGACCTACCCATGGCACAGTAGAGCTGAGGAGAGGGTGGGGCCTAGAGGTCCCCTGGCCTCTTCTGCTGTGCTCTCGGCCGCCACTCAGTCTCCCTACTGTTTCCAGTAAGAGGAACACCAGAGATGCCCGGGGAACAGGCTCTGCAGGGCTTTTGAAGTGCCCGCTGGAAGTAGGTAAACCCCAGCCACAGACTTTGGGCAGAAAAAAGCCTAGGTGGGAGGGAGGGGCTGTGCAAGGGCAGCTCTGGCCCGTGGCTGGGGCCAAACCCTCCCCTACCCCGGGTAAATGATAGGCCGGTCTGTCCCTTCAATCCTAGAGTGGTCACTCCCCTCCCCTCCCCTCCCTACCTCCTCGGGGGAGTCCCTGAAGCTACAGAGAATGTAGGTGGTTTAAGGTACAGGAGCCTCAGCAGTGGCCAGGACCAGGAGGAAGGCACCATGCTGTGGGAGGAGCCTCAGATTCCTAGCTCCACCCCTTTACCTCGAACAGCCTTGGGTTCCCAGCTGGCACTGCGCCCCTTACACTTCAGGGTTGGTAAGAGAATGAAAAGAGAGGGTGAGTGAAAGCCCCGGGAGACAAGAGTGGGGGTTACCTACGTAAAGACCCTCACCTGACTCAGAGAACTAGGGGCACGGGGATGTACAGGTGGGCAGGAGGCAAGGGTATGTACAGGTGGGCAAAGGGCAAGGGTCTAATCCCTGTCCCCAGGAGACCCCTCTGTTGTGGCTGGCACTGCCCGAGCCCTGGCCAGATCCTGCAGTGGGCTGTGAGGGTCTGCCCTGGATCTAGACAGCCTGCTGCAAATACCAGCATCACCATTCCTTAGTGTTTTGATGCCTCCCTTTCTCCATCTATAAAATGGGGATAACAGGACTTATCTCAGGAGTGGCCCTGAGACTGTGCACAGTGCGAATAACAGGTGTGAGCAGGAAGCACTCAGGAACGCTGGCTACTCGCTAAAAGCGGGGCACACAGTAAATGGCAGGTCAGGAGAGCACCCTTTGTGGAACAGCGTTTTGGAGCCAGCCAAGAAGTCAATGACTTTTCAATTTGGGGAGGAGGCTTCTCTCCCAGGGAGGTGACACTGCTGTTGACTCCCGCTCCCGGTGTCCCCAGGCTGGGGCTCCAGGGAAGGCTGTGCGGCACCGCCCCCTGTGGCAGGCAGGGGTGGCTGCAGGGCCATGCTGATGGGGTGGGAGTGGTCCAGGGAGGTCTGAGCCCTGTCATCTCGCCCCACAGATCTACCGGAGGTGCTGGCTGGTGTTCCGGAAATCCTCCAGCAAGGGGCCCCAGCGGCTGGAGAAGTATCCAGATGAGAAGTCAGTGTGCCTCCGGGGCTGCCCCAAGGTTAGGAGGCCTGGGTCCTAGCTCCCCCAACCTGTAAGCAAAGACAGTCTGCTGAGGCCTGAGGTCTGTGCACCCTCCTGGGGGTGGCAGGGCTGTGGGGGATGCAGAGAGAGAGAGAGAGACAGAGAGAGAGATGCACTGGCCTGGCTAAGTCCCTCGTGGATGCTGTCCCAGGTGACTGAGATCAGCAACGTCAAGTGTGTCACGCGGCTCCCCAAGGAGACCAAGCGGCAGGCGGTGGCCATCATATTCACTGACGACTCGGCACGTACCTTCACCTGTGACTCAGGTGAGGCGCTGAGTGTGGACCTCCATCTGCCTCCCCTGGGGTAGTCATGGTCAGAGGTCCAGCTAGGAGCAGGCAGAGCAGGGCTAACCCTGGGTGGAGATGGTGGTGGGGTGTGTGTGGGGTTGGGGGTGCCTTCAGGGAGCAGGCCCTCAGGGTTGAGGCAAGATCGGCAGGCAGAACCCACTGTCCTTGCCCTCCCTGCTGTGCATGGCGGCATAAGTCAGGCTGGGCAGATGGGTTGGGCTACCGGGCTCCCGGAGCCACATGATGAAGTAGCATTTTCTTCAGAGCTGGAGGCAGAGGAGTGGTACAAGACACTATCTGTGGAGTGTCTGGGGTCCCGCCTCAACGACATCAGTCTGGGAGAGCCTGACCTCCTGGCCCCAGGGGTGCAGTGTGAGCAGACAGGTGAGGCTGGGCCCTGGCCCTGGCGGTGGGGAGGGGGAGGAGGAAGAGGAGAGGAAGGGAGGGAGGAAGCCCCCATCTGGGGCATCTCTGGGCCCACTTGTCCATCCTCCCCCACACCAGATCGCTTCAATGTATTCCTGCTGCCCTGCCCCAACCTGGACGTGTATGGTGAGTGCAAGCTGCAGATCACGCACGAGAACATCTACCTCTGGGACATCCACAACCCCCGTGTGAAGCTCGTCTCATGGCCCCTCTGCTCACTGCGCCGCTATGGCCGGGATGCCACACGCTTTACCTTCGAAGCTGGCCGGTAGGACCTTCTCGCCTCTCAGCCCTGTCCTACCATGGTGTGATGGGGGCTGCCATTCACTCTGTGTTGGGCACTGCGCTAGGAGCTTGGTTTATTTATTGGCATAGCAATCCCAAGGGGGAATGTAATGTTCCCATTTTACAGACGAAGAAATGAAATGAAGGCTCAGAGGAGTAACTTGCCCACAGCATGCCGATCAATTGAAGCTATTTACCAAAAGTCATAGACTACTTTGGCTTAAGTCAAATGCGGGTTCAGGCACTTACTAGTTTTGTGACTGTGGACCTGAGTCTGGGTTTCGGGGATAATAAAGTACCTAACGTCCTAGCATTATAGTGAAGACTGGGTATCCCCTCACTTGAACTCTGGAGTCAGCCTGCCTAGACTGAAATTACATATAATCCTCTGCAGAACCTTGGTTGAGTTACTTAGCTTCTGTATGCCTCAGTTTCCTCATCTATAAAATGGTTTGGGAAAATGCATAACAATGAGGACACCATTTATGGTACAAAGACCAGAGGGAGGTGGTAGAGAAAACTGAATGGGTTAATTCTTGTAATGCATTTTGAGCACCAGCTGGTAGAGAAAATGCTCAGCATGTTTACATCATGTGGTCGGACCCCCAGACCACAGCCCTGCCTGTCCTCCCGGCCTGGAAGGCAGCCACAGCTTGCAGTTGCAGGACAGCCTAACCAATTACATGCATGTCTGTGGTGGGTCCCCACCATCTTGCCCTCTGTGCCATCTGTGTCCCCAGGATGTGTGATGCTGGGGAAGGACTCTACACCTTCCAGACACAAGAAGGGGAGCAGATTTACCAGCGGGTCCACAGTGCCACCCTGGCCATTGCTGAGCAGCACAAGCGGGTCCTGCTGGAAATGGAGAAGAACGTGAGGGTGAGGCAGCGGGCATCAGTCCAGGTTACAGGGTCGGGGGAGGGGGGCGGGTGGGCAGGCAGGGCCAAGTGCCTGGGGTACACAGTGGAGGCAGGTAGGGCCCTTGGGTGGGCTGCTCAGGGATACTGTGAGCCACTAATGGGAGTGACCCCTTCCTTTGCCCCACAGCTGCTGAACAAGGGCACGGAGCATTACTCGTATCCCTGCACACCCACGACCATGCTGCCCCGCAGTGCCTACTGGCACCACATCACGGGTTCCCAGAACATCGCCGAAGCCTCCAGCTATGCTGGTGAGTCGCTTCCATGCCCCACACCCACCTGCCAGGAGGCTCTGTGGAGGATGAGGCCTATTGGGCAGGGGTCTTTTGACCTAGCTCTGAGTTCTGAGCCTGCTTCTGTGCCCACAGGTGAGGGCTATGGGGCAGCCCAGGCCAGCTCGGAAACGGACCTCCTCAACAGATTCATCCTGCTAAAGCCAAAGCCCAGCCAAGGGGACAGCAGCGAGGCCAAGACCCCATCCCAGTGACCACAGTGCTGGCGAGCACCAATGCCTGCTGGGGGCTGCCTGCCGCGGGGCTGGCTGCAGTGTACCGTAGACAGCCTCAAGGGGCTGTCGGCCAAGAGCCTGGAGAAAGGGAGCAAGCTGCCCTCTCCTTGCCCCCAAGGGTGAGACTGGACTGAGGCAAAGGGCTGGCCACACCACCTGAGCATGTGTGAGGGGCTGGAACTACTGTGGGACTATATACTGTTAATGATTTTAATATATATGGCTTATGACATACTCTGTATCAATGAGATCCCCTCACCCTCACCCCATCCTTCCCCACCAATACACACACACTTTTTAATCCTATGACCAGGCCATGGTCAAGGCTGTTTTTGAGTATAAGGGCAGTTGTGTCCATCCTCCATGGCACAACCCTCCTGCTGCCAGAACCTGCTTGAACTACCAGGGCCAGAGGAGGGGGACAATCAGAGCTCGAGGCTGGCACTCTGACTGCTGGCTTTTCCCAAACAGCCCAAGGGCCGGAACAGCAGGTGGCTTCTCAGTTCCTCTGGGCCTGGAGTGACACAGGAAGGATCTGCGCTTCCACTGTGCTGCTTGCCAGCCTTGCAATTGGAGTTTTAAGCAGAGGTGACATCTGGTTGACGCCTCAGGTGAAAATCTGGTTTTAAAATGTAACTTCTGCACAGGCTCCTTCCTGCTTTGTAGGCTGGGAAGATGCCCTCGGGGTAGGGATGCTGATTACCTCAGCCATGTGGAGGAAGGCTGGAGCTTGTTCCTGCCCCACGGCCAGGCCAGGAGGGAAGGCTGCAGCAGGACTGCTGTGGGGAGCACCCCTGCTGCCCCCCTCACTGACCAGGGGTGGACAATGCCCAAGCAGAGGGAGCCCCTTGGCCCTGTTTGTACCCTCTGGCCAGCCAAAAGCACTCTGAGACCTAGCCCTTCCCGTTTCCTCCTCCCCACATGGTGCTGAGGCTCCCTGCTGTAATGCAATTAAAGCAATTGATTTTCTAGTGCTGGTATTTGTTGACTACCATGCAGAAGGGCTATCTTTCTATTCACGTCAAACCTTTGGTTGTGTGGGGTTTTTTGTTGTTGTTTTTTGGGTTTTGTTTTTTAATACTTTAGGGTCCTGATTTGTGGGAACAGACCTTGTAAATAACCACTATCTGAGTTGTGGCAGGAGGATGATAAAGCACGCAGCCCCTCCCAAAGGAGCCCTTGAGCTAGGGAGGTGGTGCAGTCAGCCTCGCTCTCAACGTGACCCGGGAATGACCACCCAGAGGGATGAGCTAGCCTGTAGAGGGGAACTGGGGTCCAAAGGTCTTTGGGGAGGGAGGCAGAGCTGGCTGGCTCAGCTAAGTGGCACGATGACGCATGAAGGAGATTATGTTGTGCTCTTTATTGCCAAAAATAAACACTTTTAAAAAGACAACTTCTGTTAATCAATAAATATCCTTTCCTTTCTGTACTGGATCTCTGGTTTTCTCCAGGCTGCCTAATTAACTGCTTTGTACATGTTCCTATCCGGAGACAGTGCTGAGGGGTTAGGGCCAGAGCCTTCATTAAGGAGAAATGAAATATTCCTCCTGTGTATGTGGGAGGGGCCCTTGCTCCTGCGGCTGCTTCCACCCTCGCCCACCACCACCAGACTAAATGATCAAGCCATTGATGGTGAAGGGGTTCATAACTGCTGGACAGAGAATGAAATATCATGTTTATTTGGTGGGGAGGAGACAGCCAGTGTCTAATGCTATTCCAAAAGGTTACTTCTCAAATTAGGGACACCTGGGAATTTGAAGTGCCAGCCCTGGGGCAAGGACTGGGAAGGTTTATAGGCCCCTTGAAAAAAGGCTATGGCACTTGATCCTAACACTAGAAATCTAAGGTACAACTGAAAATGACTCATCTTGGACAGAAAGGGTTTAAAGAGCTGGACTAACCAGGAGAGGAGTGCAGTGGTTCCCTACAGGTGCGCTGGAAACAGTCCAGAAGGGACCTTCTGGGATCTGGGGAGCACTGCTGCCAGTTATGAACAGCAGTCAGGGCCAGTAAAGACCGGTCCTGCCTAAACACCACTGCATCCCTGGTAATCTATCTGTGACCCTCTTCTCATTGGTACTGATGTCCTGCCAAGACGCTCAAGCAACAGTAGACTAGATTCTCAGAAACTAGAAGAGAGACCCCCATATCCAGCTGCTGGCCTGAATGTCCGTTTTTGCTGAAGCAGGCAAGCTGCAGTTAATTTATGGTTAGCACATCACTCTGGATCTCGTGGCTTAATTGAGTTTGTAAATCACTCAGTTTCTTCTTCAATCCAGAGAGGGCTGACAGGACAATGGTTTCAGGACGCAGAGAGCCACAGGACTCCACGTTGTAGTAAAACCTAGGAGGCAAGAGTCCAGTGAGTGCCCTGTGAGGCAGGGTGGCCGACCCGAGCTCTGGCCACGGACAACCCTCCCTCCTTCCGGGTCTTGGCTCTGTTCCCACATGGAACTTGACCTTGGGCCAGGGCTGACTTCCTTTCGTCTAAAACCTCTTACATAGGGTAGTTTCAACACACTTTGCACGACTGCAAGGAGGCTACAACTACCTCATAAGGTACCTGTGAAAATCCTAAAGTTCTGTATGTACGCATGCCCCACTGAGGAGAGAGTGGAAAACCAAGTGAGCAGTGACCAGTGACAGCTCTTTCACAGTCACCCCTGTGGAACTTGGGTCCCAATCTCTGCCCCTAGCATTGACCTGAAGGATCTCTTCTTTGGGGGCTGAAAATCAGAATAGGAACAACCTGGATAACTGGAGGTTCCTCTTTGTCACAGTGACCAAAAGGGGGCTGACAGCCTGCCCCGGGATGTGCACATACCACAGGTCTGGTTTAGCAGTCAGCAGCCCTCCTCAGCTTGTGAGAACTACGAGGTCGGGAAGAGGGACGCCTAACTCATGGCCTGAACCAAAACCATCCCTTCTTACACACTTTACCTTCCCATATCCGGGCAGGCTCTTACCTTTCTGGCTTGCCGTTGGGGTCATAGGGAGCCTGCGACTCATCCTCATCCAGCTCCGAGTACTCACTCTTTGGCCTGAGGTCAAACACAGGTCAGCACAACGTTGCCACTGCTGCTTTTGAGGCACCCAAGTTCCTAGAGAGCCTGCCACCTCTCAGTCAGCAGCAGCCATTTCTATGACACACCCACCCCAAATGCCTGCCATCACTCCTAAGGGGAACATACCATTCCTCAGGCTTGGGGTACACTGTGTGCCTCAGGGCATTGTCTGGATCGTATTCAAAAGCCACCCCTGCAGTAGGGTTCCACTTGGCATGCTCCTTGCCAAAGCCCTTTTTGGCATAGGCTCGAAGTCTCAGCTCCTGGCCCTTTCTCAACTTGACGATGAGGATGTCTGCAGGGAGAGGTACAAGTCAGTCAAGGTCCAGGAGAGACATGGTTCTCCAAATTCTGACTTGGAGTGCCACTGCAAGACCACACACATCTGGAAAAATGGGTCTAAAGCCAATTTGCGAGGAGACCAGGCAGCACGAGAGGCTGTGTCTGGTCTCTGCTTCCCGCTGGCCCACAGAGTGACAGATCAGGAAGACTCACCATCCTGCTCCACGTAGTCATTGGGGTCATTATCTCGGTTCCGGGATGTCACCTGTAGGGAGTCCACCAGGCATTCATTAGTTGCTCACCTCCCCAGTCACCTCCTCTGGCATCCATATCCCAGCACTTCTAGACTGCAATCTGTCAATCAGGGAAGGAGCACCTGACGAGGTGGTGGCACAGATGCCCCCAGGACTCCAACCCCACTTCATGGTGTGGTGATGGCCTCAGGCAGAACAATTCCATGGCCTTTAAAAGGGTCCCTGGGTGACAGAGGGTGTGCAGCAGCAACGATGCTAACCATGCAATGATGCCCAAGAAGAATCTAGAATTAGCACTTCTAGGGATCAGATTAAGGCAGAAGGTAACAGGGAATGCCAACATTTGATAAGGATCAACCCCAGTCTAGCCCACCTGGAGCCAGCAAAAGAAGAGAAAAGATCCCAGGGAAAAGAGGCTGCTCTCCTGCACTGACCGGAATGACCCGGGGGCTGTTGGAGATGAGGTCTCGAGAGGTGACATGTCGCGTCTGGTCTTCATTGCACCGCACGTCGAGGGTGAACTCCACTGAGCACTCGGGGCAGAACTCCTCACATGTGCAGTCCTAAGGTAGGAAGAGAAGCAGGAATGAGTTTACAGGGAGATGGCAACTCCTGCCTTGGCTCCTTGTCTTGGTTCCCTGCATCTAATGCCCAGTTCCTTAAGTTTCTTCACCTGTAAAAAGGGGTTCGTCAGTCTCCAGGTTCTTGTGGGCTGTTACAATCTGGTATACCATTCTCATGGACTGCCCAAGTTTAGAGACAACTTATACATACATTGGCACCCACATTTCCTTCCCACTCCCACCAGCTGCAAGGCCACCTCTGGAGACACACTGCTAACATCTCCCTCTGGCTCTTGAACTACTCTTCCTCAGATAACCAAGGCTATGAGGCAGAGGAGGATGCTTTCACACTCTATAGTTCAGCTTCCCAAGAACTAAGAGGACCAGCTTAGGAATGTAACCATCATTTAAAATAAAACCACCAAGGAACAGAAAAAAGTACCTTTCAAGTTCTAGACTACTCACCTTTTCTAAAAAATCCTTTCTATTACGGAAAATTTCATATATAACCACCTTCCATAATTATTAACATTTTGCCATTCTTAAAACAACTGACTCATTCCCAAGTTAGGGACTATTAATTGCAGTTCCACTTCAGGCAAGAAGACAGTTACTAGGATCAAGCAAGCTGTTCTCTCCCTCACACCAGTGAGGAAAACCCAACATTCTTTTGATGTTTGCATGATAAGGAAGAAGCAGCAGCTAGAGGTCCCACCTGGGTCCTCTACAGTCACACACAGGTGAGGTATGAAGGTAACCCAGAACCTTGAGACAGAATCACTTTTAGAAATATGAAATGGGGCTGGGCACAGTGGCTCACACCTGTAATCTCAGCACTTTGGGAGGCTGAGGTGGGAGGATCGCTTGAGTCCAAGAGTTCGAGACTAGCCTGGACAATATGGCAAGACCCTGTCTCTACAAAAAATACAAGAAAATTGTATTTTTGGGGTGTGGTGGTGCACAGCACCTGTAGTTCCAGCTACTTGGGAGGCTGAAGCAGGAGAATCATTTGAGCCCAGAGGCTGAGGTCACAGTGAGCCGAGATCATGCCACTGCACTACAGCCTGGGTGAGAGAGTGAGACCTGTCTGAAAAAACAGAAAAAGAAATATGAAATGGGAGAATCAAAATGTAATGGAAGATAAAAATATGAAAAGATATTCAACCTAAAAAAATGTACTGAGGCCGGGCGCGGTGGCTCACACCTGTAATCCCAGCACTGTGGGAGGCTGAGGCGGGTGAATCAAGAGGACAGGAGATCGAGACCATCTGGGCTAACACAGTGAAACCCCATCTCTACTAAAAATACAAAAAAATTAGCCGGGCGTGGTGGCAGGCGCCTGTAGTCCCAGCTACTCGGGAGGCTGAGGCAGGAGAATGGCGTGAACCCAGGAGGCGGAGCTTGCAGTGAGCTGAGATAGTGCCACTGCACTCCAGCCTGGGCGACAGAGTGAGACTCCATCTCAAAAAAAAAAAAAAAAATGTACTGAAAGGAGAGGAGTCTGTTTGAGATGAAAAGAGATTAAAGTGCTATAAGGACCAAATGAATCTTGACTGGATCAAGACTGACCCACAAACAAACAGAAAAGCAATAAAGGACATTTGGGGAAAAACTAGGAAAATTTGAATATTGATATTACAGATTAATGCTAACCTTCTTAGGCACAATAAAAGTGTGGTTATGTAGTAGGAAACTATTCTTATTAGGAAATGCATGCTGAAGTATTTAGAAGTGTTAGGATGTCTGCAACTTTCACACAGTTCAGCAAAAATAGCAACATGCATATGAAAAATAAAGCAAATGTAAAATATTAATAATTGGTAACTATAGGTGAAAAGTAAAAGGGTATTTATTATTCTAGTTTTTCAACTTTTCTACAGATTTTCAGAAAAAGCCAGAGAGAGAGAGACCATGCCATCTTTGTTCAATAAATACTAGAAAAAATTTTAATGAAAGGAACTGCTAGGTGATAGAGCATGCATCTCTTTATGTAAGATGTCACCAAATTGCTCTTAATTGGTTGTACAACCGTCCCCACCAATATCTATGTTTTATTTCTTAAAAAACAAAAATCTGGAGATCTGAAACAAATAGGGCAAAATGTTAAAATGTGACAACTTAGTATTAGGTGGAAGCATGGGTATTTATTACACTAGCTCCATGCTTTTCTATGCTTGAATTTTTTTTTTTTTCTTGAGACGGAGTCTTGCTCTGTCACCCAGGCTGGAGTGCAGTGGTGCGATCTCAGCTCACTGCAAGCTCTGCCTCCTGGGTTCACGCCATTCTCCTGCCTCAGCTTCCCAAGTAACTGGGACTACAGGCACGTGCCACCACACTCGGCTAATTTTTTGTATTTTTAGTAGAGATGGGGTTTCACTGTGTTAGCCAGGATGGTCTCGATCTCCTGACCTTGTGATCCACCCGCCTTGGCCTCCCACAGTGCTGGGATTACAGGCGTGAGCCACCGCATGCAGCCGAATATTTCTTTTAAAAAAATACATATTTATAAGATATATCATAGCCATCACAAAAATGACATGGCCCTTGAGAATATTAGAAAATGGACTGATTCTGGATCACCCAAAGCCATCAAGAGGGAGTAGTCTTACGCTGCTATGTAATGCAGCCTAGTGAAAGGATGAAGGTAACCTACTACTATCCCACTCTCTCCAAACTATGAAGGCCTGTTAACATGCCATCAGGGAGCAAACACGACCAGGAGGAAGGGGGTAAGAGTGTGGCCATGTTTAAGCAGCATCACTTACGAGTGAGGGGACAGCACGAATCTGCAGACACCAGGACTAGTTCCCCAGAAGCTGCTCTTATGAGACAGCTCCCATTCCCTCTGCTCCTTGCCTACCCCAACCTTCTGTTGACTCCTGTAGCATCCTAAGGCCCCTGCTACTGGGAAGAGACGCTTTGGAAGGAAGAACCTCCACTGTAAACAGGCAATCTGGTGGAGCTGGCTAACAACATTTCCTGATGTTCTGCATGCTAATCAATCTGAAGCCCCATCAGAACCAAGGATCAAGGCCTGCCCAGGCTCTAGACAACATCTCCACATTGTTGTTCCAGACCTACAATACTACTCAAGCTGGATGCCAAATGTCAGGAAAAATCCCTTTGAGACCCAAGGCCTCCCCACCAAACCTCACATTCCACCCAATCACACAGCATACCCGGGAGTACTGCAGCTTGTCCACAATGTCATCACTAATGAGGGGAATTAATCCTGTAAAAAACAGAAAAGCACTTTAAAGAAAACCAAACAGCCAAGCCAAAATGAGAACCCAGAAGCCTCCGGGGGGTGAGGCTGGAAGGAAGCCCCCTCCTGACACTAGGCACAGTACCCTCCCTTCTAATAAAAGGAGTACTCACCAAGCCTGTGAGCGATGAACTCATCATGAAGGACTGAGGAATTGGCATCAATCTGAACCCAGTCAATGGCTACAAAATGAAAGAAGCAGACATGGAGTTTAGCCATCAAATTTACCTAGAGACTTAATGCAGTGGTTCTCAAGATTTAGGAATCACCTGACACTAAACTGCAGAGGCTGGGCTGATTCCACAGCACTAGAGTGGGGCCCAGGAACTTGCATTTTAATAAGACCCACACACACCACACACCTCACCTCCCTGCCCAGGTGATTTAACGCAGGGGGCTCCCTGCTTCACAGAAAACACTGACTCAGAGAATATCATGGGAGTGGAAACATGTTTATTTGAGCTGAGTATTTCCATGAGAAGCACTTAAATCTGCTACCTGTGCCACCACCAAATCCAAGAACATGAACTATTTGAGCACTTCAAAGTCAGGGAAAACCTCACAGAAGTAACACAGACTTATGGGCCATACCTATATTTTAGGATATAATGACTGGACTGCCCAACTTAGCACTTTTTAAACATTCAACCAACAGACTTTTACTGAATTCCTTTAACGCACAAAGCATACTAAATATAGAACCCAATCCCTAGCAGCAATGAGCAGGTAGGAAGGTAAAGACGGTATTATCTATCACACACGCTTGACTTAAACACATATTTATTCATTCATAAACATTTGCATGGAACCAACTAAATCCAGGAATCAAATGGCATTGGAGCCCAACTGCCAAATGAGGGACACAGACACTAGGAACAGAGGTCGGAAGAGGACCTCCACATGCTAGGCCTCCACCTACTCTGTCCTGCTATGCTTCCCATTGCTTCCCCAGTCCAAGCCAACTAAGAGAACCCTGACCCAAGCTTTTCTGCCTCTTTAATCCCCCGGCCCCTTCCTCCAGCACACCCTTCCCCTCCTCACTGTACAGGTTAAGATCCTCTGTGCCTCCTAAAAACTAAGCCTTGCCTGCCCTCTATGCTACAGGTGTGGCACTCCCTCTCTTTCACCTCCTCTCTCATGAAACTCTCTTCAGACTTCCCTGAAGACACTTGTCATAGTGTGCCTTGTGTCACATTTGTGTATGTTATGTCTATACCCCAAGCTTCAGAAATTCCTTCAGGCAGGTGCTGGGATGTCTTTGTATTCCTAGCTTGGGTGCTCAACATTATTTGTAGAACTGAATTTGTGGGGAAAGAGGCATTTAGACTCAGAATGGCAGGGCTGCATCATGAAGTACAACTCCCTCACCTGACTCTTGACGAAACTGAGGTCCAGAGACATGAAGTGATTAGTCAGGGGGAGGTCCAGCACTCCAAGCTGAATTGAAGAAGTGACTGGGGGGCCGGGGTTGGTAGTGGATAAACTACAATGTTCTCTTGCCTAATCATTTGGCTTGCTTATTTCCTTAAAAGTCTAAATATTTGATGCCACATATTTCTTTTGCCTAACCCAAACTCTCTGGACCTGACTCTCGGAAATGCTTGAAGTATTTCATACAAGTATAATCAATGCATTAAGCACCTGGAGCAAAGTGGCTGGAACCAGACCAGAAATTGATGTTCCCTCCTCTAAGAGCCAACTGCACCATAGCTATGCTTCTCCTGAACTACTGATCAGTCTACCTTGCTTTAGTGTTGTCTGTGGATTCATCTCTCCCCCTGCAACCTCACTGTGGACTCCATGAGGGCAAAAACCATGTTCTCTACAGCTTTGTATTCCCAGAGCTTACCACCATGCCTGCCACTTACATGCTCCATAAATGCTGTTGAAGGAATAGATTAATAAAAAAGCCATCTACCAGCACTGAGCACTCACTAAACATAAAGCACTTATATGGATTACCTCACTTAATCCTTAACATTACCCTGATAAAGATCATTAGTGGCTGAATGTTACAGATGAGGAAACTGAAGTACGCAGAAGTTTAATAACTTGCCCAAGTTTCTCAAAAATAGTAACTGATGCAGCCATTAAAAAGAACGAAATAATGTCCTCTGCAGCAACATGGACGCGGCTGGAAGCCACTATCCTCTTTTTTATTCTCTTTTGTTTGAGAAGGAGTCTCAACTCTGTTGCGCACGCTAGAGCGTAAGAGGCATGATCTCAGCTCAATGCAACCTCCACCTTCCGGGTTCAATCAGTTCTGCCTCAGCCTCCCCAGTAGCTGGGATTACAGGTGTGCACCACCACACCCGGCTAATTTTTGTATTTTTAGTAGAGACGAGGTTTTCCCATGTTGGCCAGGCTGGTCTCGAACTCCTGGCCTCAGGTGTTCCTCAGCCTCGGCCTCCCAAAGTGCTGGGATTACAGGCGTGAGCCCGGCCTGGAAGCCATTATCCTAAGAGAATTAACACAGGAACAGAAAACCAAACACCGCATGGGAGTTAAAACTGGGCACGCATAGACATAAAGATGACAATATAGACACACTGGTGACTACTAGAGCAGGGAGGGAGGCAGTGGGGCTAGGAGTAAAAAACTACCTATTGGGTACTACGCTCACTACCTGGGTGAAAGGATCATTCATATCCCAAACCTCAGCATCACGCACTATACCCAGGCAACAACCCTGCACCAATGTACCCCCCTGAATCCAAAATAAAAGTTGAAAACATTTAAAAAACTTTTGTGACAATAGTAGTGAAAACAGTATTTGAACCCAAGTCTGCACACGGTTAAACCCATGCTTCTCAGCAATGCATACGCAGGACAACAGTGGACCTAAGTGGTCCGTGGGTGCCAGGGAGGCGGCCACTGGGCCAAGGGCACAGGGTATGGTCAAGTCTCCAGCAATGCACTTTTCTCAGCACTACCACCCTCAGCCCGAACCAAGGACTGGAAGGAGCCCCAGGGAGTGTGGGTGGAGAGCGGGGCAGGAACCCGTGGGCCCGGGAACGAGGAAGGGGGGTCGCTTACCTATTATGGGCACCTCAGCGATGAAGACCCTCCGAATCGAATTGGCCACCCTGAAAGACGAAAAGCCAAGAGGCGTGAAGGCGCTGCAGCCTCGACAGGCTGGGCCCGCGCCGCAGGCTCCCAAAGCTAAAGCCCTGGCGCAGGGGGGCAGCTCTGGAAGGACATCACCCCCACTCCACCCCCGCTCCCTGCCCCCGGGGCCCCGGCTTGGGCCTCCCGGCGCCCCAGAGCCGCCAGCCTCTTCCCTCGGCAGCCTTACGCCAGGTCGGTGTTCTCGATGATGAACTTCACATTCTCGTCAGTGAGCTCAGTGATCCGCACGGTGGGCTGGTTGGCGTACGGCATCGCTCCCCGTGGCCGCCAGCCTCCGCGTCAGCTCCGCGGTGACTGCGCCTGCGCCACCGCCGACACCGGAAGTCAGTCAGCGTGGCCTCCGCGAAGACGGCTCACAGCGCCGCCTGCTGCTCGGAGGCCGGAACCGCCGAGCGTCTTCTACCGCCTCCTGCTTTAAAATGTACCGGATTCAGCTATCTCGGAGGGTAGTTTGGCAAAACACGCGTACGTCCTCGACTTAACAGTAACATTTCTAAGAACTCATACTGCAGAAACACTTGCAGTTGTAAACAAAGATACGAGTGCAGGGACATTCATGGTAGTACTGTTTGTACTGTCCACTGATAAGAGACCTGGTGAAGTATACACACGTAGAATATCATGAAGCCCTTAAAAAGAACTTGTACATCTACAGAAAAACAAAAGTATATTTTAATATGAATGCATATTTTAGGAAAGTATACCTGAATTATAAGTAAATACCCTTTCCCTTGCAGTCTCAAGTATGGACCATGCACTTCTGAAAACTTCAGGAAAAGATATAATATTCTTTAACCTAATGCTTCCTCTGCAGTCTGTGTAGCTGCGGTGGGTGAGTGGGAGCTCTTTGTCTCTGCATCTCCAGTGCCTCGCAGTGGGCACCATGTGGGGTGCATGCTCAACCAACAACTACTGAAGTCCCCTAAACAGACTGGAGAGAGTCTCAAACTCTCAATGGGCCTCAAACAAAGTGGCGGCTGCTCCAACAGACAAAAGCTCTAAAATAGAACTTGACAGGAGCTACATTTAAGAGGTGGGAGAAGAGTAACCAGATAAAGAGTTTGCCTTTGCAAAGACTGACACCTCTTCCTGAGACAGAGGGTGGGCACTGATGGAACCCTGCTCCATAGCCTGTGTCATCTCTGTAAATTAAGAATTATGGTTGTCTGCTGAGTGTGAGATGGATGCTATGAAGGAAAAAGGAGAATGCAATGAAAACTGGAACAGCTACTGCAAAAACTTCACAGGATGTCAAAAGATACAAGGAATGAAGAGAGGTACAAAAAAGATCCAGTGGAAGACCCACAAGAGATCTGAAATTCAATTAGTTGCTGACTTCCCCCAATAATATTTAGCTGACTTAGGCAGAAGAGAGCAAAGCAGAAAACAGAGCTAACCAGACATGCAAAGGGAACCCAGCCAGTGTACAGGCTGAGAAAATTACTGGGGCTAAAGAATGTACCACTGAAATCGTCAGACAAGGGCAGCCAAGAGAGCTAATGGTCTGTGGGAAGGCTTCTGTTACCCCTATTTTACTGATGGGAAGACTTGAGCCCAGAAACGCAGAGGTACCATAACTACTACTGTGTACTAGGCAGTGGCAGCGCCAGAACACAGGTCTCCTGGCTGCCAGCCTCAAGCCTCTTCCATAACACCTCTGTCTCCCTCTGGGGTCTTGGATACCTATCATGGTTGATAAGCAAACTAACTACACAATAGGAAACTACTTCAAACATATTTATTATTTTTAGACTCAAAATACACTAATAATCCTGCGATGCATGCTGGTGTCATATGACACCAGGCCTGGGATCACACCTCTGTCCAGCAGGCACTTGTCTCGGGTGAGTTTTCTGAGGGGTTTCCCAGGAGTAGCATCTCAGGACACCTGAGAGGGAGGGGGGTGCAAGGAACACCTCTGTGTGCACACGCCTGTGCTGTGCTGGGGATGAGCTGTCACCTTGAGGTGGCATGAGGCATGCGTCACCTTGACTCTGGCTTGGGAGCCCCAAGGTTAATGGAAGGTTAAGACATGATCAAGGTGCCCATGAGATCGTGACAGGGACATGCTGGGTTTCTGTGGCTTGACTGCTTGGATGAACATCTCATTTTTCAATCACACAATTGCAGTGCAGAAAGGCATCAGGAGGCTTGGTCTGGTATTAGGAACTGAAGAAGCGGCCCAATCCCTGACCAGAACGGTAGCATCAAATGCCTTGTGGTTTCCAGGTGGCTGTGGTAGTGTCTCAGGAGTCCTTTAGTGTGTTCTCATGAACACCAGGTTACACGGATGGCACCTCATACTTTTCAAAGCTCTTTTAATCTGTCCACTCATTCTCTTCTAGGCATTGTAGCTTACACCGTTTCCTCTCACCGACGCTGGTTTAGACCTGTCAAGTTCTTGAGCTGACACAGGAATGGAAACAAAAAGCATAGTGAGGGCTTACCCTGCCTATAAACTCTAATAGAAAAGATGTAGCTTTTCTTTTTCTTTCTTTTTTTTTTTTTTTTTTTTTTTTGCATAGAGGCAGGGTTTTGCCATGATGCCCAGACTGGCCTCAAACTCCTGGGCTCAAGCGATCTTCCCAAAGTACTGAGATGATATGCATGAGCCACCGCACCTGGCCAAGATCCAGGTTTGCAAGGTGGCAGGTGCAGCTATGATACAGAGACTTGATATACCAGGGTCCCAGGAGTCAGTGATATCTCCTGATAAGAGGAAAAAATAAAGAAGTGGGGTTTTTGGAATCAAGACACTAGGGCTGAACCACTGTTAGCCTTATTATTAGATTATTAGGTTTCCAGGTTAGGGCTACAAAATGATGTGAAGTCAGTAACACATATATCACAGGGCTGGAGTGGGAGACAGGAGGGGCAGGGATGTGCTGGGCAGTACTCACCGTCACCGCTGCACCCATGAGTCCTTGCACCAGTGCCTCTCCTGTGGACTTTACCTAGAAGGAGTCAGTGTCAGGTTCCCTTAGACCACCAACACAAACTTAAAGTTGCGACAGGCAGGATAAATCAGGAGGCCTATAAGCCCCAAAAGGTGGAGACATGAAGGCCACATTACTGGAAGGACAGCTTTGGACAACACAATCACAAATGGGCAAAGTATGGCTCTTAGGGAAGGGCTGGCCTGAGGAAGAACCAGCCAGGCTCCCTGGGAAGGCCCTCAGGACTGTCAGCTGAGGCCAAAAGGGAGCAAGAGCACAGTCAAGTGACCAGCTGTGGCCTGAGGAGAACAGGTATGCCTTCTAAAGAGGGTTCCCCAATGGCTAGTCCCCAGCTACCTGCTTGGCAGTGTGGCCCATGTTCATTGCATCATTAATCCGGTTTTCCAGGAAGCGCCAAGTGTCCTCAAAGTCTGGAGAGGAGTCCTGCATCATCACCAGCTCTGTCGTGTTGTAGATGCCAGCCAGCATGGCTCGGCGGGTGTACCAGTTAAACTGCAAAGAAACCCACGCTACTGCTGTGGGCTGGTGCAAGTCTGAGACAGTTCCTACCCAAGGCCATGGGAACTCCTGGTTCCCTCTTGACTACTTCTTTCTCTCACAGATACATCTGGCCCTCTGGACACCACCACCATCTCAAACTTGACTGAGCATCAGAATTACCTGGTTGATTAAAAATGCAAGCTCCTGGGCCCAACCTCTTAAGAGCAGAGTCAATGGATCTAAATTAAGTGCCAGGAATCAGGATACTTAATAAGTATCCCAGATGATTTCGCTACATCCAATCCATTTTGGAACTGCTAGTAGAAAGCCTACATCTTAGGACATCTGAGTCCCAGAAGATGCTGTAATCAGCCAGTTATGACCAAACCTTGGTATGTTCATCAACAAAGTGAGGGCTGAGACAGGCTCATGGACAGATTACAATACCTGGGCAAAGCTGAGAGTTCAAGTCCCTCAGCAACTTCTGATTGTTCTGGCAAACTGCTCTTCAGAGGACCAGCTCGGCTGCTTGGTGTTTTATTCCTTTAATTTCTTTGCTTTCTAATTTCATTTTCCTACCATCTCTGTCGGCATTATATTCCCACATGGGAGAAGTTTATTAAAACACTTCATTATAACTATGGTGGGAGTATTTCTGTGCCTCCTTATCCAGGATTCCACAAAGTATCATCACATTTTAATTTCCTTTATGAAGGTATATTTTTTAAAATTTCTTACCAGAAATATGATAACATTAACAAGTCAGATTCTTTTCTGGTGCTGTTTAAAGAGCCTTATTGATCTCTTAGCAAAGCAGGTCAAATGGGCTGGGGAAGGGAATTTCTTTTTAAAGCAATGGGTGTTTCCAGGGCATTTCTTTTTTTCAAAAGAGGAATTCTGCTGCAGAATCTACATCTTAGGAGAGAGGGAAATGATAATAAAATGGCAGCCCAATTAGCTTTGCCAATGCTAAAGGCTCTCTGACGCCTGGTGTCACCACCACAAGCTGGAAGAAATAATAACTGGTTTGTGGCTAGAATGCTGGTCCCTGAATGAAGATGACCTAGATCCCACTTTGGCTTCGTGAGGGACCTTCCTCATACCTTAGATGGGAATGACACTGCAGCCCCCCTACAGGGGCTTGTGATCAAAGAAATTTCACAAGCTTCTTGAGGCAATGCTTAACACAAGCCTTTCCCAGCCTCCTGTGGGCCTGCAGAAAGCACTCACATCAGTGGACTGGTCCCCAGCGTAATGCCACATGTCATCCACCATGCTGGTGAGCAGGCTCAGGCTGGACGGGATGTTGTGAGGGAGCATGAGGACGCTGAGGGCCTGGGGAGAGAATGGCAGAGGAGTAAGCTCTGCTCACAGATAATGGTGCATAGCTGACCAGCACCTACCTCTCCAATGAGAGGTAGTATGAGGGAGCCTGCCCAGCTCTGGTTCTCTGAGACCAGCATCTTCACCCACCAGTGTGAGTTCTGGGCAGCTAGCAATGGTGACTACAGCTGAGGAAAGCCAGGGGCATAGCCCTGTCTTATGCAAGCCCAAGCACATTCTCCATCCCTAGCATTTGGAACTGGGAATGCAGAGGGACAGAGGATCTAGACTGGTCTAAGCAAGGATGGGCGATGATACCCCAGTCTGTCACACAGAAGAAACAGCAGAGATAGGAGTCCGTTCACATACATCAGCTCCTACTGTCAAACAAAACAAGGTCCTGCCACTTTACCAATGCTACATCCACTGGGGAGGTGGTCAGAGAGGTCCTGGATCAGCTATAAGGTTTTCTCTTAGTGAGGTAGCCCGGAAGAAAACACTATGCTGAATCAGGAAGGCAGCTGAGAGCCTCTTCCACTGATTTAACTGCAAGGTGGAATGAGTCACACTTGGCCTGGGGTTAGGCACCACCGTAAGTGTTCAAATGTCTATCAACTGAATGACTGAAACTACATGCTCAGTAGTCTTCCAGCTGAGCAAAGGACACAAGATGTCTGAGTCCCTCTCACTTCAGGTGTACTTTCACTCTGTACTTTCTTCACTCAGAGAATGGCCCATACTGTGACATGCTTTAAAACAGAGGAAAAAGGAAGCTTCGGAAAAGGTGAAAAAAACCCTTGCAACAAATATGCCAATTCCAAGCATCACATTGACAATTTGACAAATCCCAGTCCTCGAGATCTAAAATCCACAGGGCTGTTATTCAAGTGAAGACAGCCAATAAAATCTTCTGACTCTTCTAACTTCCTGCATGGATTCCTGCTCCCTGCAGACCTGGTGGCACACTCAGGCCACTAGGAGAACCCCACCCAGGATGGGATCCAGTACCCGGACCACTCACATTTCCAAGAACTGAGACACAGATGGCTCAGGGTCACTCTCTTTGGTATGCCCAAGTTTGAAACCCAGCTCTACCAAGCGTACTAAGTATTCTCGGGTTTATGGAGATTGATGAGCTAAGTTCAACAGTGTACAAAGTCATCTGTGTGAAAGGTTCTGAGAATAACAAATATTAGGATTATTGTTGCTCTGGGGCCTGGATATGGACTCGGTACCCGGGGCCAGTGCTCAATGTATGGGATCAGCATTCTCAGTCTGGTTTCCACTGCATCCCTCAGGAACTGGTCTGTCTTCTTCTTCCTGGAAGAGGGAAAAGAAAACAGTGTGTCTCTGAGCAAAAGGCAGAGGCTTAGTGCTCCACAGTTTACTCAGACCTAGGGAAAAGGGTCCCCACCAGCTCCTGATGCTGGCCTGACTAAAGCTGTCAGAGACAGGCTGCCAGGTGTCAGTCCCATCACAGCAGCAAGGCTGCCCAATGCTACTTTCTTTGGGTTCTGCTTGGATTGGCCTCCTGGGGATAGCTAATAGGGCCCAAGTTCCCTGATCCTTAGCTGCCACCCTGTGTAATAATGCCATGGGACTTACTCTGCCTGGCCCAACTGTACCAGCTTCTGCTCCTCTTCCAGCATGCGTGTGAGCCGGGCATTGCACTCGGTCACAAAATGCAGTATTAGTTCACTGCCATCCTTCCCAAACATGCTGGCCGCTGCACTGGAGAGACCTAGAGACTATAAAAGGGGAGATAGTAAACAGAAAAGTGGTGCCCAAGTGTAGGGTACATTTGTTGCCTGTTCATCACTAGAGCCTCTTCCTAGTGACAGCAGCTTGATTTTCAGTGGGACACCCCTACTCTTCACTCTGGGTCCATGTGATTTTGGTGAAACTGACCACCACCGGTCCCTCCACCCCACAAAGCCCCTTGGTGTGTGTGCAAGAGTGGAATCCAGGCTTGAATAACAAGTTCACAGAGACTAGCTCAGGGATGAACACATCAACAGGTCTTCTTTCTTTTTTAGAAACTAAGCCTTCAGCTGCTTTCTCCAACTTTGCACCTAACACATCTAAGGCCAGTCCTTCCATCTGTTGTCCAGATCCCACAATTCTTGCCTTCAAGGAATTTCACTCTCTTGATTTTGCCTATTTTCTCTTGTAAATTCACCCTCACTCTTGTTTCTTTTTCTTTTTTTTGAGACAGTGTCTCGCTCTGTCACTCAAGCAGTGGTATGACTGCAGCCTTGACCTCTCGGGCTCAAGCAATCGTCCCATCTCAGCCGGGGACCATACGCATGTGCCACCACATCTGGCTAATTTTTAAATGTCTTTGTAGAGATGAGGTCTCGCCATATTGCCCAGGTTGGCCTCAAACTCCTAGTGTCAAGTAATCTTCCCGCCTCAGCCTCCCCAAGTGCTGGGATTACACATGTGAGCCTGGTCCACTCTTGTTTCTGTACTCTTCCCATTTGTGTTCAATCATGTGCAAACTTCCATCTGTTTCCCCTGCTTGGTGCACCATAGTTCTCATCTACCCCTCGCAGCCAAACGCCTCGCCACTTCCTCGCCTTCTATGTACACCTCGATCCACTCCAGTTGATTTCTGACCCAGTTTTCCACTCAAACAGTTGTTGCTCCAGTAACCAATGTCTAGCTGCTTAATCCACACTCTCCTGCTGTGCCTCCAACATCAGGATGCTCTGACTTAGACTTTGACAGCCTATCCTATTCTACCCTCCCCTTAAATGTCCAAGTTCCTTGACAGTCTGGACTCCCCTCTCATATGACATTATATTCTTGCCCTGGACAATCTCACTGACTTCCATAATTACTACATATATATATAGAGAGAGAGAGAGTATATATATGCGCGCTAATAATGCCCAAATGTGTATCTCTAGTCCAGCTATCTCCTCCAGTTCCCGAACTGTATGCCTGATGCCTCCACTGGTTGACTGAAAAACTCCTCATAATCAATAAAGATCAAGGCTGTACCCTTCCCCAAAGCTGGTCCTCTTCCAATGGCCTTACCTTAGAAAACACTACCACTGTATACCCACACATGCAAACTGGCAACTCTGGTGCCATCCTGTCACTCCCTCCCATGTCCAAGCTATTCCCAAACTTACCCACTGCCATTACTCTAAGCCAGACCACCTTATCTCTCCTGGATGTCTGGCAGCAGCCCCCAATGAGTCTCTCTCTGCCTCCAATCCACTTTTCATCCAGCAGCCAAAATGAGCATTTTGAAATGCCAAATTTAATCCAGTATCTTCAATTGTTCTTAGAAGAAAAGCTTGACTCCTTATCATGACCTTTAGGGCGTTGCCTGATTTGACCTTCACTGACCTTTCCAGCCTTGCTCATCTCAAGTCTCTCTTCCTGCACTCTCTGCATGGTGGTTCTCTGTGGTTCCTCTAATGCACCATCCTTCTTTTTCTTTCCACCTTGCCTTTGCAGTTTCTCTATTTGGACTTGTCCATCCCCTACCCACGAAGTCACGTAAAGCCTATTCATTCCTCAATTCTCAGCTCAAAAGCCTTTCCTGACTGCCCTGTTACCCACCCCCTATATATATATATATATTTTTTTTTTTTTTTTTTTTTGAGACAAGGTCTCACTTTGCTGCCCCGGCTGTAGTGCAGTGGCATCATTATGGCTCACTGCAGCCTCGACATACCAGGCTCAAGAGATCCTCCCATCCCAGCCTCCCAACTAGCTGGGACCACAGGCAAGCACCACCATGCCTGGCTAATTTTTGTTTTTTTTGTAGAGATGGGGTCCCTCCCTAGGTTGCCCAGGCTGGTCCCAAACTCCTGGGCTCAAGCAATCCTCCTGCCTTGGCCTCCCGAAGTGCTGGGATTATAGGCATGCACGACTGTGCCCAGCCCTCCATCCCCTTGGTATGACAAATTAAACTATTTGTCATAGTTTAATATGCCACGTTTTCTTTTTTTACTGATGCACTTAAAAATGGTGCTTCTTACAACCAATGGCATCTTAGAGTCAATGAAATATGGTAGTTTTGATCACAGACAATTCTTGCCAATGGGTTGCCTTTAGAACACAACTCCCAACAACCAATTCCATGGTTCATTACTTTTATATCTACAAAATAAAGCCATTCCACCCTATTGAGGGAAAAAACAATCTTGCAGCTGTGACCTGATCTAATGATCAGGTCCCTCCATGATACAGCCCAAGAGCACCTTTCCTTGATAGCACTTACCACATCGTCTAAGTAAATATTTGTATATATTTTATTAATGTTGCTAGACTGGAAGCTCAACAAGGGCAGGAAGCAGGTCCATCTTAACCCCTGTCATGTCCCTTGGACTAGCACAGTGCCTAGGGCACATTATTTGCTCAACAAACATTTAAAGAATGAATCATTTAAAGGGTTTTAATTTGGAAGAACTAGGCATAAATGTTGGTAGTATGATCTTTGGTGTGATTATAGGTGTTTTCTACATTCTTTTTTATATTTGTTTGTATTGTTCAGTTTTCACAATGAGCCTACAGTGGAGTCAGAGCATCTGCATTTCACTAATGAGACTTCTGTTACCAAATGTGCACTTGGGAGTGAGAGAAGACAAGGAAATAACAGTTAAATTTCAGTAAAGCAGCAACCTTGCCCATTGGCCATGGGTAGATGCCCTGCAGCAAGCCTGGGATGGGAGATGCAACTCTGTCATCCCCTCAGTCTCTTGGATGATGGTATCTTGCTATGCTGGAGGACTCTCTACAACATGGCCTGAACATGAGCCTACTGCCTAATCTAAAGCAGCAGTCTCTACTAATGTAGGAAATGCTGTTAGAGTTTCTGGGAAAATAAGATCTGTTGGTCTCCAAAGTGGTGCCTTCTTGGGGGTTTTCAAACACCGTATGTCATTAATTCAAAACTGCATATAGATTTTTCATTTAAAAAATCAGTGTCAATCATAGAAGTGCTCTGTCATAGTTCAAAAGGCAGTATGTTTTCTGTTTTACTGATGCGTTTAAAAATGGTGCTTCTTACAACCAATGGCATCTTAGAGTCAATGAAACATGGTAGTTTTGATCACAGACAATTCTTGCCTAATAGGTTGCCTTTAGAACACAACTCCCAACAACCAACTCCGTGGTACGTTCTTTATAACTACAAAATAAAGCCAGTTCCACCCTATTGGGGGAAAAACCCAGTCAATCTTGCAGCTGTGAGGGGCTCTGAGCTGGACTGGAAGAAGGCATGAGGCCTTCCGCTCTGCCTGGTGTGACTCCATCCTGGCTCATCTTGGTCAGGTGGCTTCACCCTCACCTATACACACCTGGGCTCCTTCTGCAATCGCCTCTGCTGTCCACCCGTGGGTGGGCACGAACTCCAGGGCTGCCGTCAGGATGCGGTCCTGCAGCTGCTCCTCACTTTCATAGCCCTCCTCCTCCTCGCCGCCCTGGTCTGTATACCTGAGACAAGAGGACACAGCCCAGCATACTTCATCTCCTGGCATGTACAATGGGCCTGACCAGAAACTAGGGGCTCTGGATCTCCTCTAAGCACATGCTGGGAAGACATTTATTCTTGTGTCAGTATTAGTGTGGGGTTTTTGTGTTTGTTTGTTTTTTGTTTTTGAGATAGTCTCCCTCTGTCACCCACGATGGAGTGCAATGGTGTGATCTCAGCTCACTACAACCTCCAACTCCTGGGTTCAAGCGATTCTCCTGCCTCAGCCTCCCAAGTAGATGGGACTACAGGCATGCGCCACCATGCCCGGCTAATTTTTGTGTTTTTTAGTAGAGACAGTGTTTCACCATGTTGGCCAGGCTGGTCTCGAACTCCTGACCTCAAGTGATCCGCCTGCCTCGGCCTCCCAAAGCTCTGGGATTACAGGCATGAGCCACCGTGCCTAGCCAGTATCAATGTTTTAATGCCAACAGAGTAAAAACTAGATCATCCTTCCCCTCCCCATAGGCACCGAGAGGAATCCAGCAAATGAGGTCATGTGGTATGAAGGCAACGCTGCACCCTGGAGTTCCTGTCTTCAGCCCTTAGCACACTGTGCTCAGAGGGTTTCTTCATCTAAACTCACACCAGACTACCTCCATGAGGGCAGGAGCAATGCTATGTTACTCACAGGGCCTGGCATGATAGTAGGGCCTCAAAAAATATTTCTTGAATTGAAATGAAAAGTACTTTAGTTAGGAAACCAGAAAAATGAAAAGGAACACTCTAATTTCAGATCTAGAGAAACTTTTCAATGGCAGGATTAGGAAAAAAAAAACCTCTAATGGAAATGTAAATTAGTATTACCTTTCTGGAGGGCAACTGGTCCCATATATGTAACAATTCTTTTTTTTTTTTTTTTTTTTTTTTGAGACAGAGTCTTGCTGTTGTCACCCAGGCTGGAGTGCAGTGGCAGAATCTCAGTTCACTGCAACCTCTGCCACCTGTGTTCAAGCGATTCTCCTGCCTCAGCCTCCCGAGTAGCTGGGACTACAGCCGCCTGCCATTGCACCTGGCTAATTTTTGTATTTTTAATAGAGACAGGGTTTCACCGTGTTAGTCAGGATGGTCTTGATCTCCTGACCTCATGATCCACCCACCTCAGCCTCCCAGAGTGCTGGGATTACAGGCGTGAGCCACCGCGCCCGGCCTGTAACAAATCTTTAAGTGTACATATCCTTTGACTCAGTGCTCCCACTTCTAAGGAGAGATTCACACACTTTATCACATTATTTCTTATACTAGTGAAGGAAATCTAAATATCCATCAGTAAAAAACAATAAAAAACAGGAAATCTAAATATCCATCAAAAAAAATCTAAATATCCATCAATAAAAAAATCTAAATATCCATCAATAAAAAACAGTGTCAAATAAATTTCGGCACAGCTATTTGCTGGAATGTTATACAACTATTAAACTATGAAAAGACATTACAAATGTACTGTTGAGTGAAAAAACAGGTTCTAGAACAGCATGTAGAGTTTATACACATTGTATCTATTCTATACAAAAATGTATATATGAAATAAGCTTAGAGAAACATCTAAAAGGATATTCACAAAAATGTTAGCAGGGTTATCTCTGTAATTTTGGATAAAACTGCTTTATTTTTGTGAACTTCTCTATACTGTTTAGATGTTTTAGAACAAACAGGCACCAATTTTATAAAAACAATAGGTTATTTCCAAAGACAGCCTTGGGGTCGGGTGCAGTGGCTCACACCTGTAATCCCAACACTTTGGGAGGTCTAGGGGGAGGACAGTTTGAAACCTAGGAGTTTGAGACCAGTCTGGGCAATGTAGCGAGAAGTCATCACTACAAAAAATAAAAAATTCTAAAAAACAAAGATGGCCTTGGAAATGAAGGTAGGTATAAAAGGGGATGGAGAGGAGAGAGGAAGTGAAGGAGGAACAGACATACTGAAGCATGTGAAGTGGCCAGAAATAGGTGGATTAGTGCCTACCTGGGGGGTGGATGAGAAGACTCTGGATCAGGTTTTTCTGCCCCCTGTGTCTCAGAATGCTGCTGAGAAAATGAAGGGTGAGGCTGCTGCTTCTGCTCATCTGAAGACCTTAGCCCCACAGCTGAAGCATGGAAGGCACGTGGCACCAGGGCTGGTCGGCAACGGGTCACTGAAACAGAAACTGGGCTGGTCAGTCAGGGACATTCAACAGAGAAGACCCTTTCAGACCCAGAGTGGTAACACAGACAAGGAGGAGGAAAAGCAGGCCAGAGACTCCTCCAGAACCACTTATCCAAGTGTTGGGTCCCACACAAAAATATTGGGCAAACTGGGAACTTTGGGACATGAAGTGGTAGGAAAAGTGGTAAGCCAGGAGACAAGATCTACCTAGCATCTCGACCTGTTTCTACCACTTGTTACTTGTGTGATAACTGGCAAACAATTTTACCCCAATGTGCAGATTTTTAAATCTGCAAATTTAGAGTAATAATTTCTACTTGCTCAATGGGACCACTATGTGGCCCAAACAAAATGTAAAGTGGCTTGTAAATGTTACATATTTATATATATTATGGCAAGAGCTCTGGAGTAGTAATTTAATGTCTCAGTCCTACTCTCCCAGTGTCTATGTGGTATCTTTGGACAAGTCACTAATCTCTGCTTTCTCATCTGCAGTATCTGCAACATCCCCACTTATTTTAAGAAAGATAAGAAGTATGTTTCCTAAGCATAAATTCATACTACTTTTTTATTTCCCAACATTTTTTATTCTAAAAATTTTTTTTTTGGTTTTTTTTTAGTCAGAGTCTCACTCTGTCTCCCAAGCTGGAGTGCAGTGGTACTATCTTGGCTCACTGCAACCTCTGCCTCCCAGGCTCAAGTGATTCTCGTGCCTCAGCCTCCTGAGTAGCTGGGATTACAGGCACCCGCCACTACTCTCGGGCTCATTTTTGTATTTTTAGTAGAGACAGGGTTTCGCCACGTTGGTCAGGCTGGTCTCAAACTCCTGACCTCAAGTGATCGCCTGTCTTGGCCTCCCAGAGTGCTAGCATTACAGGCGTGAACCATCGTCCCCGGCCTATTATAAAAATTTTCAAACATGCAAATTGAAATAATTATGGAATGAACACCTGCATATCTACCACTAGGTTCTACACATCTGTCATTTCTTCATCCATCTTGATTTTTGGTGCATTTGTTGCACATATCAGTATTACTCATCTCTAAACATTTTAGCATGGAAGAGTTCTATGTTCACTGTTTTTTTGAGATGCCATTTACACACAATGAAATGCATAAATCTTAAGTGTACCATTCTATGAGTTTTGACGGATGTATACACTTGCACAGCCTGAACCCAATCTAAACAGAGAACATTACTGTCACCCCAGAAAGTTCTCTTATGCTTTTTCAGTCATTCCCCATTCACACTGTTCTGAATTTTTCACTCTAGGTTAGTTTTTGCTTGTCTTAGTTTTGCCTGTCCTAAGATTTCATCTACATGTACATATTTCAATAAAGCTTCTTTCACTTAGGACTATATATATGTGTGTGTGTATATATATTTATTTATTTTAAGTTTAAATAGGGACAGAGTCTCGCTATGTTGCCCAAGATGGTCTTGAACTCCTTGGCTCAAGCAACCCTCCCACCTTGGCCTCCCAAAGTGTTGGGATTACAGGTGTGACCCACCACACCTGGCCCACTTAGTATATTTTTGAGATTGATCCATATTTTTATGCATATCAGTAGATCTGGCAAAGATTGTCTCCTTGATCAGGCTCTAACCAGGCTCCTCTGAGCCCTCTTCTTATCTAGGCCTCAACCTTGGCCTACAAAGACTTGAACACACACTAACATAACCATCACTCAGGGCCACATACCTTACGATAACCCTACCCACCTTTAAAGTGCCTGCCTGAGAAAACTCAGGCTGTCAAGAAAAAATTTACTGTTTGTTCTGGATAACACTTAAGAAGGATAGGGCTTACGTCTCCCTTTGGGAAAACAGAATCCTAACTTTGTTAACTGCCAGCTAGCAGCCCAATCTCATTTATAATTATTCACTTTCTTGACTCTACTGAGTCCCCACCTGCCTTCCTACCTCCTCCCTCATTTTTTTCTTTGAAACACCCAGTTATTTCTGCATGCACTAAACTCAAGGTTGCGCTCAGTTCATGCTAGACCCTTTTCCCTACTGCAACAGTTATTACTGACTAAAAACGGTCCTTATCACTTTAGTGTCCAGCTTTCTCTTTGACTGATTTTTAGTATTTATCGCAGAATAGTGTTCCATAAAAAATATTATTCTGTTGCTAGACAACTGGACTGTTTCTGTGTTTGGCTACTAAGAATACAATTGTTATGAACATACTTGTACTAACTTTTTTGTAGATACATACCTTCACTTCTCTTGGTAGATCTGTGGGGTCATAGGCATTACTTTAACTACACATCTTTAGTTTGGAATTTTATACAAATACAACAAAAGGGGGCTAGGCGGTGGCTCATGCCTGTAATCCCAACACTTTGGGAGGCTGAGGCAGGCGGATAACTTGAGGTCAGGAGTTTGGGACCCGCCTGGCCAACATGGTGAAACCCCGTCTACTAAAAACAAAAAAGTAGCTGGGCATGGTGGCTCAAGCCTGTAACCCCACCTACTCTGGAGGCTGAGGCAGGAGAACCACTTGAACTAGGGAGGCAGAAGTTGCAGTGAGCCGAGACTGTGCCGCTGCACTCCAGCCTGGGTGACAGAGTGAGACTCCCTCTTAACAACAAAATTAGCCAAGTAGGGTGGCACACACCTGTAGTCCCAGCTCCTTGGGAGGCTGAGGAGCCAGACCCTGTCTCAAAAAAAAAAAAAAAAAGAAAAGAAAAAAAAGAAACAGAACAGTATGTGTAAAAATATCAATATTTTAATACACGTACTGAAAGATATGGCACAAATATCCATAAAACTTTGAAAAGGAAGGAGCGGATGCAAAGTGTGACTGTAGTACCACTGAGGGTCATGAGAAGATTTTAGGTGAAATACAGGTGAACGTTTCATCAGTTATGTATGTATGCTAAAGTGTTAATGCATACATTCTAATTAAGGAAGGCGATATTAGTTTTCCATTTACGACAGTGATATGAAGTTTCCTCTTTCAGAACTCCTATTTAAAAATAAAAATACTGAGTACATAGTGGCAAAGGTGGTAAGAGAGTATCACAGAGTTCATGAAGTGGTGGGGAAACGACTAGCTTTCGGGAAACAATGGACTAGGCTCTCTGTGGCCGTGTCCACCTGTCCTTCTAGTGGACTTGGCAATGGAGTTGAGAATGGGTCTGCGACTGCCAGTTCTGTAACCAACAGGCTCAGGCTGCGTGACCTTCGTACCCCCAGCCCTCTCTGAGGCTCCGCTAACTCCATAAAATGGGGGTGACAGGTCCTGCCCCCCTGCACCTGCCCCGCAGCGGGGCAGGGCCGAAGCTAACCAGGCAGCTCGCCTGAGCCCGCGCCGATGCCCTTCACCTCACCTTGCTCGCGGGCCGCCCCAACGGCCTCTTCCCCCCACCGCCGAACCCAGCTCAAGCCGGCCTCGCGCCCCCTCCGCGCTCCCCGCCTCTCCCCGGCTTGGCAGCCCCCTCACCGGGCAGGCACCGCAACTGCAGAAGCTTCCAGCCCGCCCGGCCAAGCGCACCAGCCACGGCCGCTGCCGTCGCCATTTTGGAAGCGGGCACGTCGCCCACCGCGACGCGACGGGCAGCGTCGGGACCACTGCACTAGGAGAGCGGAAGTAGTCGCGCCGTGGAGCCTCCTCCTCTCGCGAGAGGCGCGAGGCGTGGAGTCGACCGCTGAGGAGAAGCCGGGAGCGAGCCCAGGCGGCAGGTGAGAGTGGTGGGGGCCGGCTGAGAGCCAGAGCTCCCTCAACTGTCCCCTCCCGGCCCACCCTCGTCCCTATATCCTCTAATTTCCTCTTCTTTACCCCTGTCCCTCGATGCGAACGCAGCCACGGACGCCCCGCTGAGAGTCCCGGCGGGTTTATTCCTGAGAAGTTGGTGTGCGGGGCCAGGGCCGGCCCTAACCGCCCCGGGGTCCTGACCGGGAATTTCTGCCGTTCCCAGGCTGCCTCGTCCCTTGCGCAGCCAGCCCTACTCTGAGGCCCCGGGGACACCACGCTGAGGAGAAAGGGCTCCGAGCTCTGGGGTCCGGGAGACCTGGTTCTGAGACCCTGTCCTACCAGTAGCCAGTCGTTGTGACCTTGGGCCTCAGTCCCCGTGAAGTTTGGGTCCCTGGGGGTGCTTGGCAGCAAAGCACGAAAGCTTGGCGGGGTACCTGATCTCACGGTTATAATTTCGAACCTGCGACTTGTCCGAATCCCCAGCGTGTTGAGTTGGTATAGTTAAATATCCAGATCGGAAGGATGCTTGTTACTAGGACAGCCAGCCAGGCCTTTGTCCTGGAGGATTGATTGAGTGGTTCTGGGTGTGGTCCAGGAATCTCATTTTAACCACTCCCTCGGGTGATTTGTAGGATCTGCAAGTTCGGGAAAGGCTGGTGCCCTTCATTCTGACGTTACTGAGTGCCGAGCTCTGGATGGCTCAAGGAGGTCACGGTCCAGTCACTAACAGAGCCCTTCACGGGGGTGTCATCAGAGAAGGCTTAATAGGAAGAAGTAAATGGTTTTTGGACTAAGAGTAACTAAGGACAAGAGCATGTGATTCTGTCGATTTTGTGTTTGCACTCAGACCCCATCTTTGTATCTGTGAAAGTTGTGTTTTGCACATCCCTTGTCAACTCTAGTCTTTTCAGAATATCCGCTTCCCCTGCACGGGTGTGGGGAAGACCTCCTAAGCCAAAACTTACCCCAAAGGTTAAAATTTTAGATCCATATTTCTGTTTTAGGTAAAACACTCCTCTCCATGAGGATTTGTTTCTGAGTTCTGTCCACCCAGCTTTAAATGAGCCTTTCCTGTGGAAACTAACATTTGGGTATCCTTTCTGAAACTCTAATTCCTGACACATGCCAAATGCCTAGAGATATTCTTGTTTCATTGTTGATTCTCACTTTTTAAAAAAAAATTCTGGGCCAGGCTCATGCCTGTAATCCCAGCACTTTGAGAGACTGAAGTGGGTGGATCACGTGAGCCCAGGAGTTCGAGACCAGCGTGGGCAACATGGCGAAACTGCATCTGTACTAAAAATACAAAAATTAACTGGGCGTGGTCGTGGGTGCCTGTAATCCCAGCTACTTGGGAGACTGAGGCAGGAGAATCGCTTGAACCCCAGAGTCGGAGGTTGTAGTCAGCGAAGATCGTGCCACTGCACTCCAGCCTGGGCAACAGAGCAAGACTCTGCCAAAAAAAAAAAAAAAAAATCTCTAAGGTCCTAGTCTAAGTGTCTAGACAGAGAATTCTCTTGAGGGCAGGGAACAAGTGTCTTCTTGTCTGTCTCCTGTGTAGGGACAGGCACATAGTAGGTTTCTTAGGTCTCATTTGCAGATTGTAATTGTGCCTTCCTACCATTCTGCTAAAGCTGGCAGGGAAACTGAGGCCCAGAGAGGGGCAATGGCTGACTTGGATTGCACAGCAGGCTGGTTAGGCCCACTTGGCACTAGTCACCCAGAGGCCAGGCAGTGACATGTAGGTGCACAAGAGCTTCAGTTAATTTTATTTTTTTAATTTTTTTTTTCTTTTGCGATGGAGTCTCACTCTGTTGCCCAGGCTGGAGTGCAGTGGCAAGATCTTGGCCCACTACAACTTCCACCTCCTGAGTTCAAGCAATTCTCCCTACCTCAGCCTCCCAAGTAGCTGGGATTACAGGTGCAGGCCACCATATCCAGCTAATCTTTGTATTTTTAGTAGAGACAGGGTTTCTCCATGTTGGCCAGGCTGGTCTTGAACTCTGACCTCAGGTGATCCACCTGCCTAGGCCTCCCAAAGTGTGGGATTACAGGCGTGAGTCACCGCACCCAGCCCAGTTAGTTAATTTTAATTAGGATTTTCCTTTCTGATAACTGTCAGTATTCTTGGAATTCTTTTATGCACCCAAGTTAAAGGATTTTTTTATCTGAAGCCCAAATTTCAGTCTTACTATTTTCTTTTGTCCCGTTTCACCAGAAGAGAGACCAAATGCCTCAAGATTTGATGCTTACTGGGCACCTGAAAAACCGTCTGTTCTCAGACATCTGCTTTTACTGCCTGCCAGTAACATTTTAGAAGGGCCATGGACATGTGTGTGCCTCAGTCAGGGTTGGAGAGGCACCTAATGAGCTCAGTGACGTGACAATGATGCCACCTCTTATTATGAAGCTGGGTCCTGAATCACAGCTTCTGAGCATGTTGTCTTAGATACGGGACACTTTTTCGTTATGGGTTTTTTTGTTTTAAAAGACAAATTCACAACAGCAAAATAAAACTGATGATGAAAAGTATCACACTTTGGTTTTAGATATTTGAAGGAATATTATCTCCTATTTTATTTGAAAAATGCTGACTGAAAGTAGTGGCTATGCCTGTTTTTTGAGGTTTGATGTTTAATTAATGTAGTTCATAAGCTCCTCTTACCATAAGATTAGTTTTGGGAGATACAGAACGCAAAGCATTTTACATTCTTCTAATTTACTGACACAGTCCCACTGGAGTACTGTCCAAAGATCATAAAGCACAGCTCTTACACTAATTCTAACAATGAAAAAGCAGCTTCCTCTCACTCCCTGGGGTGTCCTCCTATCAGGCATGGCTAAGGAGAAACAGGGTTTTATAGGACTGTTTGAAGCAAAGGCTGGTAAACTAGCCACAGAAAAGTGGAAGCCCAGAGTTCTAGAACATTACTTTACAGAGCTCTGTGTGCCAGAGCCTGCCGAGTGCCTTACATATTATTATCTTCTCATTTGCTTCTTACAGCAGCCTCGCAAAATATGAGGTTATTATCCCTACTTTACTGATGAAAAAACAAATTCAAAGAGTCTAGTAACTTATCTATGGTCATATGCCCATAAGATCCAGTGGTAGATAGGACCCTAGGTCATCTGCACTCAAAACCTGTGCCCTATAAAACTGCCTCCATAAATGTTGCTGAAAAGGTCTAGACATTTGGCTTTTTGTTTTTCTCTAGTTGATAAGTAAGCTTTTGCCCCTCGTTTCCTTCATGAGGGTTTTTCTGTAAATACAGTGCAAAGTTGCAGTAGTCTAGTAGGTGGGGTCTTTATCATCCTTTTCTGTTATCCCAAGGAAGAACCTATTCCAACATCATTCTAGAAACAGATCATTTTTATTCTGATAACTTAATGTCCAGCAATCTATACTCCCATCTTGCCTGGCTGGTTCTTAAATGTGAGATTGATCCCATATGGCACACCTTAAAGTTTGCAGGGGTTCTTCCTCGACATCATGTGCCAATTAAAAGTTTCAGTTCTTGATTGTGTGCTGTTTAGGGATTTAAAAACCAGAATTGGCCGGGCACGGAGGCTCATGCCTTTAATCCCAGCACGGAGGCCAAGGCGGGCAGATCACTTGAGGTCAGGAGTTTGAGAATAGCCTGGCCAACAACCCTGTCACTACTAAAAATACAAAAATTAGCCAGGTGTGGTGGTGTCCACCTGTAATTCCAGCTACTTGGGAGGCTGAGGCATGAAAATTGCTTGAACTCTGAAGGTGGAGGTTGCACTGAGTCGAGATTGTGTCACTGCATTCCAGCCTGGATGATGAAGTGAGACTCTGTCTCAAAAAACAGGACTAACAATCAAAAAAACCACAGAATTAGCTGAGCACATGGCTCATGCCTGTAATCCCATCACTATGGGAGGCCGAGGCAGGCGGATCACCTCAGGCTGGGAGTTCAAGACCAGCCTGACCAACCCCCTCTACTAAAAAAATACAAAATTAGCCGGGTGTGGTGATGCACGTCTGTAATCCTAGCTACTCAGGAGGCTGAGGCGTGAGAATCGCTTGAACCGGGGAGGCGGAGGTTGCTGTGAGCCACGATTGCACTCCAGCCTGGACAGCAAGAGTGAAACTCCATCCTCCCCACCCCCCCACCAAAAAAAAACCAGAATTATTCTCTTTTGTATAATTTTTTTTCTTTTCTTTTTCCATTTTTACTTGCCCTCTGCCATTAAAAAAACAGAGTTAAATGACTAAAGAATCCTACTTGTCTGATAACACTTAGCATCCTTTTAGGGGCGCTAGCAGTTGGATCATACAGAAGGAGCTAGATAAAAGGCACAATTAAGGGAAAATGCAAAGGGTTTTCATAGAATAAGGTGGGATCACTTTGGAGTGGTGGGAGATACAGGTAGAGCCAGATTATGGAGGCCGTGGATCCAGAAGGCTAATTGACTTCACTCTAGCAAATAAAACGTTTAGTAACTCCTTTAGAAAAAGAGTGACAGATCAAAGTGCTGTAGTATTTAATGCTTGAGTGTTAAATATTTGACATCCTGCGTATGTTTTGTAGGCAAAGAGGAGAGTTACTTGAAGTAAACTTTGGTTTTTTTGAGACAGGGTCTTGCTCTGTCACCCAGGCTGGAATCTTGGCTTACTGCAGCCTCAAGCTCCTGGGCTCAAGCAGTCCTGCCGCCTCAGGCCCTCTCCTCCACTCCAATAGCTGGGACTACATAAGATTACCACATAAGACTACCACAGATTCTGCCACCACACCCAGCTAATTTTTGTATTTTTAGTAGAGATGGGGTTTCACCATGTCGCCCAGGTTGGTCTTGAACTCCTGGACTCAAGGGAGCCACCTGCCTCGGTTTCCCAAAGTGCTGGGATAATAGGCATGAGCTATAATTGTTTATTTTTTTATTTTTATTTTTATTTTTTGAGACAGTCTCACTTTGTCAACAGGCTGGAGTGCAGCAGCACGATCTTGACTCACTACAACCTCCACCTCCCAGGTTCAAGCGATTCTCCTGCCTCAGCCTCCTGAGTAGCTGGGATTACAGGCGTGCACCACCACGCCCAGCTCATTTTTGTATTTTTAGTAGAGATGGGGTTTCACTATGTTGGCCAGGCTGGTCTCAAACTCTTGGGCTCAGGCAATTTGCCTGGCTTGGCTTCCCAAAGTGCTGAAATTACAGGTGTGAGCCACTGCACCCAGCTGAAGTCAACATTTTAAAAGAAACGAGAGTGTAGTGACTTGGCTTAAATTCAGTCTGTATCTGTGGTGGCATGATTGCCACTGAGTTGGCCACCTCTGCAGAAGTCTGAAATGTTCAACATAAAACTAATCCAAGTTTGACCCCTCTACCAGAAATTGTTTGTTTCATTTATTTGAGCTATGTTAAATTGGAAACTGGTGTCATTAATGTTTAAGAATGAAAGGAACTGAATAGAGTACTATCTCTTGAACTACTTTCTTTGTGAGCGTATTATATACTCACCTGAGTATCAAGTAGAAGAGAAAGTTGATCTATGGAGGGAAATTTCCAAAGGTTAAAAGCATGGGCTTTACGGTCAGATGAATTTGGATTCAAATCCTAGTTCTCACTTTATCCATGTAACACCCACTAGTTGTGTGACTTGGACAAAGTAAATTGCCTGAGTTTCCAGACTGTAAAATGGTAATAATATCTAGTTTAAGGCTGTTCTGAGATTTAGTCGAGATAATGTTTAGAAGATGCTTTGAACAGTCTGGCTAATATTAAATGGTATAGACGTGGTAAGTATTCTTGATCACTGCAGAGTCAGTGAAATTAAATTTTCATATTTTGATGAAAGGGAAAATACCAGTATTCAATTTGCAAATTTTAAATGTGTTGTTTCATTTTAAAAACATTGAACCTGTGGTTGGATTATTTCTGTCAATTTATTTGCCTTCCTTGCTGAGTCACACTTTGCCTAATTGATGTCCTATGTGTTTTGCATTCCGTTCATGCTGAATTATCTTAAAGAGGAAATCATCTTTCTGCCTCCAACCTTCTTATTTGCCTCTAATCCCCTTTGTTGACTCTTCCAAGTCAGGATTCTCACCAAGGAAGCTATCGGCCTTCTTTGGGAATGTTGGGATTATGAAGACTTGAGATAATGGGGTTCATGTATTCAGACTCTTTAGCATATACAGTAGGGTTTCTAATGTCAGCATTCCCTAGTGGGCGGTTACAAGTTAGGTTGGGATTCTAATCATATTTTATGATACCTCATGGATTAAATTGCACTTTGTCTTTGCCCAGTCTTGATTCTCTTTTGGCCAGCAGTTTTTAGGTCCATCAGTACTGCACTGCAAGAATGGCAGATTTTGGGATCTCTGCTGGCCAGTTTGTGGCAGTGGTCTGGGATAAGTCATCCCCAGTGGAGGCTCTGAAAGGTCTGGTGGATAAGCTTCAAGTGTTAACTGGCAATGAAGGCCATGTGTCTGTGGAAAACATCAACCAGCTGTTGCAGTGTAAGTACCCACCCATGTTGTCTGTATGAGGCTGGAGGGGTTTCTGTGGGAGTGTTGCATTTCTGTGGTTCCTTAATATCTGAGTTTTCATTTAGGGTGGCATGTGATAGTGGTGGCTCGTCACCCGGTTGTTTTTCAGTTGAGATACACTGAGCTTAGGATTGTAGTTGATGATTTCCATAAGTATGATGTTCTTTCTGTGTAGCTATTCCATGTTTTTTTAAAATGCTTACTATTAATCCAGCTTCTTGGATGGATACCGAGTGGTGTCCATTCTCTCAGGGTGAGGTCTGTAGCCTTTGTTGGGGGTTGAAAGGGACCAGGAGATTGTCCCAGGCCAGATGATTGCTAATTAGAGTCCTTTTCTTTTCAGCTGCCCACAAAGAATCCAGCTTTGACATTATTTTGTCGGGTTTAGTCCCGGGAAGCACCACTCTGCACAGTGCTGAGATTTTGGCTGAAATCGCCCGGATCCTTCGGCCTGGTGGATGTCTTTTTCTGAAAGAGCCGGTAGAGACAGCTGTAGGTAAGGAGATCTTCACTTGAAAAACACATTTGACAGGGTTGAGTCTTTGAGCATGTGTGCTG
Organism: Macaca mulatta; assembly: GCF_049350105.2. NCBI lineage: Eukaryota > Metazoa > Chordata > Mammalia > Primates > Cercopithecidae > Macaca > Macaca mulatta. The sequence continues at coordinate 53,037,088 of NC_133425.1, read as the reverse complement.
CATCTCCCTGAGCAGGAAATATCATTGGGAGATCAGTATTCCTATAGCAAAACCTTTTCCTTGGGGATAAGTTATTGTTAAAATCTGAAGCAACATATCTGGAGAAATTGTAGTCTTTGGCTGACTCATTATGTAACAAAATAGAAGGAAACTGCCATCTAAAAGTGGGTCCTTTTGCAGGTGAATAAACTTTGATATGTTCATAATATGGAAAGTGATGCAGCAATAAAAAGGAACACGCTAACTATATGTACATCAGCTTGGATGGATATCAAGGGAAGTAGCTGAGTGAAAAAAGCCAATCTCAAAAGGCTCTGTGCTGTACAATTCCATTCATATTCTTGAAATAACAAAATTATAGTAGTGGAGATCAGATTAGAGTTTGCCAGAGGTTAGAAGTGGGAGGAAAGGGGTGTGTGGAGCTATAAAGGGGAAGTATAATGCTTCTCCTTTATAGATGGAACAATTCTGTGTTCTGAATGTGGTGGTGGTTACACATATCTACACATGTAATAAAATTACTTGGAACTATAAAGCCCCCTCTGCCAAACGAGTACATATGAAAGTAATGAAATCTGAAAAAGCTATGTGGACCATCAGTATCAATTTCCTGGTCTTCATATCAGGCTATAATTGGGTAAGATGTTACTGTGGGGAGAGACGAAGTGAAGACCTCCTTAATATATAGAACTTTTTTGTTTTTTCCAACTTCCTGTGAATCTATAGTTATTTCAAAATAAAAGGTTTAAAAATAATGACTGGAACTCTAGGGGTGATGTGGTAATTATTGATTCATGTGAAACTAATGACAGTGTTCATGAAGTAAAAAATTTTTTGATCAGTGGTATAGCTGTCAGAGTGATTCAGTTCTGGATTTTAATATTTTTCACTAGACTTTCAGTCAAAATGTAACAATTTCATCAAATAGAATAATAGAAATGAAAGTATTTTGAAATGTATAAAGGTGTTCGTTGTTTATGGGGAAATAGAACTTTGTGTTATGTGTAGTATACATCAGCATTCTTTGCTGGGAGTTTAAACCTTACGTGACTAAATGCAGTGTCTCAGTCAGAACTATATAGAGAGCAAAAAAGAACTATACAGAAAGAATACTTGTATTTCTGTGCACTTTGCAGTTCATAAGCCTCTTTTCATAGTCATTATCTCACAACCTCTGGAAGGGGTTTCAAGAAGCAGAGTGATAAAAAAAATAATAATAATGGAATTATAACATTTAAGAGCTTAGGTAAAAACACTTTGAACAAAAAAAAAGTGTTTGTCAAGTTAAAATAGTATCACTATGGCCAGGCACAGTGGCTCATACCCGTAATCGAAGCAGTTTGAGAGGCCAGGGCAGGTGCATTGCTTGAGTCCAGGAGTTCGAGACTAGCCTGGGCAACATGGCGAAACCCCGTCTCTACAAAAAATACAAAAATTAGCCAGGCATGGTGGTGCCCACCTATAGTCCCAGCTACTTGGTAGGCGCTGAGGCAGGAGGATTGCTTGAACCTGGGAGGTCGAGGCTGCAATGAGCCAAGATCATGCCACTGCACTTCATGACAAAGTGAGACCCTGTCTCAAAAATAATAATAAGAAGAAGAATAAAATAATATCACTAAAATGTATATACAGTTGTCCTCATCTTACAATGGAGTTACGTCCTGATAAATGCTATTAAGACGAAAATGCATGTAATTCATCTAACCTACTAAACGTAATTGCTTAGCTTAGCCTAGCCTACCTTAAACACGCTTAGGACACTTGCATTAGCCTACAGTTGGGCAGAATCATCTAACACAAAGCCTGTTTATAATAGTGCTGAGTATCTCATGTAGTTTAGTGAAAACTGAAGTATACGGTTTCTACTTGAATGGGTATCACTTTTACACCATCATAAAAGTTGAAAAATTATAAGTAGAACCATCATTAAGTCAAGGACCATCTGTACATTAAACAGAATAGGTTATTTTGTTTTGTTTTGTTTTTTGTTTTTTCTTTGAGATCAAGTCTCACTCTGTTGTGCCGGCCAGAGTGCAGTGGTGCAGTCTCGGCTCACTGCAACCCCCACCTCCTGGGTTCAAGTGATTCTCATGCCTCAGCTTCCCAAGTAAGTGGGATTACAGGCATGTGCCACTACGCCTGGCTATTTTTTTTGTGTGTATTTTTAGTAGAGACGGGATTTTGCTGTGTTGGCCAGATTGGTCTTGAACTCCTGGCCTCAAGTGATCTGTCCACCTCAGTCTCCCAAAGTGCTGGGATTACAGACATGAGCCACCATGCCCGCCTGGTTATTATTGTTTGAATGCTTGCTAACCCACATAGGATTGAGCCTTTATTATTTTTCCTACTTTGACCTATAAAGCTATTAATTGAGATTTTCCTTTTGGCAGATAACAATAGCAAAGTGAAGACAGCATCTAAGCTGTGTTCAGCCCTGACTCTTTCTGGTCTTGTGGAAGTGAAAGAGGTATGTTTGTAGACAGCTTTCTTTGATGCCCTGCAGGTGAGGTAATCAGTATTGCTTAGAACTAGGAAACAAGAAATGCTTTGCATGTAAGATACATGATGCTTCAAAGGACAAAACTTGTGAGAATAGGCCGGGTGCTGTGGCTCATGTCTGTAATCTCAGCACTTTAGGAGGCCGAGGCAGGTGGATCACGAGGTCAGGAGATTGAGACCATCCTGGCTAACATGGTGAAACCCCATCTCTACTAAAAATACAAAAAAATTAGCTGGGCCTGGTGGCAGGCGCCTATAGTCCCAGCTACTTGGGAGGCTGAAGCAGGAGAATGGTGTGAACCTAAGAGGTGGAGCTTGCAGTAAGCCGAGATCATGCCGCTGCACTCCAGCCTGGGCGACAGAGTGAGACTCTGTCTCAAAAAAAAAAAAAAAAACTTGTGAGAATAATCAACTTCGAAGAGACTCAACTTGGCCCATGTGGGCTGGGGCTTGTTCTTGTCTCCTTGGTACTAGTTTAGTGGTAGTGACAGCTGAGGGGCATGAGCAGCAGCTCTGTTGCTTCCAACACCCACCTCTCAGTAGACCCGAATCCTAGGCCTGGGTGAACACTGTCACCTAGTTCAGCCTCACATTTTTGGTGGGAGGCTGGAATAGGTTAGGGGCAAAGTTCTTTTTCTGACAATTCAGTGGAAATATTTAAATTAAGCAGAAGTGTTTATATTTCTACACTCTTTGATGTTAAAATTTTCTTGGATGTGGGAGAGGTAAATGTTACAGCATGATAGCTGATGTGCCTGTTATTTCTTACATAACGTAGGGCCTTAAATTCTTTATTTTTTATTTTTTTTAATTTTTTTTTTCTTCTTTTTGGAGACAGTCTTGCTCTGTTGCCCAGACTGGAGTGCAGTGGCACGATCTCTGCTCACTGCAACATCCGCCTCCTGGGTTCAAGCAATTCTCCTGCCTCAGCCTCCCAAGTAGCTGGGATTACAGGCATGCACCGCCATACCCAGCTAATTTTTTGTATTTTTAGTATAGATGGGGGTTCGCTATGTTGGCCAGGCTGTTCTCGAACTCCTGACCTCAGGTGATCTACCCGCCTCAGCCTTCCAAATTGCTGGTATTGCAGGCGTGAGCCACTGCATCCTGCCAGGCCTTAGATTCATTATGCCAGCGCTTTCTTATTTTTCCTTTTAGCTTAAGGTTTTCTGTGCTTGATTTTAAAATAAGGAATGTGTATTAGACCGTTCTTCTGTTCCTGTAAAGGAATACCTAAGACTGAATAATTTGTAAAGACAAGAGGCTTAATTGGCTCACTGTTCTGCAGACTGTACAGGAAGCATGGGCGTGCAACTGCTGGGTTTCTAGGGAGGCCTCAAGGAACTTTTACTCATGGCAGAAGGTGAAGCAGGAGCAGGCACATCACATGGCAAAGGCAGGATCAAGAAAGAGAGGAAGAGTTGGGGTGGGGAAGGTGCCACACTTTACAACAACCACGTCTCATGAGAATTCGGATGGTGCTAAACCATGCATGAGCAGTCTGCCCCCATGATCCAGTCACCTCTCACCAGGCCCCACCTCCAACACTGGGGATTACAATTCAACATGAGATTTAGAGGGGACACATATCCAAACTATATCAGACTCCTCATAAAAATTCACTTTATACTGAAGCATACAGAATATAAAGTGACATCCTACTCCTTGCTCACACTTCTTTCCCCAGAGGAAGCCACCAATGCCTTTTTGTATGTCCATTCAGACCTTTCCTATGTATTTACAAGCATCTACATGCACATACCTTTTTAAAAATTTAAATAAGATCATATGCATACATTGTTCAATCACCAGCTTTTTTCTCACCCTTAGATATCATAGACACTTACCCACTTCAGTGTATTTCCCTTCATTCATATTAATGATGTAATAGTATTCCATGCAATAGATGGACTATGATTTATATAACCAGTCTATAATTATTGGACATAGAGGTGGCACCCTAACCCTTTTTTTCTACCTTTACTCTCTGCTACTTCATCCCAAGGAACATAGAAAGGATTTTGCTCCCCCTTTGTGTTTTGGGATATAAATTTCTGCTATGTTCATTGTGGGCATTCTTTCCTGTTACACAGTAAGACCACATCTGGTTCATTTTCATAATTATATTACATCCCCTACAATAACTAGCATATGCCTCATACCTAATATTTTATAACTACTTTTACATTTTCCAAGGGGTAGGCTCCAAGTAAACATGCAGACAAGGGTTATACTCTAGGGTTCCTCTCAGTGAGAAACTGAATGTGAGGCATAAAGCGATATCTGTTACCATCTACTGTTATATATTTAATGCACAGAAATGAGTCTTTAACTCCTGTGTAGGTAGACATAGTAAACCATTTTATAGAGGAGGGTGGACTAATCCTTTTGATGTCTTGAATTCTAGCTGCAGCGGGAGCCCCTAACCCCTGAGGAAGTACAGTCTGTTCGAGAATACCTTGGTCATGAAAGTGACCATCTGCTGTTTGTTCAGATCACAGGCAAAAAACCAAACTTTGAAGTGGGTTCTTCTAGTCAGCTTAAGCTTTCCATCACCAAGAAGTCTTCTCCTTCAGGTAAGGCTGGCCTAGGGACATTCTTCTGTTTGAATGGGCTTAGAGGGACATGTTAGAAATTGAGCCAGCAATAAATGAAATGGTGATATTTTTAGAGGATTAGTCCTTTGATTTCTGCCATTTCCACTATAGAAGAATACTTAATGTACTATTATCATGGGCATATTAGGATCCCAAACTGAAATAATGCATAGGTATTATCTAGTTCAGCTCCTTCTTCTGCACCAGAAGATACTGAGGCCTCCTAATTCTACAGGACTGAGTCACACAGTTTAATTAATGAAGTCCTTCCAGTTCCCAGAATTAACATTTATCCTCAGAAGACCTCACAGTGTAGTGGTAATGGCAGATGAGAGTGCCCTGTTCCTCTTCTCATGTGCTTTTTTCCCCGATGCCAGAAAAACCAGCTGTTCTTACTTTGAGGATGCTACGACATTTACGAACTGTATTTCTTCTGCCTAGAAAATTGTGTACAAGCACACACGCACACACACGTGCACACACACACTGCCCCATGCTCATCCTTCCTATCACTATTTTTAAATGCCTGAATTGACCCAGCTGTGAGGTATGCACACATGTACAGATATATACTGGTACATCCCACCTTGTATGGTTTTGACCATCTAACCTAAATCTTCAAGAAATCCTTTGGAATCTAACCTTTCAACTCATGGTTCCAGAATGAGTAGGAATAGCTTAGAAGAACAGTTGGCCCTGTGGCAGGTGTGAGCATCCAGTTGTGACAACGATCACTGGAGGGTATTCTTACCCCAAGGGCCTGCGAGGATTTGCGCACACTGCATCTGAGCCTCAGCTCTTGGGCTGTTCCTTGCATTCTCCTGACTAGACAGAGAACCGGGAGGTGTGAGGTTTGTCTGCCACTGATGGTGTTACCTTGCCACCAGCAGCTCTAGAGCCTATTTTCTTGTATGTAGCAGGTTTACATGAGGCTATAAAGCTCTGCTATTTTTAAACGTTTTGACACATTTCTCGTTTAATCCTCAAAACACCTGCAGTAACATAGGGAGTACGATTTAGCTTCATGTTATAGGATGGAAACTAAGGTATCAAGGAGGAAGCAATATGGAATGGAGGTTAAAAGCATCAGACAGACTTTGCAGCCTGTGGAACCAGCCTAAGTGTCTAAACCTGTTTCCTCAGTAGTAAAACTAGGATGACAGTTACCTCATAAGGTTGTCAGCAGAATTAAGTTAGATAATGTATATAAAGTGCTTAATATGGTGCCTGGTACAAAGCAAGTGCTTAGCAAATGGTGACTGCTGTAACTACCAGAAAGTGGTTGGCCCAAGGTCCTCTTACAGGAGTAGGGCTGGACTTTGAACCCACGTCTTCTGCCTCCCAGGCCAGTGTGTTCTTTTCTACACAGCAGAAAGCATTTAGGTATGTTTGTAATTAATAGTTTCTGACTGTTTTTATGGAGTTTTTTTCTTTTATTGCTTGGACTCAGTGAAGCCTGCTGTGGACCCTGCTGCTGCCAAGCTGTGGACCCTCTCAGCCAACGATATGGAGGACGACAGCATGGTGAGCTGGCACCGCGGTCACTTGATGGCTTTCTTTCAGGCCCCGGTTTGGGTGTGAACAGCTATAGTGACCTTTCTGGACTTGTAGGTGTGAATGTATTTAAAGCCCAGATTTATGACTATGCCTGTCACTTATATCTTTGATTTAGAAGAAAACTCCATGTTGGTGGCTCTTTTTTTTTGGAGACAGAGTCTCGCTCTCTTGCCCAGGCTGGAGTGCAATGGCACAGTCTCAGCTTACTGCAGTCTCTACTCCCGGGTTCAAGTGATTCTCGTGCTTCAGCCTCCCAAGTAGCTATGATTACAGGCACGTGCCACCATACCTGGCTAATTTTTGTATTTTTAGTAGAGACGGGGTTTCACCATGTTGGCCAGACTGGTCTCAAAACTCCTGACCTCAAGTGATCTGCCCACCTTGGCCTCCCGAAGTGTTGGGATTACAGGCGTGAGCCACTGCACTCAGCTGTGTTGGTGGCATTTTAAATTTTTTAGCATTTCTTTTTCCCCACATAATTTCTTGTTCTCACTTCATATGATATGTTGAAAACTCTTGTGGGCATGTGTAAACCTGAAAAGATTTTGTCAGCTTAAATAGTTTTATTGGCACCTTTGTTTGGGCAAGTTGCTGAACGTTCCATGCTTTAAAAAGCCCTGTTTTCCATCTTCGATTGGCCCTGCCTGTAATAAAATTCTTCATTTCTACACCTCTACTATTGAAGTTAGAGTAGTGAGCAAAATAAGTCAGGTTCATGCTCTCATAGGGTTTACAGACTAAGTGTCTACACATTTACAAAGAATTACATAAAGGTATATATAATTATTTGATTTTTCTCTGGGATTATGTAGAAGATGTTTTATTCCCTTTTTCACATGACTCTTCATAAACACTTCTGTCCCTCTCTGTTCTGCCTGTTCCCTCCCTTCTCCTCATTCCTGCCCCTAACCCCCAACATGTGTATATTCTCTACACAATACTGGCCAGTCTTACAGCTTTTTCTCATGTAAATTTGTTTCTAATTCCTTCACATCCTAGTGCATCTTCTGTGGATGTAGTTTAACTCACTGTTGGCCTCTTGAGCATGTGGTCAGGTTGAACATGATGATCAACCAAAAGTAGGACAGGGTGGACACCTTCTTTAGCCTGGACTCCAAGTTTCCTCTTAAAGCCTGTGGTCACTTTAGCTTTTCATTAGCAGAGACCACGACTGTGTCACTCATTGCTTTGAACACTCTCCAGGATCTCATTGACTCAGATGAGCTGCTGGATCCAGAAGACTTGAAGAAGCCAGATCCGGCTTCCCTGCGGGCTGCTTCTTGTGGAGAAGGGAAAAAGAGGAAGGCCTGTAAGAACTGGTGAGTGCTGGGGTGACTGGAGCCTGCCATGCTGCATGCAGTGGCTTTGTGCTCAAGTCATCACAGTGCTGTACTATTTTTAAAACATACGTTTTCCAGCCTGGGCAATACAGGGAGACCATCTCTGCAAATAATTTAAAAAAAAAAAAATTAGCCAGGCATGGTGGTATGTGCCTGTGGTCCCAGCTACTTGGGAGGCAAAGGCAGGAGGATCACTTGAGCCTGGGATGTCGAGGCTGCAGTGAGCCGTAATCGTGCCATGCATCTAATTTCACTCTTCCTCAAAACCCTACCAGTAAGCCACGATTGTGCCACTGCACTCCAGCCTGGGCATCAGAGTGAGACCTTGGTGTCTTCACATTTGTTTTTATAAATGGATGGGAAGGATTGTAGAAAGTTAATCAGTGGTATTCAGGCTTGTTTAATCATCAGTGTTTTTTAAATGTAAAAGCTGCCAGCATTTACAAATCAGGAAATTACAAGTGAAGACAGATTTTTTTCCCCTTCTGTTCTTGAATTTGGAAAATATGGCAAACTGGGTCCACTTTCCCCAGCATGATTACCAGCTGAAGTTGAGTAGTGGCTGCCCTCTGTAAACAGAATACACATACTCTACTTCCCTCATCCTCCTCCCACTCCTGTCTCCCTCAGCAGCCTCTCACATTGCTGCTGTCTGCCTGGCTCATAGGCTTCTGAGTTATGACACTGGTGTGAAGAGAAAAGGCTTAAAGCACATTTTGGCACTGTTAGGATTTGGGATTTCTGGGTGGTGACAATTCTCGTTCATTAATTACTGATTTTCCCACAGCACCTGTGGCCTTGCTGAAGAACTGGAAAAAGAGAAGTCGAGGGAACAGATGAGCTCCCAACCTAAGTCGGCTTGTGGAAACGTAAATATCAGGATCATTCCTCGGCATTCACACACCCCCAGGGGGATTAGGCCTCCTTCTAAACCAAGCACATACAAGCTCCACCTCAAATATTTTAGTAACAGACGAATGCGTGAGCACACGAACATAGGTAGTAATGGGGAGAGAGGCTTTCTCCTGAGAATGAGAGTGGGTTAGCATGCTTGTGCTGGTAGGGGAGGGTCTTGTTGTGTTTTTTTATTTTTGGCCCATTTCTTTGTACTTCAGAGTGGGACCTGATGGTTAGACATTTAGCTGAAGTTGGTTGTGTTTTGAACTGCATAGAATATAGAACTATGGCCGAGTGCGGTGGCTCACGCCTGTAATCCCAGCACTTTGGGAGGCCGAGGCGGATGGATCACAAGGTCAGGAGATCGAGACCATCCTGGCTAACACGGTGAAACCCTGTCTCTACTAAAAATCCAAAAAAATTAGCCGGGCGTGGTGGCAGGCGCCTGTAGTCCCAGCTACTCAGGAGGCTGAGGCAGGAGAATGGCAGGAACCCAGGAGGTGGAGCTTGCAGTAAGCCAAGATCGCGCCACTGCACTCCAGCCTGGGCTATGGAGTGAGACTCTGTCTCAAAAAAACAAAAGAACTATGGCCTCCTAGGGAACTTTTCTTGACTGTAGTTTTTCACGAAACCAGAAATCTTGAAAACTTTTAATATTTGGGACTCAATTGGACCTGCAAACATACTCAGCCATTTCCTTCAGGCCACTGTGACCACATGAAATTAGGAATTTCTTTCTTCTGGCTGGTATGCGTGGGATAAGCTGACCCTTGGCTTCCCCATTTTCTCTCTCCAGTGCTACCTGGGCGATGCCTTCCGCTGTGCCAGCTGCCCCTACCTTGGGATGCCAGCCTTCAAACCTGGGGAAAAGGTGCTTCTGAGTGATAGCAATCTTCATGATGCCTAGGAGGGACCTGACATGGGACCCATCTGCTCCTCCAGCCAACTCCTGTCCCTCACATCCCACCACGGTGGCTCCTCCCACCTCCTCTGGATTTGTTCACTCTGAGATCCATTTGCAGAGTGGGTGCTTAGATAGAGTGAAGCTGGCTGGGGGGCGCAGTGGTGTGTAGTGCTGCTGTGTATCAAAAGACCAAGGTATTATGGGGCCCGGTTACTCAGAATGGGATGGGTTTCTTCACCTCATGTTAAGAGAAGGGAGTGTGTCCTGAAGAAGCCCTTCTTCTGATGTTAAAATGCTGACCAGAACACTCATGAGCCCAGGCATCCTGGAGCATTAACACTCTGTGACGAGCTCCAGACCCCTGCCCTGAGTCTCATCTCAGCAATGCTGCCACCTGCTTGTCTTTCAGAGTTGTTAGTTTACTCCATTCTTTGTGACATGAGTTAAGTGTCTCACAACCTCCTCAGGGCACCAGAGGACTCACTCACTGGTTGCTGTGATGATATCCAGTGTTCCTCTGCCCCCTTCCACCCCCAACCACATTTTACTGTAGCATTGTATCTGTGTCCTGTTGTCATTTCTGTTAACCTTCAGGTATTAAACTTGCTGCATATCTTGAGATATCTTGAGATTCTGCATGTCTTGTAAAGAGAGGGGATGTGCATTTGTGTGTGATGTTGGATAGTCATCCACGCTTAGTTTGGACCATTGGAGGAACTTAGTGTCACACACAAATGGGGCTAGTCCTATGCTTAGAATAAGGCCTGTCTGCCCACTCTAGAAGAGCCCAGGTTGGTGAGCATTTAGAGGGAAGCAGGGCAGAACTCTGAACAACAATAAGTCTCTCTGAGCAGAGACCCCTTTATTCTTGTTACCCACCCGTACGGACTTGGGATCAATCTTGCCAAATATTTGGAGAGATTGTGTGGATTTAAGAGACCTGGATTTTTATATTTTATCGGTAAATAAAAGTGTTCATTGGTATCTGTCCTTGAAACTTGATTGGATTCTCCAAGTTTGCTTTTGCTTATGCTAGTCCCTGCTGGTAGATTTTAGTTGTTGGTGTGGCTAATTGAAGTTTGGCTCCAAAGACCCTTTTATATGCAGGTCTAAGATGACCCCTAGTGACTCATGCCCTTGTATAATAACCTCCCCTTGAGTTTCAGCAGGACCTGTGAATGTGATGGGATAATCCGTACTGTGATTAGGTTGCATTCTGTGGCAAAAGTGAAGGGATTTTGCAGATGTAATTAAAGTCCCTAATGGACTTTAAGTTAATTAAAAGGGACATTATCCTGAGGGGGCCTGACCCAATCAGTTGATCCTTTAGAAGAACTAGAGAAGAGTTTCTTTTGCTAGCCATGAAGAAATAAGTTACTGTATTAGTCTATCTCTTACTACTATAAAGAACTGTCCTTGACTGGGTAATTTGTAAAGGGAAGAGGTTTAATTGACTTAACAGTTCTGCATGTCTGGAGAGGCCTCAGGGAACTTACAATTATGGCGGAAGGCGAAGGGGAAGCAAGACACCACCTTCACAAGGCGGCAGGAAGGAGATATGCCGAGCAAAGAGGGAAGAGTCCTTTATAAAACCATCAGATCTTGTGAGAACTCACTATCATGAAAACAGCATGGGGGAAACCGCCCTCATGATTCAGTGACCTCCACCCCTCTCCCTTGACACATGGGGATTATGGGGATTTCAATTCAAGATGAGATTTGGGTGGGGACACGAAGCCTCACCATATCAAGCAGTGAGAGGGCCACGGAACTGTGAGTGCAGGCTCCTCACACGTTGGCAGACAGTGGAGAAAAAGGGGACCTTCGTCTACAGCTGCAAGGAACTGCATTCTGCCAACAACCACGTTAGCTTGGAGAGGACCCCAAGTTCCAGATGAGAATGTAGTCTATCCAATACCTTGTAAGATCCTGAGTAGAGGCCCCAGTCTTCTGTGCCAGGACTCCTGGCACACAGAACTTGTGATAAGAAATGGGTGTTATAAGCAGCTAAATGTGAGGTCGTTGATTACACAGCAATAGGAAACTAATTCAGCCCCAGAATGGTTTGACAGTAACATTATTATTATTATTATTATTTTTTTTTGTTGTTGTTGTTGTTGTTGTTGTGGTTGTTTTGAGACTGAGTCTTGCTCTGTCACCCAGGCTGGAGTGCAGTGGTGTGATCTTGGCTCACTGCAACCTCTGCCTCCCAGGTTCAGGTGATTCTCCTGTCTCAGCTTCCCGAGTAGCTGGGACTATAGGCGTGCACCATCACGCCCAGCTAATTTTTTGTATTTTTAATAGAGACAGGGTTTTACCATGTTAGCCAGGCTGGTCTCAAACTCCTGACCTCGTGATTTGCCTGCCTCGGCCTCCCAAAGTGCTGGGGTTAACAGGCATGAGCCACCACGCCCGGCCCGATAGTAACATAATTATTAAGCTGCAGGGCCACTGTTAGTTGCTTCTGCTGCACTTGCCCAGATGAAGGACAAAAATCTCACCCTCCAGGTTGAGGACAAGAGATCCTGAGCCAGAGCTTCCTGAACAGGCCTAGCAAATGCAACAAGCCCTCGCCGATTCTTGTTATGAGTCCTAGATGCTGCTGGCAAAAAGGACGCTGCCACCTCCTATCTGCTGCAGTTGGTGTAGTTAATGATTTCACGCCGGCAGTTGCCGTGTCACTCCACAGGGTCCGGGGCAAGCCAGCCAGCTCGGAGTTTGGGGCCCAGAGTGAGGAAAGAGTCCTTGCCAATCAGCAGAGCACACCTGGGCTGGGGGCTCAGCCACACCTGCACCTGCACCTGCACCCAGTGAGGCAACAGTCAGGCAGGCTAGAGGTTTCGGCCTTCAGCAAGCTCACAGTATTGGAGCCAACACGGGCTCTAATAATCACTGAATGCAACCTCATCTTACATCTGAGGAAAGGGTGAGACCAGGAGGGTAACCTGCTGCCATCATTCACCTAAGCACCTCTTAAAAGTACTGAGGCCTGGCCGGGCGCGGTGGCTCATACCTGTAATCCCAGCACTTTGGGAGGCCGAGGCAGGCAGATCATGAGGTCAGGAGATCGAGACCATCCTGGCTAACACGGTGAAATCCCATCTCTACTAAAAATAAAAAACATTAGCCGGACGTGGTGGTGGGCGCCTGTAGTCCCAACTACTTGGGAGGCTGAGGCAGGAGAGTGGCATGAACCCAGGAGGCGGAGCTGGCAGTGAGCCGAGATCGTGCCACTGTACTCCAGCCTGGGAGACAGAGACTCCGTCTCAAAAAAATAAACAAAAGTACTGAGGCCTGGCCTGGCATGGTGGCCCACACCTGTAATCCCAGCTCTTTGGGAGGCCAAGGCAGGTGGATCACCTGACGTCAGGAGTTCGAGACCAGCCTGGCCAACATTGTGAAACGCCGTCTCTACTAAAAATACAAAAATTAGCCAGGTGTGGTGGTGCATGCCTGTAATCCCAGCTACTTGGGAGGCTGAGGCAGTTGAATCGCTTGAACCGGGGAGGTGGAGGTTGCAGTAGGGCAAGATGGCGCCATTGCATTCCAGCCTGGGTGATAAGAGTGAAACTCCGTCTAAAAAAAAGAAAAAAAGTACTGAGGCCCGATGTCCTTGGACGTTCTGAGTCAGCCCAATGTGGACCGAGGTGGGGCTAGGGGTGTAATCTTTCTTCTTTTTTTGTTTTCTAAGGTCTCTAGCTTAGAACTTGGCAGTGTACATTTGGGACTTCCTCCTTCTGAAATCACTCAAAAGCAGTAAATGGAGGGGATAGCAGAGACAAACCACACCTTCCTTGGGGTTAGGAGGCAGCCAAAACAGAACCACAAAATACTTGGAAGGAGATGAGAGCAGAGGCTTTGGAGCCAGAGTGTGGACAGGAGAGAAGGGAGAGCAGTTGAGGGTGCAAACCTGCTCCAGGTGAAGAAACCCCTGAGCTGCAGAATGGGCCCCTGTTTGTAACAGTGGGGTCCAAGTGCACAGGCAGGCAGTGGAGCTGAAGGGAGAACCCCACAGTGGAGCCTGGCATGCTGGAAGCACCCTGGTCTCTGCACTGGAGAAGAGAGACTGTGAACAGCCCAGCTGCCTGTCCTCGTGGCAGGGAGAAGGCTAAACAGAAACCTTACCAAGTGTGGGTGAAAATGTGGCCAGGTGGGAACTCATTGTTGGTGAGGATACTTTGGGCAATGTCACCCTCTTGTCACTTTGAACACTGGCTGCATATTAGAATCACCTGGATAGCTTCCAAAAATGAACCAAACCAAACCAAAACAAAACAAAAGCCTATTCCTGGGTTTCCTTTCCAAAACCCAATTCAGTCAGAATCCCTTGGAGTAGGGCCCAGGGCATCAGCATTTTTGCAAAGCTCTCCCAGGTCATCGTAGAGTGCAGCCAGGATTGAGAACCACTGCCCTAGAGAAATTCTTTGGCCCATGCACCAGGAGACAATCTAAACAAGTATTCAAAGCAGCAGTACTTCTTTTTAATTTTATTTTTATTTTTATTTTTATTTTTTTTTTGAGACGGAGTCTCGCTCTGTCGCCCAGGCTGGAGTGCAGTGGCCGGATCTCAGCTCACTGCAAGCTCCGCCTCCCGGGTTTACACCATTCTCCCGCCTCAGCCTCCCGAGTAGCTGGGACTACAGGCGCCCGCCACCTCGCCCGGCTAGTTTTTTGTATTTTTAGTAGAGACGAGGTTTCACCATGTTAGCCAGGATGGTCTCGATCTCCTGACCTTGTGATCCGCCTGTCTTGGCCTCCCAAAGTGCTGGGATTACAGGCTTGAGCCACCGCGCC